>NW_027530368.1:549362-549523 GCF_008692635.1 Crocuta crocuta
TAGGGGCACCGGTGGCTCAATCAGGTAAGCATCCAACTCTTGATTTTGGCTCAAGTCATGATCTCACAGTTCCTGAGTCTGAGCCCCACATCAGGCTTGGTGCTGACAACACAGAGCCTGCTTGGGATTCTCTCTCTCTCTCTCTCTCTCTCTCTCTCTCT
>NW_027530368.1:549595-560757 GCF_008692635.1 Crocuta crocuta
GAGGGAGGAGAGATTAATTAAAAAAAGAAGACATCAGGTTAAATAATAAATCAGTAATAAACACCTTACCCTAGTGTCATAAATACCCCAGTCTCTTTGGTCATAGAGCTCCTCAGAGACACAAGACTTGTGTTCAAAGTGTTTTTCCTTTCTCTCTTGCTCCTGCTCCATCTCCCTGCCACAGAGTGCTGCAGGAAGCAGGAAGTAGGCCATTAGGTTAATGAGTCCAAGTGCTTGCTAGAGGAGGGGAGATACCAAACATGACACAGGAGTGAGGAAAAGGCACACAGAGAATGGAGGTCTAAAGCTTTAAAACCCAGTAGAATTGGGATGAAAGGAGATGCACAAAAGGAAGAAGGAATTGGGAGGAAAAGTTAGCTATAATGGGGAATCCCAGTCCTCCTGGGTGTCTCCTTCACTCCCACACACTACCAAATGCACTTCTGGCACCAGATGTGGGGAGGATTCCCCTGCCAACCAATTCTCCAACACTACTTAACTCAATCTTGACACCGTCTACCCGGAGATAGCACCAGACCCTACCGGACTCCACAGTCGCACAAGACTGTGCCCACCTCAGATACAAGTAATAGGTGCCACCCTCCAGCATTTCCCACAACTTCCATCTGATTTGACTACAAATTAGAGGTTCCAAAGACCCCCTCCTCGGGTCTGATTAATTTTCTAGAGCAGCTCACAGAACTCAGGGAAACACTTATATTTACTAGTTCACTAAAGGATGTGATAGAGGATACAGATGAACAGTCAGATGGAAAGATACATAGGATGAGGTCTGGGAGGGTCTCAAGGGCAGGAGCTCTATCTTCCGGGGGCTGAGGGTGTGTCACCATTCTGGATGTGTTTCCACCTGGAAGCTCTCCAAACCCCATACTAATTGGGATTTTATGGAGGCTTCCTCACATAGGCCTTATCAAGTATTGACTCTATTTCCAACCTTTCTCCCCAACCAGAAGACGGAGGATGGAGCTGAAAATTTCAAGCTTCTAACCATGACTTCGTTTTTCTGGTGACCATTCCATCTAGTAGCCATCCAGAGGCTCACCAGTGTCACCTCATTAGAACAAAAGATGCTCCCAGTGATTTTATCACTTAGGAATTTACAAGGGTTTTTGGACCTTTGTTCCAGGAACTGAGGGAAGAAACGAATATGTTTATTTCCTATTATCTCATATTAGCCCAGACCACAGTGAAACAATGCACAGGGTGCTGCAGGTGGGCTAATAATTTGGCACGCCTTCAAACAGATGTGCTTGCATTAGCTCTCCGTGATGTAACAGAATTCATTCTGACTGGACTTACCAGCTATTCATAATACTTCAACAAATTATACTCAGGCACATATATGTGTGTAATTATATATAATTATTGACATATAATTTCATTGTGTGTATATATATATATTTTTATGGGTATTGTGTGTGTGTGTGTGTGTGTGTATAGTTCTCAGCTCCAATTGTTCTTTAAGGGCTTCAGTCCATCTTAACTATCTCAGAGTGTCCTTATATTCTAATCTATTTGGTCTCTTCCCTACAGTCTCATTATTAGCCTTTTTCCTTCACAGTTTCTAAAAGTTCTTACACATAGTCTTTTCATTTTTAGGCCTATTAAATTTTAAGTCTTTGTTTGGTAAGTCAATGCTCATAAACATTTAACTCTAAAAATTACCACCTCCTCTTCTTCACTGGCTCACCATTTTCAATGCTTCGTAATGAACAGGCATGAGCTTGCATGATTATTGGCTCAAGTGGTCACGTGAACCCATGTCCAATTAAACTTTGAGGAAGCAAACCAATTTCCTATATATAGCTATTCATTCATTTTTAAAAATGAAGATGAGAATAAGCTAATTTACTACTTATAAAGATTTTATACTTTTTATTTTTAGAATAAATATTTATTTTTAGAATAAAGAATTTCCTACATGTCATCTTTCTTTCTTCCTCTCCTTCCTTCCCTTCCTTACTTTCTTTCATGTCATTTTTCAAACCAGACAACTCCTGCATGACACATATTAAGTCAGTTAAGATTTTAGCTAGGGGCACCTGGGTGGCTCAATCAGGTAAGCATCCAACTCTTGATTTTGGCTCAAGTCATGATCTCACAGTTCCTGAGTCTGAGCCCCACATCAGGCTTGGTGCTGACAACACAGAGCCTGCTTGGGATTCTCTCTCTCTCTCTCTCTCTCTCTCTCTCTACCCACCCCCCCCCAAATAAATAAATAAATAAATAAATAATGTAAAAATATGATTTTAGCTAATACAACTTATTACCTTTGTCACGTAGCCAGCCATTTGTTATGCTTCACTTAGATTCAGAACGGTAGCTCACCTGACTTCTGGCTTTCCTGGTCTGAGTTCATGGTCCAACCTTGGGCTGCACCATGCAACTTACATACGTACATTACAGAAATAGGTAAGAAATGAGAAGATGCTGGTGAGGAACACTTTTCCAAAACTTTCCATGAAGGCTGGAATTCCAATTTACATTTCACTACTTGAGAATCTTAACTAATGAATGTCATTATTCAGATTTGAATCAGTGATTTTGTTTTTAAAAAAAGACATTACCTGTCAAAGTATTGCTTAAGTGAGTCAATTGTTTTAACTAAAACATCAATTTTAATCAAATGCTCTAGCAAAAAATATTAGTCTCATTAAGCCACCCACTTCAAAGTGTTATAGCCCACATCTGCTTGACTCTGGTTGATTCTGAAAATACTAGAAATCTTTAGCAATTTCAACATCACTTGTAGAAAGATTTTGTTAAAATATTTAAGAATTTCTCCACTCTTCCTTTCTGACCCTCCAAATCAACAGTTCCCCAATCCTTACCCACATGTGAGTCCAGAAATCTCAAATAAAGCTGAAAACTTTTGAAAACGGAAAATCTTTTTTTTCTTTAGCCCAACAAAGACTTAGAAACTGCTGATTCTGCATCTATTTTAAATTAAAATTAAGATACAAACAACTTAACTACCTCATCAAGTACCAAGAAGAGACTAGTTGCTTTCCAATCCCATACTTTCTGCTACAAAGTCTGCCTCACCACTGGGATTTATGAACCAAAGAGGACAAAAGGGTGCTTCAAATAGTGTGTGGGGGTCAGAGTTGGGTAAAAGCCTACCTGATACCTTTGAAAACGTGTTAGGACAGTTAGTTAAAAGCCAGGATGTCTCCAGATGGGTGGTTCACAAATTTGAAAACCTGGGGAGCTTATCAAAATATCACTATCCAGGCCTACGTCATTGTTTCTATTTAGTAATTCTGGTGTGGATGTTGAGAGACTCAAACTGACAAACTGACCATGACCAGGCTATATATAAAAATAGAACTCTGACCCACAGCCTCCACAGCAATCAGCCCTAAACAGCCATGATTTGATCAATTAACTGCCAGCTTCCCTAATTTTTGTCCCTGCTCCCAACATAGCACTAACAAGAGAAAGCTAAATGTATTCTCCTAACTAATCATATATGATGTTCTACTTCCAGTTAGTTCCTCCAGCTTCCCCATGCCAGCAACCTCCAATCAAGTCGTACCAGAGTCCTTCCCTTCTTCACCATAACCATTTACATCCCACTTCCCACCTTTGTGTTTCTGTCAAACGCAAGTGATGGTGCTGACTCTCCTGCTATGGCAAATTCTGAATAAATAGACTTAGTGTATTTTCATTTGGGTGGTGTTTATTTATTTTTACCGGTTCCAGGAAACAATATTGTCAGTAGGCTCTCCAGATGATTCTGTTGCACACTAACATTTGAGAGCCGTTGCTAGGGACCACACTTATGTTTCCCAGAATTTACAAAAATCACTTGTGTATAGGGAGAGGACACAGATTCTCATGTCCCACCTCAGCCCCAAATAAAACAGTCTGGGAAGTGGGTTCAGATTTTTTTTTTTTAAATAAGCCTCCTCTTCCAGGTGATTCTTATCATCAAAGGCATTTGGGAGCTACTGAATTATGTGAACTACTGTTCACAGGTTTGTGTCAGGTTGGCAGAATACGAAGTACCTAGAAAGCTTATTATAAATCACGTTTCTAGGCTCCATCTTGGAGATTCTGATGTTAGTCTGGGCTCTCCCAGAGATTTTGATGGGTAGCATGTTGTGGGAAGCAGTGCTCTACCCCGAACAGCAATGTGCATACAAAGTCCTGGAGTCTCTGGAGATATTATGAAAATGCAGGTTCTGACTCAGTGGTCTGAAGTAGGCCATGTTTAACCAGCTTCCCATAGGATGCTTCTGTGGTTGGTCTGCTAATGACACTTGAAGCACTTAATGTTGACTGCACACTAAAACCAAGTGGGAAAACAGCTTCAGGGGTGAGACTTAGGCACCAGGAAATCTCATCACATGACCAACATCACTGGTTCCTCAGCCCACTGCTTAGCCATATGATTGGAACAGTGTTTTTTACAGGAATGGTGGCATAAGCAATTTGATTGGAACTCTGCTGAAATTGGCCATGGCACATCGCTCACTTCTCAGAATGGTTTTGTGGCTCTTGCACTTTGCCGTGGGCCTGAAGATGCCTAGAAGCCCACCAAATGCACTGAAGAGAGCTTGTTCCATGGAGCTCCTGTTGAATCACCTTGTTGTCAGCTTTCAGGGGCCTCCTGCTGAGGGGTAGGTATGACAATGACCCAGAATATCCCATGTGCGCAGCAGCTAGAGAAGCAGATGCTGAGAGATATTGGTCTTCAGTGACCAAGGTAATTACCATAATGTAAATTTGTTTTTGACTCAGAGATGAATGTGATAGGGCTCCACCAACTAAAGAAAAAAGAAAAAAAAAAACACCTAAAACTCTGGGTGGTCAGATCTGCTTATTTTTCACCTTTCTTTCCAAGGGTTTCATGACTGATTATAAGGGTAAGGGCGAAGACAGTGTTGCTGTTGATGAGAAGGCAGATTTGGATGGGTTATAATCACAATTTACTCTTTACCAGATGGCTTCGTCCTGTTGCCAAGCATTTGATGAGCTATTTCATGAAGACTGTGTGGGGATGGGTTAATGCCTGAAAGCCTGTGGATTTGAATGGACGAATGTGAAGGTGATTAACAGATCCTTGGATGCTTGGCTTGTTTTTCTTAGCAGATAAATAACCTGGTGCATAATAAAATCTAAGGGAGCTATTCCAGAAGAAAACTACCTCACACTCAAGGACTATGTGGGTTTTAGGCAAGCAAGGATGCTAGCAGAATTGAGCAAAATTGTAATAACAGGCCTGGAACCATTTTATCATGAGGTCAAGGACACAAGTTTTTAAAAACCATCTACCTAAAATGCATCATAATAAATCAATCATAAAATTATCCTGGCTGATAAACATTTCAATCTGCCTATGCTCTGTAATTATCCATAGAAAACCATTCTCCACGTAATGAATGGGTGTTGTTTTCAAGCATGTCTTAGGATATAAACAAAAGGTATCTCTAAGAAATATTCAGACATCTGAAGCATGGGCCATGTTAGAGCCGGAGGCTCTTTGTAATTATAGTGATGCAATGCCCTAATACCCAGGCAGAGGTTTTCAGATTAGCAGGGGAAGGCAGAAGAATGCCCATGGGGAAAAAAAATTCTTTATCATCTACAGACAAGTGCACATCTGGTTTCGAAGGAATAAGATAGCTCTTGATAGCTCTGATAGGCAGTGGTGGGCCTAATAGACATGAGTTATTGGATATGTGTCACATACATTGTATAATATAATGTATATAACATATATTTATAACATATAAGATATACAATATACCATGCACCTTACTTCAACAATAAAATTGATGTAAGTTCAAAGGTGTAGAGAGGTCTAAAAGATGAAATGGATAACAGATTGGCTGAACTTTATATAAATGTATAGCAGATGGTGATAGAGACACCCCAGAGAATCAAATAAATATTTTTAAAAATTCTTTTTAATGTTTATTTTTGAGAGAGAGAGAGAGACAGAGCAAGAACAAGAGAGGGGCAGAGAGACAGGGAGATACAGAATCTGAAGCAGGCTCCAGGTTCTGAGCTGTCAGCACAGAGCCCAACGTGGGGCTCAAACTCACAAACCCTGAGATCATGACCTGAGCCAACGTCAGACGCATAACCAACTGATCAACCCAAGTGACCCAAAAACAAATTTTAGATGAAAGTCTTTCATTATCCCATAGTAGTAGATTAATGCCGCTTTGCTTTGTTTCACCACTGTATTTTAATACCCAAGGAGATCTATAACAAGGGAAAAACTTAGCAAAGACACTGAATATGGAGGTAAGAAAAACAGCCTGAAGAATTTCTAATGACTGACATATCAGCTGGTATTAGATTGAGAAACACACAATCGGACCACACATGCCTTGCCCTACCTCATCCCCACAACGATACCCAAGGAGCCAAAAGCGGACTATGTGATGGGAACTATGTGATGAGTGGTCTGGCTTGCCGCTCCCCTGTGCCCACCACACAGCAACATGTTTCCCATTCAAACCCAACTGTGAGAAAAGGCACAGGTGTGAGTGGGAACTGGCTGAGCCACACTGTGTTATGGGATCCGTGGTCACCCTAGGAAAAGCCTGGGAACTTGTGAAGGTTCACGGTACCACATATATCATCAGGAGAGCTGCAGATTCGAGATGACTCTCTCCTACCTTCAGAGAACAGATAAAGATCTCCTTCAGGAGATTTCTGGCCAAGCCCAAGAACTTGAGGCAGGAGCAGTCAGAAATGCCTCTCAGTCCAAATTGGAAAAGGGGACCTAGTGGTACCCAGGGGCTAGGTACCCCCTAAGTGATTCTTCCTAAAATTCTGTGGCTAGATATTAGGCCTGTATAGCTCCTTTCTGAAGTATTAGTTAACTAAAAAATAATAGTATAATAAAATTAACAAAGGCTCTAAGGAAAAATTCAAGTAAAGCAAATTATTTGAAGACTCAGAAGGAGTAAACATTTGCAAATTAGTTGCTATAGGAAACAGAATTAAAAAAGACAAGACACCCGTTTGAGTGTTCTTTGACAAACCAGAAGCTCCAGGGGTCAGAGGTTGAACACTGTGCTCAATTCTCTTAACATTATGTAGATTTAACACTCTGTGGGAACCCAGAGGCTCCTGCTGGGCTCCTGTGAATGGACGCGTCCCTCCAGAGGCT
The DNA here is from genome assembly GCF_008692635.1 of Crocuta crocuta. Classification (NCBI taxonomy): domain Eukaryota; kingdom Metazoa; phylum Chordata; class Mammalia; order Carnivora; family Hyaenidae; genus Crocuta; species Crocuta crocuta. Next base: position 556,749 of record NW_027530368.1, read on the forward strand.
GGCCGAGATAAGACAGCAGCCAGCAGAGAAATCAGATGAAGCTGCTGGAAGCCAGGGAAAGGAAAAGCAAAGGAAGGGACTCCAAGATGTTTACCCAGGAAGCAATTTCTTTTCTTATCTCCTCACACTTGTCATACTTTTTGACACGTTTTTATTGACCTTGAACCACACAGAATACTAAACTTCCTAAACTTATTTTTGAATGGCTTCCTATCTGGAGATTCCTTATGTTACTACATTGGTATGTAATGTAGCATTTCTTCCATCCTTCTTTTCTCAGGGATGAATTTAAGAATAAATTAACATATACTAATTTCTGGCATTGAGGGTGAGACAATAGTATAACTATTTTTTTATGATGTATTAAGCATTGCACTAGGTGTTTTTTTTCTAGTGTTTACTTATTTTGGGGAGAGAGAGAAACAGAGCATGAGCAGGAGAAGGGCAGAGATGAAGGGAGACACAGAATCCAAAGCAGGCTCCAGTCTCCAAGCTGTCAGCACGGAGCCTGACACGGGGCTCGAACTTACAAATTGAGAGATCATGACCTGAGCTGAAGCCGGGCGCATAACAATTGAGCCACCCAGGTGCCCCGCATTAGGTTTTTAAAATAAGGATTCAGGGGTGCCTGGGTGGCTCAGTTGCTTAATCATCTGACTTTGGCTTAGGTCATGATCTCACAGTTTGAGCCCCTCATCAGAGCATGGAGGCTGCTTTGGATTCTGTGACTCCCTCTCTCTCTCCGCCCCTTCCCTGCTGGCACTCTCACTCTCTCTCTCTCTCTCTCTCTCTCTCTCTCTCTCTCCCCCCCCTCAAAAATAAAACTAAACATTAAAAAAATTAAAGTTAAAATAAATAAAATAAAATAAGGATTCGCATGTAGTTCTCACAACAACCCACAAGTTAGATGTGAAAATCCCTACCATGTAGCTTGGGCACCTGGCACCCAGCAGGGTTATGTAGCTTGCTCAAGGTCACATGAAGTCAGGATTTGAACTCAGGTCTACATTACTCCAAAGGCGTTTATGCCATAACCATACTCTCTCAAAATGACACACTGCTAGGAGTACATGATTTTCTCTATAGCTTTCCTATCTTCTGGTTTAATTGGTCTCTCAGGCTGAATTACAATCCTCAGTTATTTCCCTTAATGGCGTCCTTCTCTAAATCCCTTGGGTCAGTTTGCTGTGCCTATTTGAGCCTGCCTGGAATCTGAAATTTACTTTCTCCTTGGCACACATTCTCTCTTTGGGGCTAGTAACAATTGGCTAGCAGTTGTCGGGCAATTATTGGCTAATTATCGCCTAGCAATTCACTAGTCAGAGAGAGAAAGAACCTTAGATAATATTAAGGAGAGAATAATTTGCCACTACTTTTCAGTCTCTGTCACAAAAGAAACAAAAAAAAAAAAAAAAGAAAGAAATCATTACCCAAACCAGTAATACTCACCTTGATAAATCACCTCGTTCACTAGCTGTGATTTCAAATGATTTTCTAAGAAAATCAAATCTACTTTCAAATGGCAAAAATTTGGCATAATTCAGATATTCAAAAGAATGAGATGTGGGTTCTGGAGGCAATTCAAAGTCCAAAAATAAAGCCTGAGCAGTGATGGTATGGTTGGAATAAACATGAAGTTTTTCGAAGGGAACACTTCGGAAGTAAACATTCTTTTGCATACAGATTTTCTGTATGTTACTAAAACTTAGTCATTTTCTTATTCTTTCATTCCCTCAGAACTATCGTTATCTCTCCAATAAATACTGTTTTATGCATAAGTTGGACAGAGTTGGTTTGTGCTATTTATACTTTAAAATACTAATACAAAATTTCAAGCCTAAAGTGAGGTGTTCAAATAATAGAACTTAAAATATAATCTTAAATATAAAATTTGGTTTGCTCATGGTATGGGAGGAAGCATGCTCTGTGGTTCATTCCATCCTGGCTCAGATCCATTTAATGCACTACAGAAAAAAACAGTTAAACTGTTAGCTGTTTATTGGGATTGAGATCATATGTCTCACGTGAAACTTTGGGGAGTTGGCAGAGAATGTCAGATTATTCAAGGATATCAGTTACCTCTTGTGGCTTTCAGCAAGGATGATATTCAAAACATGCTTAACAACTGGTACAGCCCTGGGCCCTCCAAGGAGAATGGATGCCAGGTTCGTGGAGCTGGGTCCTGGGGCGCTGCTGGGCCCATGCTGACCCTATAGTTTTTGGTTGTGGGGTCCTCTAGGATGCCCCAGGGAGGAGTCAGGGCACCAGGGAAGGGAGGAGGGTAGCGAAGGGACTAGAAAGAGCCTTAAGGCTATAGCTCTTTCAGTCTGGGTCCTACAGTGAATGGTTAAATATCACTCTGGCCTTCAGGAAGCTCCTGCAAGAAACAAGTCTTTGTCCAAGCTGAACCATGAGATAGAAGCAGAAAGAGAGCCAAATAAAGCTGACTTTTCTCCTGTCACCAGTAATCCAGGACCTATGAAGGTGAGTTGAATTAGTGTGAGTAAAAACAGGGCAATGATGGAAACAGGGTGAACATGAAGCAGAGCACAGGATCGTCCTCACAAATGGGGAGGGTGTGCTCCCTGGCACCTCTCTCACCACATAGGGCTCCTCTGTACCTTTCCTTTCTGATACCTGCTGTAAGACTGAAATCTGGCTGATCTACAAAAAAGAGAGAACTTAACCCCAACCCCCTAAACATGTCCTGCGGTGCATGTGATGCGCATCAGAAGCGATCATTTTCCCACTGTTGAACACTCCCCAGCGGGTTATAGGCTGGGATGGGGAGGAGATAACTCTGCCTCCCTGCAGGCCTGTTGCATTGGGCTGTGCCATGCCAGTGCGGGCTGAAGTTTGGTCCAGTGGGCAGAGCCCTCAGGCCTGTTGCAAAGAGTATGAAACTGTAAGCTAGTGGGGTATGTCCCAGAGTGAAGGATCATGATTTTTAAATTTATTGCTTTGTTTACTAGTTATAAATTTCCCCAGGGATCGAATAGACTAGCAGTCTATTAGGGTTTTAAGGAAGTTAAACTAACAAAGCTTAGAAAAAAAGCCTATGATACTGAACTCCTAGAACAGTTCCCAGGCTTGAAAATCCTGGGAACCAGCCAAAGCAGCTCCCTGAAGAGGAGTTATCCCTACATGCTTTTTAACCATGGTCCTGGGGGTCAAACAGGAAATCTCACCAGGAGGAGAATGAGGAAGCCACACTGGCCAACCAGACACAGAAGCAGAGGACATGCTACAGAGGATGGCATGTCTCATGCATTTTCAGCTTCCCCCTTTACAGATGGGTGCTCCTGTTACGGTTTTCCTGCTTTCCCTCTACTACTGATTCTTCCGTATGTTGGGGATGCTTAAATTTATCAATTAGCCATAAAGTGACAGACTAAAAGAGGCCATAACCAGACTATACCTACCACCCAGGAGCCCTGGTCTTGAAGCTGAAGTGGATAACTGGATATGATTTGGGGTCATCTTCCTTTCAGGAAGTGGTGGTGAACGCATGTATGATTTCACATGGGACAATTGTGTTACACTGGGAATTCTGGAATTGGAAGTGTGGGAATAAAGGTTAGTGTAATCCTGGGGCAGCCATAAGGTGCAATGTAATAGATTCTGGTGGTTAGAATATAAGAGATTATGGTACAAATTACAAGGCAAATAGACTTAGCCCAGCAAACTTTCCTTTCCCCTTTTTGTATTAAGAGCTTCTGCTCTGCTGGCTCAGATAGTGACCAGTGAAACCAGTCCTGGCCAATCATAAGCCTCCATTGCCCTGTGATGTGATGTGTTCTAGTGTGGTCACATGACCCAAACAAACATGGGGAGAAACAAGATTTCCCTGCTGATGGTGGTTTGCTGACCAAGGTCACTGCCACATGGAGAAGAGATAGGAGCTGGACAGTGACAATACTAGTGGTGCTGAATACCCAGTGTCAGATCCTTAGGCCCCAGTTCTTAGTTTTCATAACTTTTCCAAAGTTTTTGTGAGCTACTGCTATTT
>NW_027530368.1:560921-930044 GCF_008692635.1 Crocuta crocuta
ATCCATAGTTATACATACATCTGTTATAATTGTCCATATAATATATAAAACATATTAATTTAGTTTCTTTCACTTGCAACCAAAGAAGTACCATGTTATATCAACTTGAATTCTGTAACTAGCAACTGAATGATCAAAATGACCCTTGAAATACACAACCTTCTTATAATATGTATTATTTAAATAAACCTGCCATTATGTTTAGAAAATTTACAGAATGCCATGAGAGAATAAACGCTGATATAATGGATGTGACTTTTCTATAATGTAAAAAGTAGGACAATATTTTAGAATTTATTTAGCAATTTATTCAAAGCACCTTCACATCTCAATTAACCTTCACCAAAAAAGGAACATAATAGGTCAGCTAGTGATGATAATAGCAATTATTTCTTAAGCGCCTACTAAGTGCCAGGTGTTTATATAGGCACTTTGCATGAATTATCTCTAATACAGTGGCTCTGCATTGTAAGGATTTGTGTCCCAGTTCACAAATAGGGAACTGAGGTTCAGAGGGGTTCAGTAATTTTACCAAGTTCAGTCAGTGGGCAGCACAGCAAGGTCTGAAGTCCAAATCTGATGGACTTGGATGCTTTACCTCATACCACATGGGATTTCCTCCTATATACTGGGATCTCATATTTCAAACAAGCAAGAGTAACTACTTGACCTGTTGGACCCAGCATCCTAGAAACAGAGAGATCTGGAAAGAGAAGGTGGCTGAGACAGAACGCAAGACAGTAGAAAGATTGCACGTCCTCAGGTAACGTTCATGGATCCCTGCAATGGTACGGCTGTTCCGTTTGCATGACTTTTCTGTAATGCCTCAGTACAAAGGCATCTGACAACAGAAGGTGAACAGCAAAGAGTTTTCTCTAGAAATCAAGAAAAAGAAAAACTCTCTGGTGAGGGCCAGGGAGGGGGCAGCGCATGAACACAAGCATGTGCTGTCAGGGAGCAGCAGCTTCCCGGGGCAGGTGGCAGGAGGGGACAGCGCAGCCACGCTGGACTGGGACAATCAAGGACAGATGCCACCCATCGTTAGCAGGAGCACTGCATTGATCAGTGCTGCCAAATGCTCACAGGGGCTGGAGGACCCCCATGAGGACTGCCGGCTGCTATTGATTATCTGCTGGGTGGTCTTCCCGGTTGCAGAGTGAAAGGAAGGCTGCAGGGAGGCTGAGGGAGGAAGGCGGCTTTCCTCTTCCATTCATAGTGGGCACAGCCTCCTTTTAACCAGAAATGCAAATGCCTTAGGCTTAGGGGAGATGCAAATTCTTTGCTGGTTTCCATACTTGCACTGCTCTGCTGTCTGTTCCTGCTCAAAACTAATCTGGGAACTAACATTCACTTCTACTTATATATTTGCCAGCCTGATCACATCCCAAAGCCTGGGGAAATCAGGGCCCCCAAGATAAGAGTTCTCCTTTCTTCTGGATTACATCCAGAGTGTTATTAAGGCACTTGGCATCTTTTCCAAATCTTGCTTTTAGAAACAAGATGCACTTTGGCTAATTATTTTTACCTAATGAAAAATGTCTGCTTGAATTGGACTTGTTTCCCCCAGGGGTTCTGGTCTCTCTAGGAAATAAAGGAAAATTTTGTCATGTTTTTCCTTTCACAGGCTAGAGACCTATTTATTTTGCAGTTGATACAAAAGGATCCTTTGTGACATTCTTGCTTGAAGACACATTTCCAGCTCAAACCGTGTTATTAGCCGTACCCTTTGGAGAATTAGTAACACACAGCTAGGAAGGGAATGAAAATACTGATTCAATAAGCTGAGCTCAGGAAACATGACCAAGTCAGAAATAAGAAGGAATGTGCAATGTCAGGTTCTGGACAAGATTAGGGAGAGAGACTGGTAAACCAGAGGGAAATCACACTTTGTCAGACCCAACCAAGTCTCTCATGTCCCCTTTGTATCCTCTGACGTCATTACTGAGCCCCAAGAAATGAGAGGCTTTGATGAGTATTGATAAGTCAGTTCAGTTAAAGAATCCAGTGGCCTCAACTTCCAGTTCAAAATGGCAAGGAACCACAGTGTTTCTATGGTTCTTTCAAACTTTGCAAGAAGTAAATTTAGAGAAATACACAACACCAGGAAATTCAGCAACAGGCAGATTAGTGCCAGAATCTTGGAGGAATATTTACAAACTACAAAGCATATTACACTAAGTATTTTTTTATGTGTTTTTATTTATTTTGAAAAAGATAGAATGAGCAGGGAAGGGACAGAGAGAGAGAAGAGAGAATCCCAAGCAGGCTCCACACTGTCAGGAGACAGCCTGATGTGGGGTTCTACCTCATGAACCATGAGATCATGACCTAAGCTGAAATCAAGAGTTGGACACTTAACTGAGTCACCCAGGTGCCCCCTAAATTATTTTTGAAAACAAAGCAAAAACAAGGACTTTGTTTCATTATAGAGGTACATCCTGAAGATAGGTAAGCAGACACTCTGTATCACCCTCACTATCTGTCTCTGGTCTCAGAACCAGAGTTTGTAACACATGGACATGGATTTTGAGGTAGCTTTGAACACTTTTGTCCTTTCCACCCTTTACCCTCCCCCCCCCCATGATACTCAACTTTCCATAGTTAGCAGCTGCTAGAAAATGACTCAGCATAAATGGGAGTGGTATTGGTTGGCCCAAAGACTTTTGGGAGGCACAGCCCCATTTGTATAGAAGCTTATAACAAATGGGTTCACCCATGGTAGCCCATGGGTCTAGGGTGCCAGGGACCAAGGTGGTTACTGATGACTTTGGTCCAGTAGAGGCTACTTTAGTGATACCAGGTCACTATTTTATTGATATTTTAAAATGTATCAACATAGGGGATGTAGTTTATGTATTTCTTGTGTGTGATGTGTGTGTTATATTTCTCAAGTTTTACCAGAAGTTATGCTGTCTTAATATAATGAATTAAGTAGCTTTCATATTATATGTTCCAGGATATTTTATATATAGCATGGGAATTGCCTGTTCCTTGAAAAGGTTGAAAGGATAAAATAATACAATTATCTGGGCTCAGTATTTTTTGGACATGGTTCTCAAACTGTAAACATTTCTTCTATCATTATTCCTCACATAATTCAAGTTTCGACCACTTCTTAGCTAATTATTATAATTTCTAATTAAATATTATGATTCATCAAGATTTTGAATTTTATTAATGTAGACTTGATACACAACGTGCCTTGCCTTGCTGAATTGCTTGGAAATGGTCCTTTGATTAATAGGCCCATCAGTAGTGACACTCATCTCCAATAAATATCCATTTGGTCCAGGTTAGCATGTGGAAGGATCAGGATCTGGATCAGGATCTTACCTTCAAAGATATCTGCTGTCTTGAAATCCACCTGGTGTAAATCTAGAGTCAGGTGACTATTATTTTCAGTTCAAAAGACAGCCAGAAAACCCCTTGCTTTTTATTGGAAGTTAATTCTTTATGGTTTCCTATTTCCTTGTCACTTCCAGATGTTGGTTTTTCTGACATTACTTAGCCTGGACATTCATGTATGAAGTGGCTCCACTCGATAGAGGGTAAGCTCTGAGATGACCAGTGAGGAGGTGGTAGAAGTGCCCTTGTCACCTCCCCAATCTCTAAATATCCAAGTGTCCCAGGCTTTAGCTCCCTCTCTCCTTCTCTCCCCCTATTTGTTTCCTACTTATCCTCACTCTCGAGGTGCTCTCGTTCAGACCCATGGTTTACATGCCATTTATATATCAGTGATTCTCAAATTTTTACCTCTCTCCCTTACACTCATACCTCTTATGCCCAACTACAATCTTGACCTCTTCACCTTGATCTCGAATAGATATCTCAAAACGTGTCCAAAAATGAACATTTTTTACCAGTTTTATTAAGAGCACTGGCCTCTTATGCAATTGAAAATCCATATATGACTTTTGATTCTCCCAAAACTTAACTGCTAATATCCTACTGTTGACTGGAAGTCTCACCAATAACATAAACAACTAACACATATTTTGTATATTATATGTGTTAGATACCATATATTTACAATAAAGTAAGCAAGAGAGAAGAAAGTGTTATTGATAAAATCGTAAGGAAAATATGCTTACAATACTGTACTGTATTTATTTAAAAAATCCAAATATGTAAGTGGATTCATGCTGTTCAAATCCATGTTGTTCAAGAGGCGACTGTAGATATAAAAAGAAAGGGTGAGAGAGAGGGATGAAAAGAAAAAGAGTGGGTTTTTTTCCTTGTGATGAGAACTTTCAAGATTTATTCTCTTAACTTCTATATGCACATTCAGCAGTGTTGACTATAGTCGCCATGTTGTACATTACAACCCTAGTGACTTATTGCTCTTACAACTGGATGCTTGTACTTTTGACTATCTTTCTCCATCTGAACTCTTGATTTCCTTGTGCCAAGTCTCCCCCTCCTCGAGTTTTCCCTACCTCAGTAAATGGCCATTCCATTTTAAGAATTGGTTAGTATGAAAATCTTGGAGTTGTACTTAACTCTGCTCTGTTTCTCCTACATATATGCAGTCCATTGGTAAATCCAGTTGGTTCTTCCTTCAGGACCGCTTCTCACTACCTCTATGTGGTGGCTCAAGCCACCATTATTTTTTAGATTATTGCAGTAATCTCCTGACAGTTCTCCTAGCTTCTACCCCTGTCTTTTTCTCAATCAATTTTCCATATAATAGCTGGAGGGATTAACTTTAAACAAAGTCTGACAAAATCACTCCTCTGCCCCAAACCCACCAGTGGCTTCTCATCTCACTGAGAGTAAAATCCAAAGTCTTTGCCCAGGCCCCCAAGGTCCAGCCTCTGGCCACATCTATGAGTTCTTTTCCTCCCTCTGCTGCAGCCTCCCTGGCTTCCTTCCCCTTCCTCAGACAGCCAACCAGACCCCTATCTTGGGTGTTTGCATTTGTTCCACCTGTTCGGAAAGTTCTCCCACCATATCCCTCAGGGGTGACTTTTTCATTCCTTTAGATAGCTCCACGTTTTTCACCTTCTCTGGAAGGACTTTACTAATCCCTCTGTGTGAAGTAGCACCCTCTCCCTGTCATTTTGTGCTCTCTCCCTACTTTCTGCCTTACTTTTCTGCATACAACCTAATACATGAGGTTTTAATTTACTTGGGTACTGTTTCTCTCTGAGGGCCTTCACAAGAGCAGGGACTTCCTTGTGTCACTGCTATAGTTTCAGCACTACACTTGGTAGGACGCTTCCAGTAAATATTTGCTGAATGAATGATGGGGAATCTACAACCTGTTCTGTGCTCTGGCCCTCATCCTGAAATAAGGAGGGCAGGCTCCTGGGCCAATTTGGGGTATCTGGGGCAGCTGGCCCCATACATGGCTCTCCCCAATGCCCTTCCCTTGTTCAAATGCACCCCAACCCACGAGTTCTCAGCGTATCTCACTAGAGGGCCCTACTGTGCAGTGTTTACCCCTGGAGCTTGCCTTGGTGATTGTGAAAGGAAGCCAATATATTCATGGAGCTGGGTGAGTTTTTCAAGTCACTGATTCCAGAATTCAAATGCATACTTTTCATTGTTTTCCTATAAGTGAACTTAAGTTAGCTGTCAAGACTATATTTCCACTAATGGTTGAAAACTTAATCTTGCCAGTTCAAGGTAACTCAGATTAATTCTAGTTTTAAGGCAATTCGAGATTTTATCCCCTCTTTTATTTTTGTCTTCCTCCTTGGGGCGAGGTAGGGGGTAGGGCAGCTGAGCTCCCTCCAGTCACTGTGGGGAGAGAAACTCTGCTTTGAAAGCCATCTTCTCTCCTTGCTGGTCCATGCTCATTTCTACACATGTCCCTACCATGCCCTCAGGCCATAGGTACCATGCATGTTGCATCTTCCTCAGTCGGAGCACAGACCCTTTTGGAACATGGCTGTCTCAGAATTTCTGAAGACCCTCTGGGGACTCAGGAATACTAGGCTGGAAATTAAATATGTATCCTGGTTTTACGGAGCCTGCACTTTGTGCAATTTGTGGGGCCTCTTAAGAAAAAAACATACAAAATTAGAGACAAAAGTAACTTTTTACTTAGAATGGGAGATCATAAGTTACACATTTAAGAAGCCAGCATATCATAGCCATCACAAAATCTAGAAAAATACTTTTAATTATCACTGTCAGCTCAGGAATACTTTTGTCTTACAAATTTTTGGCACATTTCTCAATCGTCTCTTTTATGACAATAGTTTTAGAATATTGTTTCTTTGAATAGAATAATAGGATGATTCAGTCTTTCCTCTAGTATGTTTGGTAAAACATGTGGCTTCACACATAGACACACTCTCTGTTGGTAGGTTTATTACAAGTTTGTGCCTTACCAACAAATAAGTTCTGATAAATTATATTTTGTATGATTCCCACTTAGAAATAAACAAACAATTTGAGTCTGTTCCCAATGGGAGGGACTTTCTTTTTGGCGAGATGGTAAAGAGAACTAAATCCTCACTTTATAGTTTTACACAACTGTTGTTTGGAAAAATTTCCTACAGATTAATTTCTGGTCCCATACATTTCAGATGTGTTTTCTCTTCCACTACCTGTATGTTTGCAGTAGTTTCAGGCACCAGAAGGCATATCCATATTACAATATTTTCTCAGACACTGCATCCTCCTATCATGATGTCAGATGAGATGGTACAGTTTAAGTTAATAGGAGAATTCCTGGAAACTTTTCCTGCACCAGAATGGGTGTACAGTGAAGTGCCTGCTAGCCACATAAGTATATCCAGACATAAGTATCTGGAATGTACTCTCAACACAGCTTTCTTTACACAGATCGCAGTCTATGGCCATCCCCTAGAAGGGAATTATGATGAAGGGGCAGGTGAAGAAGAGAGACAGTGGTCTTAACTGCTTGCAGTTAAGATATCTTACTTGTGAACACACTGTTGAGCATGTCCAGGGCTTTGTGAATGGGAAGTCCCTGAACCTAAGCTTCCTCTGCTTCATGGTAAATCCCCTCTGCTGGGAAGTGCTGATTGTGTGAGGCTGTCCACAGGCACATCTACTTCAACGCCTCCATGGGACACTGCCTCTCTGCCATTTAGGAGCAATATGGGGTGAGGCTTGTAACTCCTGGGCTGTACCCTGACAGTTGAACGTCCCAAGGACGTCCCAAGACAATGCGTCCCAAGGACGCATGCTCTGCTGTCATATTACTCCTAAATATACATCTCAGGTTCCCATCACATGTGCAGCACCTGCAACTTGACACAAGGGCCTGAGTCCATTCTTAGGGACCCTGACAGCAACTAAGTTCTCATGAAATCCCCTCTAGCTTTCCCTTACTGTTGACTGATGGAACTCTCAGCTCATTTGAAGAAGAAAAATTGTATTACATTATACATTTTTTTTCAAACTCTGTATTTTATGGTATATAGTCTATACCTTTGGCTCTCCAGGCATGTTCCTTTTGAGCCAAGACATTATTTTTTTAGAATTCAAAATAAATACTATTTCTCTCTCATGTACTCAGTCAATAGTACATTGACTTTTAAGACTATGGTCTGGGGAGCCTGGGTGGCTCAGTCGGTTAAGTGTCCAACTCTTGATTTTGGCTCAGGTCATGATCTCACGGTTCATGAGTTTGAGCCTCATGATGGGCTCTATGCTGACAGTGTGGAGCCTGCTTGGGATTTTCTCCCACTTTCCCTGCTCCTCCTCCTCTTGTACTCTCTGTCTCTCTCTAAATAAGAAAAATTAAAAAAAAATTTTTTAAGACTATGCTCTTAATCAAATATTTGCAAGTCTGTTTAAGAATCCAAAAGTCAAGGGGCACCTGGGTGTCTCAGTCAGTTAAGCTTCCAACTCTTGATTTTGGCTCAGGTCATGATCTCACATGCTGACAGCATGGAATCTGCTTGGGATTCTCTCTCTCTCTCTCTCTCTCTCCCTCTCTCTCTCTCTGTCCCTCCCCAACTCCCACTCTTTCTCTCTCTCTCAAAATAAATAAACATTAAAAATAAAGAATCTGAAAGTCAAGAAAATGACTCTTCACTGTGTATATGTTTGCTTCCTCTGAATGTTGTTTGAGAAAAAACTACTAAAGCCTGAAGCAGAGATGGTGGAGTATAGAACAGGGAAAAGCAACCTATTAATATCTCAACATACGTATCTGCTCTAGGAAGTATTGGTATGGGCTTCCAGGTACCAGAAATATTAGCCAAAATAATTAGTCAAATGGAAGTGCTGTGATCTCAGTAAGGGTCCCATTGCACATAAATAGAATTTAATGGGGGAAAGTAGTTGCTTCCCAGTTTTTGGGAGGGTTAGAAAAGCAGGTTCTAGGCTAGGTCTCTAGGGATGACTTTTAGGACAATACTGACTGAAAGAACTGCTACGTGTGCTATGACTCGAAAGTTGGAGGATCAGAAAGCCACTGTACCCCATGCTGGCCTCAGGGTCACACAGCATTGTGGTTCTAAATAGGGATCAAAAAGCTGCCACCAGCTTTATATGCCAGTTAGAGCCACACCAGCAGAATGAATGCTCACATGCCACCACCTCCCTCCCCAAAGAACTCAGTTCTAAATTCAGGTCTCACATGAGTGCATCTGACCATCCTAGTTCAGGGAAGTATGGGACACAGCTTTTAACTTCTCAGCTTCTGTGGCAGAGGAAGGTACCCCAGGAGGAGGTGCCCTGATCTGCTATTCATCTGTTAGCTGTGTACCATAACCCACTTCTGGGGACCTCAGACCAGCTCCTTAGACTAGCAGCTCCTCAGGACAAGCTCCCAGGACCAGCTTTCAGACCAGCTCCTGTTCCATCAAGGTGCTAGGCCACATGTAAAAGAAACACCCCCCACGATGTAGTGTCTGTGAAGTTGGATCTGAGCTACCTAACTCAACCACTCATTCTGGAACAGCTTCTGCCACCCACATCTTTGCCTCATCTCTTCTGATTTAGGGAGAGACAGAGAGTACAAGAGGAGGAGGAGCAGGGAAAGAGGGAGAAAATCCCAAGCAGGCTCCACACTGTCAGCATAGAGCCCATCATGAGGCTCAAACTCATGAACCGTGAGATCTGATTGGCATATAATCCATTCCATTTTGGCTCTTCTCCCAGGTAAGTGCTGTCTTCTTTTGCCTGCTGGAATTTTACAGATGGCTTATACAGCCCTAAGACTGTCCATCCCCAAGAGATGCCCTTGAATATGGGCATCTTTTTCCACTTTCATCCAATTTGTCTTAGTTTCTGGGGTGTGACTAGTTTACAGCCAAATCTTGATACTGATAATGACCCAGTTTTACTTTTTCAACAACAAGCTTGGGGGAAAATCTCATTTTTTTTTTTGTACAACTTCATAAAATAATGCTTTCCTAGAAGGGTCCTAACATCGTTGATTGAAAAACTTGATTTCTTTAAGACACAACAGGAGAGATTCAGTCCTATTGGTGGTTTACGCTGTGAGAATCTTCCTTTTCTCAATAAATATGCATCTTGGCTACAAAATGTTGTGTGGGATCATGACCCTATTAATTTCTGTAAATGAAATTTCAATTCAGTTTATTATATGATACTAAATGATGTCAGACCAACATTAAATAAGCCTGTAGAAACAATCATCCTTCAATCGTGGAGAAATTGAAAGCTGCATTATATTCATGACTGAGCATAAATAACATGTTTAGACCTCATTGTTTAGGAAAAATAGATGCATAAATGAGCTCTTCCCTAATTTTAGTTTCATTTATCATGCCATTTTAATACCTCTTAATTTACTCATTCATAGAGTCAGTACAGAAAGGTCTGAAAATATTAATCTTCATCTCATAATAATTTTAGTAAAGGTCTCTTTGTATTTACATGTCTAGGTAGTATTTTCCTTCTACTGTGACAATAAATTCAGCTCAGTATGTTGATTGGACATGTGGTAGGAGAAATAGACAAAAGTTATTCCAATGCACGTGGCTACCTGGGATCCTCCAACAGTGCCATCAGGTGTCCTTTCTGGGACATGATCTTATTTTTGTCACCTTGGCCCCAGTACCCTGGGAGAGGCCTCCCTCATATGAGCACATTCTACATCTGCCTTCTGACTTCCAATTAACCACACAGGGAACCAGTGTGGCTGTGCCTAGATATCACACATTGCTGTCTCCTGTGTTCCTTCTTTTGCTTTGATCAATCTGCCACTCTGCCTCCAGACCCCTCACCCTTGAAAGTGTCATTGGGCAGGGTGCACCCTAGGCTGTAGCTGTGCCCCTTAGAATGAGGGTACTCTTACTTGGATCTGGACACTTGCCCACCTCTGCCCCCTCTGGCAGAGTGCCAAATCCTCACTATATTTTTCTGTTTTTTTCTGTCCATGTCCACATGTCCTTCACATGTTCACAAGGACATGGAGCCAAGGTATTATAGGGCAAGAAAATGCTGAGAGGACCTGTCTCCCAGACCAGGGACAAAGAATAGCAATCATTCATCCACTTATATACTTGGGAGCCTCTGTGCTCCTCTGAACCCATACCTGCCTTCCAATAGACACACACACACACACACACACACACACACACACACACTGTGCAATGGCCCGGAATTCACAGAAGGACACACATAAACTATGGGAGCCGATAATTTTGAGATCTTGTATGCCACCAACGCCAGAGCAGAGCTGTTGGGTGACAGTAGGAGGTGCTGCCTCTGCATCTGGGGCACAGATAACTTCCAATCTGCTATTTAAAATCAGTGTATTCCCTGCTTCCAGCCAACCCATGCTGATATTTACTGATGGCCCCACCATTACTCTTGCTACATTACATTTGTTTGGTTTTGCTTTAAAGCTTTGTTTTCGCTTTGCATGAAAGAAAAACTTTAAAAACACAACAGAAATCTCTCCATACTTCTATCTCATGAGCCCAAGATGTCATAGTCCTTACACAGCTTATCTCTTCATCCCAGGAGAGTAACAGATATCTTTTAAAAATATATATTATGAAATATTCCAGACACATAGAGAGGTATAAAGAATGATATAGCAGACAGATAAGTATCTACCATCTATTTGACTTCAGATGTAAAATATTACCAACTCATTTGAAGACCACTGTATCCTTCTGTATTAAATTTTCCTCTCCCCCAGAAGAAACTACTATTCTGATTTTATTTTTTTATTTTATATACAGAGAGAATGAAAGCAGGGGAGAAGGGCAGAGGGAAAGAGAGAGAGAATCTTAAGCACGCTCCATGCTCATTGAAGAGCCTGGCATGGGGCTCAATCCCACACCCCTGGGATCATGACTTAATCCAAAATCAAGAGTCAGACACTTAACCAATTGAACCATCCAGGCACCTCTGCTATTCTGATTTTAGTGATATGCATTTCCTTTCTTATGTTCCTTGATCTACTTACTTTCAGATAGTTGAAGTTGGGATTGTTTCCTGGTCCCCTTTCCCCCATGGTGCCTGGTTTCTGTGTAGATCTGTATCATGTCAAGGAATGAGGTATATGGTTTTGATTTACAGTGAAATACCTGGCTTCTAAGGTGTCTCACCTGATTCTTGCACCTGGCTACCTCCTGTAAAGGATCTTGAGATTCCTGTATCTCCTACCAGCCCCAGCCAGGTTTAGGTGTGCCCTCTGCTGGCCATGAGACTTTGCAGGCCCTAGGGCTCCCCACCATTCCTCACTGAAAACAAGAACTTCTCTTGGGGATGCACAAGGCTCTGGAGGCTGATACTCCAATTCAAACAGAGTTTCAGAAATTGTGCTTTGCCCATGAGAGACTCTTGAATGCTGACAAAAACTGAGGACTGATGGATGTGGGGGGGAGGGGGGGATGGCCATGGAGGAGGACACTTGTGGGGATGAGCACTGAGTATTATGTGGAAACTAATTTGACAATAAACTATTTGTAAAGAAAAAAAAAAGAAATTGTGCTTTGCAATTTCATCTGGAGAAATATTTGCTTCAATAAAAATATACGAAAGGTCCTCATTTATTTAACTGGCATCCATTCTTGGACATGTATATACTTCAGTTGCCATCTCTGTACATACAACTTGGTCCACAGTATAAATTCCTACTTATAAAATTACAAGATTAAAGAATATACATACTTCAAAGAATTTTGGTATGTATTACCAAATTGCTCCCTGGAAAAATTGTGCCTATGGAAGTAATCAATGTTTGAAGACAGCTAAGGATTTTTTTAAAATATAGTTTATTGTCAAGTTAGCTAACATACAGTATATACAGTAAGCTTTGGGAGTAGATTCCTTTGATTCATCACTTACATACAACATCCAGTGCTCGTCCCAACAAGTGTCCTCCTCAATGCCCATCACCCATTTTCCCCTCCCCACTGGCCCCCCATCAAGCCTCAATTTGTTCTCTGTATTTAAGAGTCTCTTATGGTTTGCCTCCCTCTCAGAAACTGTTTTTTCCCTTTCTCTTCCCCCATGGTCTTCTGTTAAGTTTCTCAAATTCCACATATGAGTGAAGACATATGATATTCCATATATGAGTGAAAACATATGATATCTGTCTTTCTCTGACTGATTTATTGCACTTAGCATAATACCCTTCAGTTCCATCCACATTGTTGCAAATGGTTAAGAGTTTATTCTTTCTCATTGCCAAGTAGTATTCCATTGCATAATTAAACCACATATTCTTTATCCATTCATCAGTTGATGGAAATTTGAGCTCTTTCCACAATTTGGCTGTTGTTGAAAGTGCTGCTGTTGGGGTACATGTGCCCCTATGAATCAGCACTCCTGTGTCTTTTGGGTAAGTTCCTAGCAGTGCTATTGCTGGGTTGTAGGGTATTTCTATTTTTAATTTTTTGAGAAACCTCCACACTGTTTTCAAGAGTAGCTGCACCAGTATGCATTCCCACCAACAGTGCAAGAATGTTCCCGTTGCTCCACATCCTTGCTAACATCTGTTTTTTCCTGAGTTGTGAATTTTAGCCACTCTGACTGCTATAAGGTAGAATCTCAGTGTGGTTTTGATTTGTTTTTCCCTGATGATTAGCAGTGTTGAACATCTTTTCATGTGTCTGTTGGCCATCTGGATGTCTTCTTTGAAAAAGTGTCTATTCGCATCTTCAAGTACAGCTAAGGATGATCTCTTTTAGGTTGTACACTTTGCTGTACATCTACTTATTGATCACATGATGAAAATTCTCTTAACACTAAGTTTTATCTATTTGGTTTACTAGATTGACTGGTGGTATGTAAAAATATCCCACTATTGTCTTACAGCTTAAGTTTATCTTACTAACGGTGTATACTAGTTGCACAGCAAGTATAATGATTGTTACACCTTCATTTATCCTATACATGCTATTAATATTAAATGTATTTAAATTATGTATTTCATTTAATGTGTTTGGACTTGAATTCTTGTTACGTGTGTGTGTGTATACACATATAATATGTATGTACATACACACACACGTATAAATCCAGTAAATGTTGAAGAAATGAGTAACATACTAACTGAGCCCCTGGTATGAGGTACATTGAATATAAATCCTGCCTGCCTTTTGGGGAGCCCTTTCCATCAGGAGACTGGGCTGTTCCCTTTCATAATTGACTCTTTGAAAAAAAACACGCTCATTTTGAATTTGATTTCCTAATCTGTGAATGAGTAATTCCTTTTCCCTCATATTGTTTTATCCTAGTAATTAGGCCCTTTTATCTGATCAAAGGGTGAGACATGGCTAATCTCCCCCTGCTTTCCCAACCTAGAAAGAGGCCTTGTTGGCTGCCAAGAAAGCAGAAGCAAGTCTTTGTAGCAGTGGGTCTTATAATTTACTGTGCTTAAGAAGAACCCAAGGAGCTGTTAAAATTCAGAACGTAGGGCTTCTGTTATAGAATCTGGTTCAGTAGGTTGAAAGTTGGACCTTGATATCTGTATTTTAAAGGACCTCCAAGTGATTTTGATACAAGTGGTCTTTAGATGACACATTGAGAAGCACTATCCATAGGATTGTGAGGCTGCCAAACTTGGCAGCTGAGTGCAGGGTGACTTCCCCTACACTGGATCTCCTAAAGCCTAATTTACAAGGACAACCTTAATCTGCAAAAAAGTCAATTTCTGAAATGCTAATTAGGAGCCCCAGCATGTACCTTTTGTCAGACACCAATGGCCAAATGGATCTGCTCATCCCCATTAGCCAGCTCTGGCCCAGGGTGTGTCCCTTCAGTGTGCCTGCATGGGATATTGGTTTCAAAGGCCAAAAGGAGCCCAGGGAATTTGACTCTGCAGCAGAAATTTCTAAAATACAAGATACTGAAACCAACCCATAAGTTTGGACTTTCTAGTTGCTCTAAAGCCATGTGCCATCTTAGAGATGAATGGCCAGTTGAACATTCAAACTTGGTTGGAGGAGTGGGGAGATAAAATAGGGGCAAAGAAATAAATCAGGTAAGTCTCCCCATTTCCTATGTCCACCTGGGTGGAGGGTGGGGTCACCTACACATCTGGAGAAGTAAAGAGAGAAAGAGATCCACAATTACAAAACAGTTGAGACTGAATGGTGAATCCTGTGGAAGTTCTCTGATGCCCATGCCCACCTGCCAGGCATCCTCTATACCACATAGTGAAAGTTTAGTGTCACAGAGACATAGGTCTTACTGTTACAGAGATCATACATCATACCTACTCACAGGCACTAGTTTGGAAAGACTGCATTATTTACATGTTTTTGGAATTAGTTGTCCACGTTGAAAGGCTGAGATTTCATATTTTTTTCACAGGTTTCTGTAAAATGGGAAGATCTGACCACACTAGGTCCTAATCCTCCCCTGGCAACCTCAATGGGTTGCAAAGGAAGTTAAGGGAAGCAAGAGAGGCTTTTCAGGGTAATAAGGTCCCCACCCACTCTATCTGGATTCCCCAACCACTGCTTTACCTACCAGTCTCTCTCTCTCTCTCTCTCTCTCTCTCTCTCTCTCTCTCTCTCTCTCTCTCTCTCTCTCTCTCTCTCTCTCTCTCTAAAGTTTATTTATTTGAGAGAGAGAGAGAGAGAGAGAGAACCTCAAGCAGGCTCCATGCTGTCAGCACTGAGCATGACATAGGGCTCAAACCCACAAATCATATGAGATCGTGACCTGAGCTGAAATCAAGAGTTGGACCATTAACCAACTGAGCCACCCAGACACTACCCCCCACCAGTCGCTTTTGGCCTTACATATGATACTTAAAAGCTGCTTCTTATATATGCTGATTTCTCCTTACAAGTTATCTGAGGGGGTATGATTTACACTTTCTTATAATGAGGTTCCTGTCTTCCAGCCACTGTCCCTGTGGAAAAGGCCAGGGGCACTAAGAGTATTCCCAGGTCAGCCCTTACTTGCCTAGCATCATGCCCATCAATCCCCTCCCACACTGCTCTAGTAATGATCTATAGCTAGACCTCCATCAAAGGGTGGCTGACTCATCCTGGTTTGCCTAAGATACTCCCCATTTTTGCACTGAAAGTCTGGCTTCAGGAGTCTGAAAAACTCCTCAGTCCTGGGCAACCTGAGATGGTTGGTCAACCTATCTCCAGCAGACCAAAAGGACTTTGGAATTGGGGGGTATGGGCGCCAGAAGCACACCCTTGGGATCCTCTTGCCCTGCCTTAGAAAACTCAAAGGGTTGTAGGTGAAGAAATAAGCAACCTATCATAAGAACTTGCTTATGCTGGCAGGGGAGAAGTGGTTTAGGATGTACGGTCTCTAGGAAAGGGAAAATTAGACAAATCAGACTGCTTCCTATTCCTTCTCCACATATTTAATGCAGCTGGACAAGGAATTAATGGCTGGGGATGGCCAACCATCTAACTTAGCTTGGGATTGTCTATGTCTACCTCCTGCCTAACTGGACACTCACTGTATACCTGGCCTCCTGGACCCAAGGGAGGTAGCTTCATCTGTGATCATAGGACTGTAAACAGAGACTTTAAAACCATTACAATTCTTTGAGATCAAGACTCCCTTCATCACATTTATAGCATCACACTTAGACACTTGCCTTTCGAAGGTTTTTGAGGTCTATTGTTTATGAAAGTGGAGATTGGCCTTTACCAGCCTATATGATCCAGTCATAGAGTTAGGCATAATACAACCCCAGACTGTGCCCACCTATGGCTTTTTTTAATGTTCTTATATTTTTTGTCATAAAATTAATATGCTTTTCATGGAAAATATAAAAGATCCAGACAAGTATAATGAAAAAATAATCTATTACTCCCCATGTAGATAAACTCATTTTTACTGATTTTATAGACACATAATTTGTATTGTTCTCTCACTTAATGTCATTTCATAAGCAAGGAGGACATTAAAAAGTATTAAACAGCTGAGAGAACATAGGCACAGACCCAATGCAGGTGAAACTGATGCTCAGTTGGCTTTGGGGTAGAAGTAGGGTCCAGGAGCCCTCTGTCACACTTTTGCCCTTAGTTGCTGCATCGTAGGGAGGTTTGGAGGATATAGGGATGTTCCAGAGCAGACAGGAGAATAGAGGTGCACTCAGGCCCTGGATAGTAACTATTAACAAATATGTAAGTATCTCTTGTGTGCACAGGCTATTGACAATGACCAGTACCTTTAAAAATATTTCAGCATCAACTATACATATAGATATACTACAGTATAGGTGTGTGTGTGTAATATACATAGTTTTAAATTAAAAATTAAATGCTACTGAGTGGCTACTAGAAGCTACCACTCAACCATTTTTCTTTTATTCTATTTATCTCTATATTTCAAACATATTCACTCATCCACATGCACACCCGACCTATAATAACAGCAAGTTAATACATATCTAAACATATACAGATGTATACATATATATGTGTGTAGAAATTATTAACTGACTTCCTATTATTGCAGGTGAAGTTATTTCTTGTCCTTTGGTTATTTGTGTGTTCCTTTTTATTCCCATTTTTCCATCCTCTCAATATGGTTATATAACCATGCTGGGGTCAATCTGGATTCAGTGGTTTTATCATTTCCAGTATGCATTTATTGTTCACTGCTGAGCCAAATGGAGTATTGTGATTTCATCTCTTTTCTTAGAGAGATGGGTTTGAGCCTTACAAGATGAGCTTGAATCCCACTCTGGTGCCCTAGACAAATCACCACTCCATATTTTCCTAATATATAATGGAGATATCAATGATACCTACTTGCAATGGTGGTTGTGAAAATTAAAGGAGTAAATATGTATAAAAGGACTTAGGTTATTAAGTGGCATACCAGGAATACTCAGTAAACAGCTATAATTATTACTCAACTTTGTCTTTATAGTTAATATTGTTTCATTAAAATTTTTCCTTCATTTTCTTTGAATCTCTTAGTTTTTTCAAACCTTCAATAGTTCTATAAAACACCTCTTAATTTTTCACACATTCTTGTCTATCAGGTAGCCTTTCTGGGCTGGAGGACTTATGAGAAGTGGTGGGGACTATGGTAAACTGAAGGATATATCCATCAAGAGCTCCTTTGTCCACCTGGTTTTGTTAAGATGGGTTTCTTTTTTGTGCTGCTGCACAGTTGTCTCTGGAGCTTCTCTGGCCACCATCTTGGATTTCTCTTGCTTCCCTCTTATTTGAGATACTTGCTTAATGAGCCTTTGCCTTTCCTCTTTCTCACTGTAACTTTGGTAGAAAACATCCTTCTTCAGTTTCTTAAGATTTGAGTAAGGGTAAACACAGGCATATTTTTTGAGATTTTGTTTGCCAAAATATGCCCTTAGTTAATTCTTCTACTTGACTGAGAGTTGGCTGGTTAGGGAACTCTAGGTTTAAAATCATTTACCTTCAGATATTTTTTTCTCCTTCAGATTTTTACAGACATTTTTGTTTTCTAGCCTCCACTGTCGCAGCTGAGAAAGCTTTCTGCCATTCTCATTTCAGTACTTTGTCTGAGACCTGGGTCTGCTGTCTGGAAACATTATAATTTTCTTTTGATCTCCAGAGTGTTCTGAACATTCATGATTATAATGGTTTATTTTCCCTCTTTACATTGTGCTGGACACTGGTTGTATTGTGCAATCTGGAAACAAGTATCTTTTAGTTCTGAAAATTTCTCTGCATTTTTTTTCTTGATTATTTTCTTTACAGTTGATTTACTTTTTCTCCCTTTTGGGAACTTGCATTACTTGGAAGTTGGCTATCCCAAATAGATTCTCTGATCTTATCATTCTCATTTTTATCTTTTTTTCTACTTTCCAGGAGATAGCCTCATTTTGTCTTCTAACCCTTTTATTAAATTTTTTTTAGCTATCAGAGTTTTAATTTCCAAGATGACAGCTCCATTAATTAGCAGCATAATTCACCATATGAATAGAATATAATTTACTTAAATCTTCTGATATTGGACTCTTAGATGGCTTACAATTTTTTTAATAAGTAATGATTTAGTAAACATACCTGTGCATATATCTGTAAACACATTCCCTAATGGATTCAATACAATTTTCCAAGAGTGAGAGTGGACTTACTGGGACAAAGAATATAAATATTTTAAACTTTCTAATACATAGCATATTACCAAATTGCTTCCTAGCAGTTTTTGTGCATCTTATGACCACACAGAGGGCAATATTATCATTTAATATTGGCTAGTATGATAGATAAAATTTAAACATTGATGTTTTGTTTCAGTTTATTTTATTGCTAGTGAAATTAAACTGTTTCTTGGGCTATTGAGTTTTTGTCCTTTTCTATTTATTTATTGCATTTTCAGATTTTTTAATGGATTTTTTAGGTGTCAAAGTTAAGCATATTAATATTTTGTTGGAAATATTTGGAAATATTTTTAGGTAATGGATTTTATTTTGATATTATTATAATTGCCCTAAATTAAATTTTGTACAATCAAATTTATCAATATCTTTCTCTGCTATATAAAAAGTCGACAAAACCAAATAACAGAGACAACGAGGAAAGATTACCATAAGAGCATACTAAATATTATAAAGTAATATCCTTAATGTCTTAAAAGCATGTTCAAAGCAATAAGGGAAACTTTACAATACCATTGGAAAATCTACTAGAATGTAAGAAATCCCAACTTCTAGAAAAGACAAGTAGTTAATAAGCATTTGAAAAATATTCAACCTTGGGGTGCCTGGGTGGCTCAGTTGGTTCAGCATCCGACTTTGGCTCAAGTCATGATCTCATGGTTTGTGGGTTTGAGCCCCGCGTCAGGCTCTGTGCTGACAGCTAGCTCAGAGTCTGGAGGCTGTTTCAGATTCTGTATCTCCCTCTCTTTCTGACCCTCCCCTGTTCACGCTGTCTCTCTCTCTCTCTCTCTCAGAAATAAATAACATATTAAATAAAATGTTCAACCTCATTAGTCATCTAAGAAAAGCAAATTAAAATACAACACTAATTTTTGCATAAAATTAGGAAAGATTTAAAAAATAATGTTGGCTAGAAGTGAGGTGAGATTGGTATTCTCATGCTAATGGGCATGTAAGTGAGGTTAATCTTCCTGAAATTAATTTTATAATATGCATCCAAAATCTTAAAAATTTCCATAGCTTCCTGCATAGTAATTACACTGTCAGAACTCTATCCCAAGGAAATAGTCAGATGGGAGCACACACAGCACAAAGATACTCACCACAGAATCATTTATACCCAGAAGAAAAAAGAAAAAAAAAGGGGGTGGGGGGAGGAAAAACCTTAAGCTTCCAGTATCAGAGGAATGGTTAAAAAAGTCATAGCGCATCCATATAATAAAATATTGTCTGACTGATTAAAAAAAAAACACATGAAGCTGTCTTCCATTTACGATCTTAACCATTTAATATGTAGATAGGATTAATGGTGTGTGTGTCTGTGTGTGTGTAAGGACATAGAGAGATATCTAATACCTAGAGAAAGAGGCCATACCAAGTTATCAGATTAAGGGCAATTTTTCTTTTTCTTTTCTTTTTTTTAATACTCTATTGTTCACATTTTCTGGAATGTGCACATAAAATGCCTTTAAAGAATAACTGAATGCATAACTTTTTATTTGTCTTAATGATTCTAGTAACAGAGAACTTGATAATGTCAGGACAATTCATCTTTCTCAAAAAGCTGATTGTTAATTTTCTTTTTTTAATTTTGAAGAAAAGTAGGTTTCCCTAACACTCCTAATCATTATAACTTCTGCTCCTTTGGGCCATTCAGAGTGTATCTTTTATCTCTCCCAAATGACAGTTGTTAGCTATTACTCTTTCTGGAATCTCATTCTCTTTTTTTTTTTTTTTNTATTTTTGCTCTTGATGGAATCTCATCCTCTTAAGATTTAGGATTTATCTCCTAGTGTAACTCCAATGCCTATGACGGTGCCTGATACAGACTAATTACAGGACAAATCTATGTTGAATAAATTAAACATAACCCAGGTCTTCCATATCTTAGATGTGGTTTTTTAGTCTCTCTAGTGGTTAAACTCTTTTATTTTGACTTTCAGTATCCATTAAATTGTGGCTTATACGAGACCAGATGTGGTCTAATAACTCTCTCTGGATAATACATCATGAATATCCTTGGAATCTCATTAATTTCTTTGGCAGTCATACCACACTGAGGGCTAATATTGATCTTTCTGGATGCTAAAACCTCAGTGTCTTTTTATAGATGTGTCTGCCCATTCCTGACCCTCCACACTGCATTTGTTCATCTGTTCTTTTTGGAGGTGTAAGACCTTATGTGAACCTTCATTAAGTGAAACTTGTTAGATACAAATATAAATGGTTTTGGATCTTGATTCTGTCTTTTATATATTCATGTTTCTTTGCAGCTTTATGTTGTATACAAATTTAATCAGTAAGCCCTCTATTTCTTTATCTCAGCTCTGAGCAGATTTCTAGAGTTATAAGAAATATTCCTCCAAGCTGAAGTTGAGCCTTTCAACATTTGGGCCACATTTTCTCAATGAATCATAAATCCTTTTATTATCTACCCCCTACTTTTCCATTTTATCTACTAGGTTATCACAGGAGATCATGTCATATGTCTTGCTGGGTTTAAATATACAATTGCTGCATGGCTATGGAGGATGTAATCCAATTTATCCCCATAGTCAGTCTCCTTCCATCCAAGAATAACATATAATGGGAAAATCACATTCTAATTCCATATTGAGAAAGAGGACTATTTTTTTAATTTTCATGTTTATTTAATAAATAAGACAGACAGAGAGAAAGAGAGAGAGAGAGAGAGAGAATGTACCCAAAGGAGGTACAGAGAGAGAAAAACCTAGGCAGGCTCCATGCTGTCAGTGCAGAGCCCAATGTGGGTCTCGAATTCATGAACCATAACATTATGACCTGAGCCGAAATCAATAATCAGACTCTTAACTGCCTAAGCTACCCAGGTGCCCTGAAAAAGAGGACTATTTTTCTAATTGCTCTACAATTTGCCCAGTGGCCATGGTCTTCAGCCCCATTTTCTTTGGAGGTGGCACTCTGCATTATCATCTCCTTTGGGCATCTTTTGCCCAGTCAGCTCTCAAAAGCCTAGGGTTTCCTAGAAGCTTTCCAGAAGCTTGATTCCTTTTTCTTCTTCACATCTCAAATCTAATACAGCAGTAAGCCTCATCAAGATCACTTCCAAAATACATCACAAATATGACCCTTTAATACCACTGCACTGTTATGACTTTGGTCCAAACTACCTCTTCTCCCACCTGAACAAAAGCAATAGCTTCTTAAGCAGTCTTTTTGCTTGTCTTACCCCGCCCACCCAGTCCATCTGCCACATGTGGCACAGAAATAAAATCGTGTCACTTCTCTGCTTAAAAAAATCCAAAGTCCTTACATGTCCTATAAAGCCCTAAACGATCTTCCCTCGGCTATTACATAAAATTTTCTTCCCAGCCTCCCCCTGGTCCCCATTGATGTGGTCATGGAGTGAGAGTGGGGCTCCGGATCTGATGGCCAAGTCTTCAGTGCAAAAAGGTGATTTTATTAAAGCACAGGGACAGGACCCAAGGGCAGGAAGAGCTGCCTCAGGATTGTGAAGAGAGACTGCTTAAATACTTGGGATTCAGTAAAGGCAAGGGGAAATTTCCAAAGGATTTTTGATATGCTAAAGAGACTCATTGGATACTGGAGGCCTAGCTATAGTCAAGTTAAGGTTATTTTTCCCCTCTAGCAGAACATTAAAATTAAGACAGTAGGGAGTTCCTGGAGAAATGTTATACTTACCTGCCTCAAGTATTTGTCAATGGGCTGCGAGGTGATAAGGAAATTTAATTTTATCTGCATTTTCCTTCTGCCTTTGTTTCCCACATCACCTACGATCTAGTTAGCTAGCTCTTCTCTCTGCTCCTCAACCATACTAAACAAGTTTTCCTTCTCAGGACCTTTGCACATGCTACTCCTTCTGCCTGAAGTACTCTTATTCAAAGATGATTTAAAAATTATTACTTGTCCAATTCTAAACCTTTTAATGGCTACAGCTTAGCTATGGAAAGACTAGGTTTTAGAATTACCCTTGCTTTTCCCTTAGGCCAAATTAAATTCTTAGTAATACATAACCTTCTCACTAGTTTCTTTTAATCAAAAGGATGGCAATGTGACAGTTTTGATCTTCTAGTTCACATAACCTCTGTCCCATATTTGGGGGGAATGGATACTTCTCATTAATTTCAGATAGATTTTATGTTTTTTAGAAGAACTGAAGTTATCTGCCATGCTCTTGCACTTCATGTCTTTCGTGATCCCTGATGTTAGGCCCTTACCTCTAGGGAAAAAAGTTCTCCACTGCAACTTTCAAATTTAGATTCTACTTGGAATTTTAAACTTATTAAACATAAATGGTATTTATGTTATTAAACATAAAACTTTATAAAATAAATGAAGCCAGCCTCTTCCCATTGGAAGAACCATTGATCATAGCTTCATCTACCATCTATAAAATTCTGTTAGTGACTTGAATCCAACTCAAATAAATCATGGCACCATGAAGCCAAAACCATTAGGACTGTGAACACACAAACTGGACTGTTCTGAGATGTGCCCTCAGATGACCTGAGGGCAGATGCTCTCCTTTATCATTTTTAGTCCAGGTTAGCCTTTGGCAAACATTCAGTGGCCAGGCTCTGCATGTGGGGGATTGTTGGCTGGTTTGGCACTATGTCTTCTCCTTACCAACTGTTATGTTATAATAGGACCCTCTACCCTACCCCCACATCTACCAGTGTTATCTGATATATATTGTAAGCACCAGATGTCCTGTCTGGGCTATTGTCTTACTGAATCCGGGCTAAAGTTCTTGTCACCAATTTCAGTGTGTTTGTGTGTGTCTGTGTGTGTTGTGGGGAGCAGGCGTTCCTCACATCAATAAGAAATTCTGATACCAGCCAAGTGTTCTACAATTCAACTCAATTTAGATAATATCTACATGGAGACAGCATCAGATCCACAGGTTAAGGGCTCAGTCCTGTAAGACAGGCCTCTCACTTCAGAGGCTAGTGGCAAGTTCAAATTATCACCTCTGTCTGATCTAATGGCTATAGATTAGAGATTCCAATGACCACCTCCCGGATTTCAATTAACTTGCTAGTATGGCTCACAGAACTCAGAGTAACATTTTACTTACTAGATCATCAGTTTATTACAAATGGATACAACTCAGGAACAGCCAGATGGAAGAGATGCCTAGGTCAAGGTGTGTGCGAAGGGGCATGGAGCGTCTGAACCCTCTCCAAGCTCACCATTCACCCTGAATCTCTACATGTTCATCATCCTGGAAGCTCTCTCAACCCTGTCCTTTTGGGGTTTTTATGGAAGCTTCATTACATTCATAGGACTGATTAAAATCACTGGTCTTTAGTGATCCATTCAAATTCTAGCCCCTTTCTCCTACTCCCAGGTCTGAGGGGTGGGACTGAAAGTTCTAACCCTCTAATTACTGGGGTTGTTTCCCCTGGCAACCAGTCCCTTTCTTAGGTGACCTAGGGGCTTTCCAAAAGTTACCTCATTAAGATAACAAAAGACAATTTTCTCTCCTACCACATCTTCAGAACAAATTCCAAACAGTGTGGCATACAAGGTTTTCCAACCTAAGTTTTCAGCTTCCCTCCTATGGAACTTTTTGCTGTGCCTCAAACATACTTCATGATAGTTATTAAGGCTGGTCACAAATATCCTGGCTCCCACTCTCTGGGAACATGGAAGAACGACTTTCCTGCCCACTTGAGTCATGGATGGCAACTTGTATTGTCCAGTGAAAGTTGGGTGGAGGTGCCATGTCACTTTCAGAGCTGGTTTGTTTTGCTGTGTTTGCCTCTCCTGCAGGGGCAACAAGCAACTTTGGAGCTTGGTTCCGGGGTGATCACCATGAGTAGTGTGCTTATTGACCCATAATGAGCACAGAGTATAAACAAGAAATAAACCTTTGCTATTCTAAGATATTAATGTTTGTTGGTTGCTTATCACAGAAACAGTCTTATGTCCTGTTATTTCTGGTATGTCTACGAAAGTTCTATTTTTCCCAGCACTCAATTACCAGGTAGAGTGACCCCAATGTGAAACCTTCTCTGACTTTACTTTGCAGATAGCTACTTTTTCTTCTGAACACCATAGTTGATTTTCTTTCCAAGACCAATATATTGCAATAGTTGATGGTTTTAGGTCTGCTTTAGTGTTCCGAAAGAAAGTAAAAATAACATTGCTTTTTTTCCTACTTACTCTATCTAAAATGAGAAACTGCTCTCTACCTTTGTTTTTACTTCACAGAAGAGAATTAAGTGGCAGCTTATTTGGCAATTTCTTTTCACTGTATAGGAAAACAAAGTTTATTGAGATGCTGAGGGTTGTCCGAAGTCCTGTTTTCAACTCAAGAAACTAGTTTAGCTGTTTTCTTTCTATCACAATACTAGGTTGCCTAAATGTCTATTCAAACATGTTATAAGAAAAGTCACCACATGGCTCAGTCGGTTGGGCGTCCGACTTCGGCTCAGGTCATGACCTAACAGTTCGTGGGTTCGAGCCCTGCATCGGGCTCTGTGCTGACAGCTAGCTCAGAGCCTGGAGCCTGTTTCGGATTCTGTGTCTCCCTCTCTCTTACCCTCCCTTGCTTATGCTGTCTCTCTCTCTCTCTCTCTCAGAAATAAGTAAAATTTAAAAAGAAAAGAAAAGTCACCACAGCAATAAGGAGCACCAACATTAGAAGAAAAGAAAACTTTGTCCCCATTATCATCTGAGACCCCTTCAGCACCCAGGAGGGTCTGGGGCAGGGACTCAGAACCACCATGGATAAAACTACTATGAAAAAGAGACAGGTTCTGGTTTGGTCTACTGCATCTGGCTCCCCTCAGTGGGAGATGTGCATTCTTATCACATGAAAATATGTCTCCTCATCAGTATGGAGGAGTAAACGGGAACAAGAATCATCAAGAAAAAAGAAATAGAGACACAAAAGGAGGCAGTTTCATGACTAAGTTAATGGTCAAGAGATGGCACTGTTAATCACTTGTAGATATGGTGTGAGTTTTAGGGGCATTTGGAGGCTTTCCTTGTCTATCTTGCTTTGAGGTGCCTGAAATCCTACCCCTAAAGAGTAATTTTCTTTGGATTGTAAAGCCCTTTTGAATTTTAGGGTCTTCTCTTATATGGAACTTCTCTGGGAGGAGGTAAAACTTCCTCCACAAACTACATGAGAGTATTGAAAACAAGCAGAAGTCAAGGATGTGGGGGGAAAGGACAAATTTTGCCATCTGTTGGGAGGGTAAGGACACAATGCATGTCCACTGATTTCTTCTTCAATATTTAGCTTCTAGAATATTTGGCTTCAGTATTCAGCCTCCAGAACGAGGATCAAAGTGTGTTACTGAGCTAGATTCAGGCAGATTGAGGGGAAGAGATAACCTAGGAAAAAAGTAGCAACAGCTAGGTATGTAAAATAGCTGATCTGAAATCATCCACTAATTAAAATTAAGGTGCATTAATTTCTCTGGAGGCCAGCAGGATGCCTTACCTAGATGGGGTGAGCTAAATGAAGCTGTTCTATAATTCATCACTGAAGTTACTGCCTATTACTTTCCTCTCTCATGGGGGCTTAGCAGTAAGTAAGCAGATTATACTACTTTCTACCCAGGGGGTTGAAGTGTGCTTGTTTTATTTCTATTTAAATGCAGAGCTGAATCCAAGTCTTGTGGTGATATGATTGTCAGGGTCCTCAGTGGGAGATTTAATTCCTCAGTACACTGGAATATATCCAAGTTGTCCTGGTGGTGCTGAGCATAGATAGATGTGAATGGCATGATCAATTAAGAAAATCATCAATCAGTTAATCAATTAATAAGCACTAATTGAATAACTACAGTACATTGTGTTAGCATTATGCGTAATATAAACATGCATAAGAACTGGTCCCTGTCCTTAAATTTTGTAGAAAACTGAAATGCCATTATCAGTCCTATTGACCCCACCTCACTCTACCAATATTTACCACCACCCATAGCTTCACTCCAAGTCTATGATAGACATATTAGATCCTCTTTTCCCTGAGAGTGCTTTGGGAATTATTGCTATGGCCAGACTATCCTGAGTGACAGCTGCATGAGATTAAATTGGTATTACACAACCTTCCTTTCTACAATCGCTTGTCGATTATGTGTCCAGTTGGCCCTCTACCCTATTTCTTAGGCTTTTGTTTTGTTTGTTTGTTCCTGTTTATATTATTAGTGGATCTCAGCCCTGAAACCCCCTGACAAGGTACAGTCAGTGAGAGACTGGATATCCTTTGCCCCTTTCCCCTTTGACACTATCAACATTTAGAACAGCATACTTGTTTTTTGTGGGCGGCTGTCCTGTGTATCGTAGGATACTTCAGCAAGATCCTGGCCTCTATTCCCTAGATGCCATTAGAACCTACCTTCTCCCCTCCCAGTTATAGCAATCAAAAGCATCTCCTCCAGACATTGCCAAATGTTCCTCAGTGACAAAATCACCCTCATTTGAGAACCTCTGCCCTAGACTATCCCCTATTTCTCTCCATTAACTCAAAAAGACCACCTTGAGGTAAAAGTCCATGACTATGATCATGGGCTTCTGATTCTTTTACTTTTCTTTCTCTCACCAATAGAATAGGCATGTAATATTTATTTTCTGAATGCCAAAGTACCTCCAACCGTGAGTCAAGGACCCCTGGAGATAGGTGCTGGCTCGAATCAGACTCAGGTTGGCAGCGTCTTTTAAGTTGTTCATTTGGGCAGCTAGCTACTTGGTCATGCCTGTTACACAGGTTGGCCTGTCTATCCCAACTTCTCCACCCCCACCCCATAGGACAGGCTTATGTTCCCCTGACAACTGAGAACTCTCAGTAACCCTTGAGATAGGGCCCAGCTGTTAATGACAAACATAA
Organism: Crocuta crocuta; assembly: GCF_008692635.1. NCBI lineage: Eukaryota > Metazoa > Chordata > Mammalia > Carnivora > Hyaenidae > Crocuta > Crocuta crocuta. The sequence continues at coordinate 588,254 of NW_027530368.1, forward strand.
AATCACATCAAGGTTCCTAACATTATAAAGCAGTATATAATAAATTCAGACCAAAAGATGGCTGCCACTAACTTGGCTAATTGTGGAGCATTTGAAACTTGAATTGGACTTTAAACAAAAGGGTGACATTCAAAATTGTACAAAAAACCATAAAATACCTAGGAATAAACCTAACCAAAGATGTAAAAGATACATATGATGAAAACTGTAGAAAGCTTATGAAGGAAATTGAAGAAGACACAAAGAAATGGAGAAACATTCCATGTTCATGGATCAGAAGAATAAATATCATTAAAATGTCAATACTACCCAAAGCAATCTACACATTCAGTGCAATCCCAATCAAAATTGCACCAGCATTCTTCTCAAAACTAGAACAAACTATCCTAAAATTTGTATGGAACCACAAAAGACCCCGAATAGCCAAAGTAATATTGAAGAAAACCAAAACGGGAGGCATCACCATCCCAGACTTTAGCCTCTACTACAAAGCTGTCATCATCAAGATAGTATGGTATTGGCACAAAAACAGACACCTAGGCCAATGGAATAGAATAGAGAACCCAGAATTAGACCCACAAATATAAGGCCAATTAATCTTTGACAAAGCAGGAAAGAGTATCCAGTGGAAAAAAGACAGCCTCTTTCAAACCATNAACAAATTCAAAATGGATGAAGGAGCCAAATGTGAGACAGGAAACCATCAAAACCCTAGAGGAGAAAGCAGAAAACAACTTCCTTGACCTTAACCACAGTAATTTCTTACTTGACACATCCCCAAAGGCAAGGGAATCAAGAGCAAAAATGAACTATTTGGGACCTCACCAAGATTAAAAGCTTCTGCACAGCAAAGGAAACAACCCGCAAAACTAATAGGCAACTGAGATTGGCAAATAGTTGCAAAGGACAGATCAGATAAAGGTCTAGTATCCAAAATCTATAAGGAACTCACCAAACTCCACACCCAAAAAACAAATAATCCAGTNATGGAATATTACATGGCAAGAGGAAAGAATGAAATCTGGCCATTTGTAGCAACATGGATGGAATTTCAGGGTGTTATGCTGAGAGAAATAAGTCAGGCAGAGAAGGACAGATGCCATATATTTTCACTCAATGTGGAATAGGAGAAACTTAACGGAGGACCATGGGGGAGGAGAAGGGGAAAATAGTTGGGGAGAGGGAGGAAGGCAAACCATGAGAGACTCTTGAATACTGAGAACAAACTGAGGGTTGATGGGGGTGGAGGTGATGGGCATAGAGCAGGGCACTTTTTGGAATGATCACTGGGTGTTATATGGAAACCAACTTGACAATAAACTATAAAATAAAAAAATAAAGAAGGGTGATTTGAAGAAGTAAAAGTGGGAGAGAAAAGGGAGCCATTAATTTCTAATAGTTAATGTGGGAAAAATAATATGAGCAGTGCAGAAAGTTGGGACAAAACACTGGACACTTTGGAGGGCCAGTGATACAAGAAAATGACCCAGATAGAAAGGAATGATGAAGACGCTCAGATATGAAAATACACAAAGCATTTTCAACAGTAGTTTGAAGATATGCCTGTATGGAGTGACAATTATGTAACAAAAGTAAAGTGTCTCTTAGAAGATTTGTCTCCTCTGGCAGAACCTGGGAAAAGGGTGTAATTTATCAGGTATACTATCACTTCAACAAAAATACATTGGCAAAATTACCCTAGGTTCTTAGGAGAAAATGAATAGGCAAGAATACCTATGAAGTTTTTGACACAAAGAAGACTTAGAGGCTTGCCTCCAATGTCAAGAGTGAAGGTTTGGAATCTGAGAGCCACATGATGGTTTTGGGAGCTACAGTCAATTCCTTAAACTTCAGCCTTAAAATAAGGAACACAGTAACCTTTGCATGCTTGCTGTGAGGGTTAAAGATAATATTCCATGCATAGTAGATGTGCTCCAAATGGAAACTAATTTTTTGTACACCAAATATTTAAAAATTTGCTTGAAGTTACAATGGCTATCACAGTCTTCTCCTGGCACATGAATGTAGATAGACAATAGGATATAAATGAAAATCCACAAATAAACAATAATACTATTATGTGTAACTCAATAGTACTAAGTAGGGTGTAAACAGAAAGCTAGTGTGTGTTTTTCTTGTTGCTCCTACTAACTGGGTCTCTATGATCTTCCTTCTGTGACACTGGATGAAATATCAGGAAAATTATAGAATTTTTCTATATATTCAAAGGTCTAAAACTTTAATGCCAAATTTTGAAAAGTTCGATCTTCAATCTAAAACTTCCCTTCTTTCTAAGCTCTGTCTGAATCAGATTCTGACACTGACCATAGAGAAAGGGGCTGTGAAGGTCCTTCACTGTTCTGCTCTATCTTGATGTTCTGCCCATCTTCCCCACTGACTCTGCATTTGGCTCCTCCAGGGTTGCAGATCCCCCAGCCGGACCCCTCTAATTACAGCTCCCTTCTATGCACAATGCCTCCTCCATAGGCCACTTGTGATTCTCCTGTCAGCTGCTGGCTTCCAGGAAAACTCAGAGTCCCCATGACCACAGGAAACACAATCTCTTTCCCAGTGGAAGTCAGGAGTCTCTCTCCTTCTCTGTGCTGTCACAACACTTAGCCAACCTCTTATCTTGGACTTTCTGAGGAGCTCTCATCTTCTTCTCTGTGGGTGGGGGATAACCTAGCACCCTGACTCCCCCTCTACCTCTTGGTGAACCCTTGGTTTGTCCTTAGATACCCTGGAGGTGATAGGCACTAATGATGGCAGAATTAGTTTTGTGTCTTCCTACTGCAGAGCTATTTGAGGAACTGGATTCTGAATGAGGGGTTAATTAATACCTATTTTCCCCAGGCTTATGAGGTAAATTAAACCTCTAAAAAAGGGGAAAATCTCACTTTAACATCTTATTACATGTACAGTTAATGACAGTTGAGGCAGAAATGAAAATATAATGCTGTGTTGACATTCACTGATAAATTGTTTCTAGTCACTGTGCAAAGAGAGAGACAATATTAACTCACTAAATCACTACAGCAGTCTTGTGAAGTATGAACTGTTATGAGGAGACTCTGACTCAGAGAGGTTATATGATTTGGTTAAGATCACACAGGTAGTAGTTAGGAAAACAAACAAAGATTCATACAATGGGACAGTTGATTATATCAATTGGAAAAAAGAACTTCAGGTTCTTGTCATCCACTGAACTTCAGAGTAAACTTCAGATTTTAAAACAGTCTAATATTAATGCATAAAAAAAACAAAAATAAAAGAGAAATGAATTTTATTACCATCCCTAAATAGAGAACATAAGTAACATAATATCTGATATGGAAAAAAAGAGGAAAAAGAAAAAGCAATTACATCAGATTTATAATTTTCATATACCATTACACATAAAATTAAAAGACAAACCACAACTAAAGAGCACATATTCAGAATATATAACAGAGAGACATGATTAACCATAGCGGCTTAACTACACGCATTTATCCTTCCTCTTCTTGGAAACCCACTTTTAAGTAGTACTTTAGAAGCACATGTATAGGTTTCATAAAGCCGGGAAGACAAAGAAAACAGGAGAGGACACCATATAATTTCAACAAAACTTTAAAAGACAAAAAGTAGACAAATGCACAACAATGCGAATATATGTAATGTCAAAGATCTCTACACTTAAGAATGGGTAAAACTGTAAATTTGAAATAATGAAAAACTAATAAAAGTTAAAGAATTTGGGGGAAAAAACAAAGCAATACTGAGGTCTAATTTTCACTCAAGAGATATGCAAAATTAGAAAAAAAGACTCCAGCAATCCCAGTTTTGGACACATACCCAAAAGAATTGAAAGCAGGAACCCAAGCAGATATTTGCACACTGTCTTCATTACAACATTACTCACAAAAGCCAGAAGGTAAAAATAAATCAAATGTCTATCAACAGATGAATGGATAAACAACGTGAGGGATACACATGCAGTGAAACACCAGTCTGCTTTTAAAAGGAAGGAAATTCTGATACATGGTACCATGTTAATGAAACTTAAAGACACATAGTTAAGTGAAATAATGATGTGTTTATGATAGTCACAAAAAGACAAATACTGTATGATTCTACTTATACAAGGGACCTAGAGTAGTAAAAGTTAGAGACAGAAAGTGAAAGGTGGTTGTCAGGGGAGAGGGTAGCAGGAGAGAGGATAGCAGAGCAAAGGGAGTTATTGTTTAAAGGGTACAGAGTTTCAGATTGGAATGATGTGAAAAAGTTCTAGATATGGATTATGGATGATGGGGATGGTTGCACAACAATGCAAATATTCTTAATATTCTTAATGCCACAGAACAGTACACTTAAAGATAATTAAAATGGTAGACAATATGTATATTTCACCACAATTTTAAAAATTAAAAAGAAAAAGTAGATCAAAGTGTGGCCACAAAATGTGAATGCCTCAGGAGGAGGACAGCCCAGAGAAGCAGGCTGTGTATTTCACGGGCTCTAGGAAAGCCCAGACACAACTACCAGAAGTGAAGGTTGGGGTTGAACACAGAAGGAATGGATTAAAGTCAAGGTCATTGCACCCTAGCCCACTGGTGGAGCTTCCCATATTCTGGATTTTGCAGATGGCTTTTCTTGATAGTGACTATCAGAGAGATAGTCCTCTCTGCCTGAGGTTGAGGGCTCTTCTGGGACATGGGACTTTTCAGCATTTAAACCAGGGACAATTGGTCATATTAAATTTAATGTGCTTCTTTGTCCTGTATATTTCCTTTAAATTGAGAGTTGGATTTAAGGCTGATCAGATTTAGATTTGTTTTTATGGCAAGTCTATTTCATAGGTGGCACTGAGTTCTTTTATCAGAAGAAACATTGTTTGGTTGTGTCTTTTTTGAATGTGAGTGGTCACTGATGTTCAACACCTAAATTCACAAATTTTATACTATTGCTATATTGTAATTCTATTATTTTATGTTTATTAGGTAAAGCATTTCTATGAAGAGAAACTTCTCCCATCAATTAGTTGGTGCTGTTTTTTTATTTACCACTTTTCAAAATAATAAGTTGATTCCCCACTATTCTCCAATGTTGACTAATGAGATTTTTTTATGCTTCTGAGCACGTGATTTTAAAAGTATTTGATATGTTTTAATATGTTGCAGTTACTTTCCTTCTGAGGCTCAATTTGTCCTATCTTTGGCTATAAGAGCCTTTTAAAGTAGACTCTTGAGTCCTTTTGACATGATACCATTAGTCACTCATAATTTTCCCTGCTGTCTGTATGACTATTTATTCCAGCCAGGACTGAGCCATTTCTCTAAGTAACCCTGGTTGCTTTTAATGGGAAATGATATTATAAGACTACAATCTGGCTGCTAGGGATACTTATTGCTACTGGACTGGTCATTATTTCTGGACCTTTACAGTAGACAGGGCTAGGGAAAAAAAATAAAATAAAATACAGGATGAATTTAAAATGATACTTTCAGTTCAAACTCAGGACAGAGCTTTTACTAAATATTTTCTATCTTGTCCTTTATCCAATGCTGATCATCCTGATTTCAATAGTACTGAGGATGACAGAATTAGAATTTCACATGATTACTCATTTGCTTTACCCCACAATGCATATACTATGGTCTTAGAATAAAAATATCAATTTCTACAGACAATATTATTAATGAAAACAGTTTAAACATATTTCGTAGTCATTTTGTCTTTGGACTATAACCCACTAGAGTTGTATAGTCAAATTATTGTATTTAAAAGTCATTTGGAATAGGTCTCTCTTAATTACATTTTTTAATACAGAATAAGTATTAAATAAGAAATGACAACTTAAGTTCACCATTTTTTTAAAAGAGTTTCAGAATGGAAAAACAAACAACCAAAACAAAAAACAGAGATATCCACATTTGTAAAAAGCAATAGAAGAGTGTGAAGATAAAACTAAGAAAATGTTTCAGAAACTGAGAAGCAACAACAAACCCCAAAAGATATAAAAAAGGAGTGAAAAGAAAAAGGATCAATTTGGGAGATTCACTTGATAGGAATTCCAGAGAAATCAGAGAAAATAAAAAGCAGAGAAAATTATTAGAGAAATTTCCAGAACCAAATGATATGTTTCTAGGTCAAGAGGTCTCATCAAAATACCCAGAAGAATGAAAAAGAAACCCTAAATCATGGTAAAATTTTATTACTTCAGGGATAAAGAGAAGACTCTAGAAAGACTCTTGAAGAGAAGACAAATAGGTCCCTAAAAAATGTGCAATCAGAATGTATTAGACTGTTTAATAGTTACACTTGAAGCTAAAAGACTATGGAATAATGCCTTCCAAATCCTGAGGAAAAATTAGTTCCAAGTATTACTTTATACCCTTCAAATTATAAACAAATGTAAGGGTAGAATAAGGATGTTATTAGACATAACTCGTATATGTGTCCTTTATCTACTCCTTCTCAGAGAAATATCAGAAGATGTGTTTTAGAAAAATTAAGGAATAAACCAAGGATAAGTAAAACAGGAGTCGAAGATACAGGAAATTCAACACAGGGAAGAGAAAAAGGAAAGTCCTAGATCCACCAAACTAGATTAAAAGCAGTAGAATCAAGGACTTAGGGAGGGAGATAACAAAGGAAAACATATTTAACTGATAGATTATCAGATATACTTAAATATTTACATAATTATATTGACAGACATTTACCATATTTGTTAAGCATACCTATTGGATAACTTGGAAAACAGATGATTTGAAAAATAGTTACATAAATAAATTTAAAATGAGACAAGTATTAACTCTAGAAAAAATGTTAAATGTTGTATTCCAAGGAAAACATAATAATGGCATACTACTTGGCTCAACAGCAAATATATGTATATAATAATGTAAACACTAACTTGCTTTTGAAATTTTATTTTAAAGACTATTTTTAAGAGAAATTTTAGGTTCACAACAAAATCAAGAGGAAGATAAAAGGTTTCTTGTATATCCCACACTTGTACATATGCATAGCCTCCCTGTTATCAACATCACTCACCAGTATAGTATTTTTTTTTAACAAGGATGAACCTATGCCGACACATTATTATCACACAAAGTCCAAAGTTTACCTTAAAATTCACCCTTAGTGTCGTATGTTCTAGGAATTTAGACAAAAGTATAATGTCATACATCCATCATTATAATGTACAGAGTATTTTCACTGCCCTAAAAATTCTCTGTGCTCTACCTATTCATTTCCCCCCTTCACAACCCCACTTCTGACAACTACTGACCTTTTAACTCCATAGTTTTGCCTTTTCAGAACGTCATATAGTTGGAATCATACAGTATGTAGCCTTTCCAGGTTGGCTTCTTCCATCCACTAACATGCATTTAAGTTTCTTCCATGTCTTCATATCTCATTTCTTTTTTAGTGCTGGATAATACTTCATCAGGAAGTACCACTGTTTACTTATCCATTCATATACTGAAGGACATCTTGGCTGCTTTTCAAGTTTGGGCAATTATAAGTAAAAACCCTATCAACATCTGTGTGCAGGTTTTTGTGTGGACAACTCCTTTAGCCAAACTGTGGCATTTTGCATTCCCACCAGCATTGAATGAGACTTGTGGTTGTTCCACATCCTCGCCAGCATTTACTGTTGCCAATGTTCCATATTTTGCCCATTCTAAGAGGTGTGTTGTGCTATCTCATTGTTGTTTTAATTTAATAAACACTGTATTTTGGAATAATTTTAGATTTACAGAAAAGTTTCAAATATAGTACAGAGAGTTCCTGTGCACCTTTCACCCTGCTTCCCCCATGTTAATACTTTATATAACCATGAATTTCATCACTACTGTGTTAAACTCTTTTGCATTTTACTACTTTTTCCACTGATGTTTTGTTGTTGTTGTTGTTCCAGAATCCCGTATGGGATTCCACACTGCATTTAGAAATACTGATTTCTGGGACACCTGGGTGGCTCAGTTGGTTAAGCATCTGACTTCAGCTCAGGTCATGATCTTGAGTTTGAGCCACATTTTCAGGCTCTCAGCACAGAGCCTTTTTTTTTTTTTTTGCCACTCAAATTTTTATTTATTTGAGGATCCAGGTGTGGCCCAGATCTCACAGGCAGCAGCACAGAGACACCCACTTCTAGTTTACTTGGAAGTGGGTCTCCTCTTGACTGTCCTAGGGCTTCCCCTCTCCCAGCCCTGGAGACCAAGACTGAGGTCAGGAAAGCTACATGGGCGGACGGAGAAGAGGACCCCGCTCTCTTTACTTGGGCCATGTGGGTGCTGACCAGCCCTGGAGAGCAGACTACCCCATCCGCCAGTTAAAACAGGACCTCTGGCAACAAGGGGACCACACGGAGGGCCGGAGCCTCAGGGCCAGATCTCCAGGCTCTGTGTAGAGGCTCAGGAATGGAATGTAGAACTCTGAGAGAACAATCTAGAATTCTAAGAACAGAATGTAGCATCCCAGGAATGTAATCTGAAATTCTAGCAACACCTCTGAAGCTGATTGAGAATGTTGAGAGTGTTACTGAGTATTCTACAGGCAGGCTCGACTTCCGGGACCTGACTTTACAAATCAGAGATGGGGGGCGGGTATCTGGTAGTCGGGGCAGACTCTCTGGTTTTGGAGCCTGAGTCCCTGGGGACAGAGCCTGAACCTCTGAGAGTGAAGCCAGGGACTCTGAGGGCAGTTTGAGGTGCTCAGAGGGTGGGGTCCTGCCTTCCGAAGGCTGAGTCAGGTCCTCCGGGAGCTGCTTCCCTGCCTCAAGGGGCGGGACCAGGATGTCAGGAGGAGGGGTCATGGATTGCACCGCGGGCGGGACCAATACATGGGGGAGGGGTCACGGACTGCAGAGCTGCGTGACTGCGGAGGAGGCAAGCGGAGTCTCCGGCCTTGTAGAAGCGTGCGAAGGTCTCTGAGGGCGTGGACTGGGTGTGCGGGGTGAATCCAGCCGCCTACAGCTACGTAGGCAGAACGAAGAAGAGGATCGCAGATTACAGTTGCTCCTTCAAAGACAGAGAGCCATGAGACTATCCCTAGAATTACGGCTGAGTATGCTCGATATAGTTCATCCAGGTCAGGTGGAGAAATATAATTGGGAAACAGAAGAGAAATCAGCATTGATTACCCAGAAACATTGGAGAGGGTACAGCGAAAGGAAAAATTTTCGCCAACAGAGGCCATCTCTCACGGAGTATAAAGCAACTGTCATACTTCAAAGAGCAACTCTTAAATTTCTAGCAGTGTCGTAAGAAAAAGAAACCATTTGCTTCTTGGCAAGGACTCCAAGATCTCACTGATGTATGCAGAGTTGAACTGAAGCAACAAGTGGATGACTATCTTCTTCGAAGACATCCGAGCTCTCAGATGTCAGATGTGACTAGGCAAAGAGCTCCATTCCCAAGCTCAAGAACAACTGCAACATTACCTTATGGGCAGAACCCTAGAAGAGAGAGCCCAGCAGCACAGGGAGGCTCTGATGGCTCAGATCAGCACCAACATTGAACAGTTGATGAAGGCACCAAGTCTGAAGGAAGCAGAAGAGAAGGAACCTGAGCTTACTTACTAAGTAGATCCAGGCCTGTGGCAGCCAAGGCCAAGCAGGCCCATCTCACCACTCTGAAACATACACAAGCACCCTGGTGGAAGAAGCTTGGGGAAGAAGCTGGAGATGAGATTGATGTCCCAAAGGATGAGCTTAGTGTAGAACTAGGAACTTTACTCATTGGTGGAACCAAACCCCCTTAGGGAGCTACCCAAAGAAATGACACTTATTTCAGGAGATTATATTGGTTCTGCCTCTGGCATGCCAGTAGACTAGAGCTATCCTAACTCATGGTTTTCCAGGTTCTTCTCCAGGTAAGATTTTCAGGCAGTAAGAAAAGAGTTACCTTCTACCTCTATCTCAGTTCTCTTTTTCCTTTTCCACATCAACATACCAGGCCACACACAAATTAGTAGGGCTTTTATTGTGGAACTCACCTCAGCCTGGCATTCTGTTGGCTTAGATGAAATGTGGTAGTTCTTTTGTTTTTGCTGTTCTCCTACTAGAGATGTTTTCTAAATAAATATTTTCAACAATTCTCAAAAAAAAAAATGGATTCTGTGCCTCCCTCTTTCTTAGCTCCTCCCCCTTAGCCTTCCCCCACTTGTGTTCTGTGTGTGTCTCTCTGTCTCAAAATAATTAAGCATTAAAATTTTTTAAAAAAGAAATAATGATTTGTAATTTAACAAAAAACTGTACTTTAATTACATTAAGAGGATGGCAGAGGGAAAAGTGATTTATATATAAAGGAAAATGAAATTCTTGTCGTCCACAGCAGATCCTGTCTAAAACTCAGAAGTCAAAAAATGGCCTGGTAAGAATAATATTTTTAAAAACAGAAGTAAGTACAGAAGAAACACCTAAAAAATTGAAAGTGGTTACCTCTGACACCTGAGGCTAGAGCCTGAGGAGGCCTTTTGTGATAAAGCTTTTAGTACCCAGATGTTTTTAACTAAACTTAGGTGTTATTTTATAAAAATAAAATGCATTCAAATATGTAACAGGCAAAAAAAACCCTCAATAGTCTTAAAAATCAGCTGATTAGAAAATACTTCATTTCAAGGGATTAAAGATTATGAACCAACCATTTTCTCAAGAAATTAAAAATACATAATAAATGTGTGAAAATAAATTTGCAATAAAGGCAAACTTAAAATAGGTTAAAATTTTTTTTTGTCATTTCCTAACTTTATATTTTTTAGTTTATTGTCAAGTTGGTTTCCATATAACACCCAGTGCTCATCCCCACAAGTGCCCTCCTCCATGCCCATCCCCCCTTTTCCCTCTCCCCACCTGCCCTGTTTGTTCTCAGCATTCAAGAGTCTCTCATGGTTTACCTCCCTCNGGTTTTGATGGTTTCCTGTCTCACGTTCAGACCCTTTATCCATTTTGAATTTATTTTTGTGTATGGTGTGAGAAAATGATACTCTACATAGAAAACCCGACAGTCCACCAGAAGCCTACTAGAGCTGATCCATGAATTCAGCAAAATTGCATGGTACAAAATCAATGTACAGAAATCGGTTGCATTTGTATACACCAACAATGAAGCAACAGAAAGAGAAATCAGGAAACTGATCCCATTCACAATTGCACAAAAAAACATAAAATACCTAGGAATAAACCTAACCAAAGATACAAGAGATCTGTATGATGACAACTATAGAAAACTTATGAAGGAAATTGAAGAAGACACAAAGAAATGGAGAAACATTCCATGCTCATGGATCAGAAGAGTAAATATCGTTAAAATGTCATCACTACCCAAAGCAATCTACACATTCAATGCAATCCCAATCAAAATTGCACCAGCATTCTTCTCAAAACTAGAACTATCCTAAAATTTGTATGGAACCACAAAAGACCCTGAATAGCCAAAGTAATATTGAAGAAGAAAACCAAAACGGGAGGCATCACCATCCCAGACTTTAGCCTCTACTACAAAGCTGTCATCATCAAGATAGTATGGTATTGGCACAAAAACAGACACATAGACCAATGGAATAGAATAGAGAACTCAGATTTGGACCCATAAGTGTACAGCCAACTAATCTTTGACAAAGCAGGAAAGAGTATCCAATGGAAAAAAGACAGCCTTTTTAACAGATGGTGCTGGGAGAACTGGACAGCAACATGCAGAAGAATGAAAATAGTAGGTTAGAATTTTGCCAATCAAGTTATAAAAGAATGTTAAAATAATAGTATTCAATATTGATTTTCATGTGGTGAGGCAGGCACTCACATTTTAGAAATGGGGAAGTGTACCATGGTACTAATTTTTTGTCAAACACTGTATAAATGTGTATGAAGTACCTGAAAACTATTTGTCCTCTTTGGTCCAGTTAAAATGACGTTTTGGGTATTACCTCTGGGAATATATCTTAAGGAAATAACCCAAATACAGAGAAATCTTTACATGTAAAAAAACTTCATCATTAAAAAAAGTGAAATTTAGAGGCACCTACCTGGGTGGCTCAGTCAGTTAAGTGGCTGACTCTAGATTTCAGCTCAGGTCATGATCTCACGGTTTGTGACTTTCAGTGCTGACAGAGCAAACCCTGGCTGGGATTCTCTCTCAATCTTTCTCTGCCCCTCCCTCCCCCTTACTCTCTCTCTCTCTCAAAATAAACTTAAAATAATAATAAGAATAATGTGATATTAAGAAATATCTCCATGAACATTAGAAAGTGCTAATGTAATAATATTAAGATTTAGATCAAAAGTAAATGTTTGTGTATATAGCATGATTTCAATTATATAAAAGAAATATTGTGGGTGAAACTTTAAAGGAAATTCACTATTATTGATGTCAATGGCTAGTTTCAAAGAGGTGGCAGGATTATGAGTGGCTTGGATTTTACTCTTTACACATACTGAACTTTCTACATTATTTTATAGTAAGAATGCAGTGCATTTGCCACTTGGAAGAATCTTAAGTGTTATTTATTTATTTTCTTTTTACTTTTCTTTAAATTTTATTTCTAGGAGGGAGGGAGAGAGAGAGAGAGAGGGAGAGAGAGAGAGGGAGGGACAGCGTGAGCAGGGGAGGGTCAGAGAGAGAGGGAGTCACAGACTCTGAAATAGGCTCCAGGCTCTGAGCTGGCAGTCAGCACAGAGCCCGACGCGGGGCTCGAACCCACGAACCGCGAGATCATGACCTAAGCGAAAGTCGGACGCTTAACCGACTAAGCCACCCAGGTGCCCCTCTTAAGTGTTATTTAAAAAATGTGTGGTGCTTGCGAGTGATGCAAGGCAGGAATAGTCACGTTGCAAACATTGACTTTGATTCCACTTCCGTTCTGATGCCCTTGTCTGCCTCTTCTTTTCCCAGCACTCTGTCTCCAGACTTTGGGACCTGACTGCAGAGAGTTTCTTTTATTTTTTCATTCATAGTTACTGAGTATCTACTTATTCCAATCCCTATATGGGGTCATGTACTAGGCGACTCTATCTAGAGCAGAAGAAAGTATGATTTCCTCAATCGAAGAGCTTTGAGCCTCATGGGGAAACACAAGTACACAAATAATTACAATACAATGTAACAAATGCTATTAAGCTGAAACTTGTGAAATTGCTACTTTTGTAGGTAAAAAACAGACACCTAGGGGAAATTTCATGTTTTAAATGCCATGGGAACAGAGCAAAAGGTAGGATAAAAGACCTCAGGTATAATACACTTTCCAGTGGTAATATTTTTGTAAGAAGTTTCTTATGATGCAATTTTAAGCTCTGGAATGGTTGCTAGGTGACAGGAAATGATCAGATGTTAGTGAGAAGAGCCTGATTCTCCTGGGTTGTTATTTGTGAGGGACAAACCACTAAGTAAGGTAACTGGAAATTATAGTGAGCTTTCTTAGAGCCAGAGATGTGAGTTGAAGGAGAGTTACCTACAGAGAGGTAGTAATGGAAACTATGAGAGTGGGTGGGTTTGGGAAGGGAGATGCCAAGCAAGAGAAGCGAGTGTACTGGGTGGTGAGTGGAGAGGGCTGGGCAGAGGAGTGGCGGAAAGAGAAACGGCACAGGACCTGCAGAATCAAAGGGAACAAGAGCCTCAAGGATGCAGCTTGCAATAGTGTTAGAGTGGGTAGAGATGCTGACAATTAACCAAGGCTATTGGATCTGTCCACAGGAGGGCACTGATTAACTTGAGAAGAGCTCAGGCTAAAGATGAACATAGGAGTAAAGCAGTGTGCATAATGGTTAACAGCCATGGGCCATGAAGTCAGACCGCAACATTTATTTTCTGCTTCTACTGCTAACTAGCTAAGTGACATTAGGTATAGTACTTATCATCTGTTTCTGTATTCTCATTTATAAAATGAGTAAAATGACAACAGCCCCTTCTGTGATAGATTGCTCTGATGTATCCCATTTCTCACCCTCCTGGTGTCCACACTCTTTGCCAGGTAACCTTGCAGTACCTTCCCACTCTGAATCTGGGCTCAGCCTTTTGATGATCTTTGGCTAATAAAAGGAGGTGGAAGGGACAGTGAGCCAGTTCTGACCTCTGTGTGTGTCTTTCTGCTTGCTTTCTTGACCCCCTACCAACACCTGGGAATATACTCAAACCATTCTGCTGGAAAAAGAGAGGCATATTGGAGTCAAGCTGAATCTCCCTGGTAGTCCCAGCTGAGGCCAGCCTTGACAGGCTGGCATGTGAGTGAGCCAGTCACCATCAGCAGAGCCATCTGACTACCATTATAGACATCCCCTTCCACCCAGCTGACCCCAGATACCTGGGCAAAAGATACTTATTGTTGAATGCACTGAGATTTTGTTGTTGCTTGTCAGGCAGCATTATTGTGAAAACAGGTGACTGATATGCCCACCTTGTGGGGTTGTTGCAAGATTAGATAATGTGTGTAGACCACTTTGGACAGTACCTAACACACAGTAACTACGCAAACAAATGTTAGTGGTTATCATTATTGGAGACAGTGATTATTCTCCTGGGGCTACAAGACAGGCTGGGAAGGCTAATGATTTGATGCCTCTGAAAATTCATATTTTTCTATCTCTCACTGTTTATTTAGTGAGGAAGAGCTAATTTCTTTTAATAATTATCGTATACAAAGCCAATTTGTTTATTAGGCCATTTCCACTAACAGAAACAGAGCTGATGTCTAGGTAGGGGGGAAAAAAAGCAAAATATCTGCCACATTTCTGCAATTCTACTTCCTTTCAGGTGTTCTTTTGTGGTTTGCAGACAGGAAAACTTCTAGGGAACTATTCTGAAGGGTAAAAACTCAGAAAACACAACAAACCTCGTATCTCCAGTAAATGACACTATGCCATGCATTATTAAGTTTGGAAGTTCCAGCTCAACCAGACGTCTAACTCTTAGCTGACTGACTACATGTTGAGTCATAAAAATACTTGACAGAAATAGAATGCACTCACCATGAGGGTTTTTTTCCTTCTTTTTATTATTTTCATATGAAATCACAGCCTGCCTCTGCAGAAGCAATGCATATTTCTTTAGTTTATTCTGGTGGAGGTTTAATGTCCCTTAGATTAATCAAATGTCCTGGAATCTTTACAGTGAACCCACTCCTTGCTTGCTTTTTCATCATCTTCCTGTGGGGTAACTGTGTAATCTAATGTCCCCTTTGTAATGGCATCTGTAGATGCTGACAAAGAATTCAGGTGGAGCAGTGTGGCATTGCATGTCAGCATCTTGCTTTACAGTTGGAAAAGATTACCTACTTGTAATGGGAAGTGTAAAAAACATGCTCTGTCAAACCAAAGGCTAAGAAGCCTCTAAAAGCTGGTCTGCACTTCTCTATCTGCCTTGTATTCCATGATTAATTGAAACAAAGTACAACGAGGCTATTAACTATTCCTTCAGCAATGAATGTTAAATGCAAGCAGCAAAGTACAGTTGAGGAGTTTATATCCCAACAGACTCAGGCTCAGCTTCCCTCCTGTTCAAGTGACTCACAAGGATGAGGGTCCTCCTGGCAAGGTTCTTGGAGTTATTTGCAGGTGTCCCCTTTTGAGAGTGGAGTCTCTCTTCGATAAGTCTCTCACCCCATTTCACTGGACTCAAATCCCAGCTCTGCCACATGTTAGCTGTGTAATGTTGGGCAAGTTGCTGAACCCCAATATGCTTCTGTTTTCTCATCAATAAATGAGGATTTTCCAGCAAAAAAAGAGAACTACNGTAAAAAAAAATGAGGATTTTCATGAAGTTTTGTGAAGGTTCAAATCCGTGATTTGTGTAGTTAATGCATTACCTGCCGCAGTGTCAGAACTCATTTATTTATTAAACAATTATTTATTGAGCCAACTGTGAGTGTGAGGTAAAGGGAGGATTGAGCTGGAAGGAGGGAAAGTTACATTACTGAGTAGGAATCAAGAAGCCTCAGAATTGGGGCAAAGACTCAAAGGAGGTGGAAGAGTGAACTGAATGGAGAACCAGGGAGAGGGCACTCCAAGCTCAAGTTAAAGCCCAATGGCAAGGGTCCAGCATGCTAAGAAGGAGCCAGGGGAGAGTGGTAGGAGATGAAGGCAAACCAGTAAGAGGTTCTGATCACTTGGAGCCTTGAAGGCTGCTCTGAGTTTGAGCTTTCACTCTGAGTGACATCTGCAGGATTTTGAGAGAAGGAGTGGCACGATATGACTTCTATTTTAAAGGAATCACTCTGGTTCTCTGTTAAGAATAGATTGTAAGGGAGAAAAGTAAAGTCAGGGAGACCTGCTGCTATTACTGTATCTCCCGTGAGAGGGGATGAAGGCTCAGACTGGAGCTTGGGATGGGGGGAAGGAGAGGGAAGGTAAGAAAGAGGAGGAGAGCCACAGAGGTGGGAGGAAATGGTTGGACTTGGGATGTAACTGAAAATGAAGTTAACTGCCTTCCCTGATGAATTACATACGGACTGTGAAATGAATGGTCACGGCTTCCAACAGGAGCACCTGGAAAGATGTTATCTGTTGGAATGTGGACTGCTATGGGTGGGACAGAGCAACAATTCAATCTTGTTCCTTAAGAAACCTTAGCTACTTCTGTTAGTATCACATGCCCCCTGTACTGTTGCAAATGCATCTGCCTGTTTTATCTCTTTCCCCAGATGGTAAACTGCTTAAGACTAGGGACCATATCATGTTCTTCTTTTAAATGGACCCCAGTGCTACCCAGTTCAGTTGATATGGCTAAATTCCAAATTTGCAACACACACTAACCACACTCCTGGTACTTGCTGAGTAAGCAAAACAACTGTCCATCCGTTAAAAATTTTTTTAATGTTTTATTTACTTCTGAGAGAGAGAGAGACAGATAGACAGACAGACAGCATGAGCAGGGGAGGGTCAGAGAGAGAGGGAGATACAGAATCTCATGCAGGCTCCAGGCTCTGAGCTAGCCATCAGCACAGAGCCTGACGCAGAGCTCAAACCCACAAACTGTGTGATCATGACCTGAGTTGAAGTCAGACACTTAACCAACTGAGCCACCCAGGCGCCCCGATCCTTTAAAGTTTTATCAGGAAAAAGAAAAATCAATGGAGGATGACCTGAATGTATAGAGGACATTCCTTCCCCGATACATAAATGCTACCCCTCCATTAAACTAGGGCATTGTGAAGCCAGATCCCTGAATTGCAGCACACTGTCACCCCTAAAATATTTCTACAAACAGTATTTTGAAGTGTTGCCTTTGACCAATATGGTGGGCTGTTATAAGAAACGGCCTTTTCAATTTCCTTTTGTTTCATATTATTTCATTTCATTTATTTTAATTCCAGTTAGTTAACATGAAGTGTAATATTAGTTTCAGGTGTATAATATAGTGACTCTATACTTCCATACATCACCCAGTGTTCATCCCCTTCATCTATTTAACCCATCCCCCACTCTTTTCCGCTCTGGTAACCATCAGTTTTTTCTCAGTAGTTAAGAATCTGTTTTTACTTGGCTTGTCTCTCTTTTTCATTCCTTGTTTGTTTTGTTTCTTAAATTCCACATATGAATGAACATATAGCATTTGTCTTTCTGATTGACTTGTTTCACTTAGCTTTAGCTCCATCCATGTCATTGCAAATAGCAAGATTTCATTCTTTTCTATGATTGAATAATATTCCATTATATATACATATACATATATATATGTATAACCTCTTCTTTGTCCATTCATCTGTTATATTCATCTATTCATTCATCTATGGATATATTATATTCACCTATTATAATATATAGATATCTTTTATATTCATCTATTATATAATGTAATATGTAATATTCCCTTATACACACACACACACACACACACACACACACATATATGCCATCTCTTCTTTGTCCATTCATCTATTGATGGAAACTTGGGCTGCTTCTATAATTTAGCTATTGTAAATAATGCTGCTATAAACATAGGAGTGCAAGTATCCTTTGAATTAGTGCTTTTGTACTTTGGGAGTAAATACCCAATAGCATGATTACTGGATGGTAGGGTAGTTCTATTTTTAACTTTTTAAAGACTCTCCATACTGTTTGCCAGAGTGGCTGTACCAGTTTGCACTCCTACCAACTGTTCCCCTTTCTCCACATCCTCACCAACACTTGTTTTTTTGTGTTTATGATATTAACCATGCTGACAAGTGTGAGGTAATATCATATTGTAGGTTTGATTTGCATTTCCATGATGATGAGTGATGGCAAGCATCTTTTCATGGGTCTATTAGCCATCTGATGTCTTCTTTGGATAACTGTTAATATCTTCTGCCGATTTTTAAATTGGATTATTTGTTTTGGGGGTGTTAGTTTATATAAGTTTTTTAATGTATTTTAGATACTAATTCCTTTAGATACTAAATCCTTATGGGTAATATCCTTATGGGATATATCATTTGCAAATATCTTCTCCCATTCAGTACACTGTCTTTTAGTTTTGTTGATTATTTTCTTCACTGTGCAGAAGCTTTTTACTTTGATATAGTCCTAATAGTTAATTTTGCTTTTATTTCCCTTGCTTCAGGAGACATATCTGGAAAAGTGTTGCTACAACTGATATCAGAGACACTACTGTCTGTGCTCTCTTCAAGGATTTTTATAGTTTCAGGGTTCACATTTTGGTCTTTAATCCATTTTGAATTTATTTTCGTGTCTAGTATAAGAAAGTGGTCCAGCTCCATTCTTTTGCATGTAGCTGTCCAGTTTTCCCAACACCATTTGTTGAAGAGACTGTCCTTTTTCTACTGGGTATTCTTTCTTGCTTTGTTGAAGATTAATTAGCCATGTAATTGTGAGTTTATTTCTGGGGTTTTTATTCTATTCTATTAACACAGGTATCTATTTTTCAGCCAATACTATACTCTTTTGATTACTACACCTTTGTAATATAACTTGAAGTCTGGAATTGTGATATCTTCAGCTTTGCTTTTCTGTTTAAAACTTGCTTTGTCAATTCAGAATAGTGATTCCATAAAAACTTTAGGATTTTTCTGTCCAACTTCTGTGAAAAAAAATGCTCTTGGTATTTTGATAAAAATAGTATTAAATATGTAGATTGCTTTGAGTAACACACATTTTAACAATATTTATTCTTCTAATAGATGAGCATGAAATGTCTTTCCATTTCTTTGTGTTATCTTCAACTTCTTTCATCAAATTTTTATAGTTTTCAGAGTACAGGTCTTTCACACCTTTGGTTAGTTTTATTCTTAGGTATCTTATTTTTGGTGCAATTGTAAATGTAATTGTTTTCTTAATTTCTTTTTGTTTTTAATTAAAAATCATTTTCAATGTTTTATTTTTGAGAGAGAGACAGAGTATGAGTGTGGCAGAGAGAGAGGGAGACACAGAATCCAAAGCAGTCTCCAGGCTCTGAGCTGTCACCACAGAGCCCAATGTGGGGCTTGAACCCACAAACCATGAGATCATGACCTGGGCTGAAATCAGACACTTAACTGACTGAGCTAACCCAGTCTCCCATTTTTGTTTCTTCTTTATTAGTGTATAGAAATTCAGTGGATATTGATTTTGTATTCTGTGACTTGCTAAATTCGTTATTCAATTTTAGTAGATTTTTGGTGGAGTCTTTAGGGTTTTCTATATATAATATCAGGTCATCTGCAAATAGTGAAAGTTTTACTTCTTATTAATTTGGATGGCTTTTACTTATTTTTATTGTCTAATTTATGTGGCTAGGACTTCCAGTACTATGGTGAATAGAAGTGGTAGGAGTGCACATCCTTGTCCTATTCATGATCTTTGGGAGAAAGGGCTGTTTTTCCCCATTGAGCATGATATTTGCTTTAGGGTTTTCATAAACGGTCGTTATTATATCAAGGTAGGTTCCCTCTAAACCTACTTTGTTCAGGTTTTTTATCATAAATGGATGTTGTACTTCATCAAATGCTTTTTCTGCATTGATTGAAATGATATGGTTTTTATTCTTTTATTGATGTGATATATCATGTTGACTGATTTGTGAATATTGAACCACACTTGCATACTGGCAATAAATCTCACTTGATCATGGTAAATGATTTTTTAAAAATGTTTTGTTGGAGTCTGTTTGCTAGTATTTTGTTGAGAATTTTTACATCTATGTTCATCAAGGATATTGACTGTGTGGCACCTGAGCGGCTCAGTTGGTTGGGCATCCAATCTTGATTTTAGGCTTAGTTCATGATCTTGTGGTTCATGGGATGGTGCCCGGTGTTGGACTCTGCACTGATAGCATGAAGTCTGCTTCGGATTCTCTCTCTCCTTTTCTCTCTGCCCCTCCCCTGCTTGCATGCATGCTTTCTCTTTCTCTCTCTCCTCCCTCCCTCCCTCAAAAATAAATAAACTTAAAGATATTGACTTATAGTTCTCTGTTTTTTGTTGTTGTGTCTTTATCTGGTTTTGGTATCAATGTAATGCTGGCCTCATAGAATAAATTTGGAAGTTTTCCTTCCTCTTCTAATTTTTGGAATAGCTTGAGAAGAATAGGCATTAACTATTGTTTAATTGTTTGGTAGAATCTGCTTGTGACGCCATTTGGTCCTGGACTTTTGTTTGTTGGCAGTTTATTTTTTTTTATTACTGATTTAATCTCCTTTCTAGTAATTAGTCTATTCAAATTTTCTATTTCTTCCTCCTTCAGTTTTGGTAGGTTATATGTTTCTAGAAATTTATCTATTTCTTCTAGGTTATCCAACCTGTTGGCATATAGTTTTTCATAATATTCTCTTAAAATTGTTTGTACTTCTGTGGTGTAGGTTGTAAGAAACAGACATTTAAAACTCAGTGCTGTGTTTCTCTTAGAGTTGTAGCTGAAGATGTAGTTCAGTACATTATAGTCTTTCTCTTCAGGGTGAATTCTTCCCGTGACTCCACTTTATTTCCCTAATACAGCCTAATTTCTGCCCCATTTTGAAATAAAACTCAAAATTATTGTCTATAGCAAAGGTTAGCAAACATTTTTTTTTTTTTAATCCCAGAGAGTAAGTATTTTAGGCTTTGCAGGCCAATGGGCTCTGTTAACTCTGCCACTGTGATGCAAAAATTGTCAGAGACACATAAGTGAATTGGGTGACTGTGTTCCAATAAGACTTAATTTACAAAGACAGACTCAGGCCAAACTTAGACCACAGTTTGCTGAGACCTGGTCTATATCATTAGCTCCATTTAATTTCCTGGTCTGTCTTAAAGCTCTTGACCTTCCCACTCTCCTGAGTCTGTTCCTATCGAAATGACCAAAGACTTCCATGTTGCTAATTCCAATAGTCAATTCTCAGTCCTTATTCTAATCTTTCCAATAGTTGTATTTAACATAGTTGATCACTCTTCCTTCCTTGAAACTCTTTCTTCCTGTGGCCATCAGAGCATCTTTTCCAGTTTGATTTCCTCCTACATCACTGGCTACTCCTTCTTTTCCTTTTTTACTGGATCTTCATCTTTTCCTTAATTCTTAGTATTGGATGGCCCAAAGGCTAAGGACCACTTCTCTTTTATATTTCACTTCATTTCCTGGTGATCTCATTGAGTTTCATGGTTTTAAATATAATTTATATGCTGGTGATTCTTAAATTTTTATTCCTAGCTCAAAACACTCTCCCACTTCCAGAATGACATTTCCACTGACTTATTAAGCACCTCCAGCTGTAATCTAGCAAACACTTGGAACTCAGCTTGTCCAGAATTAAACTTCTGTTCTTTGTCCATAAACCTGACCCCCTGGCCCCTGTAGGCTTTCTTATTTTTGTTAGTGGCTATCCCATACTTTCAGTTACCCCCAAATCTTGGAGTTTTCCTTGTCCGGGTGCTCTCACACCCTTCATTCAACCTATCAACAAATCCTATTGACTTTATTTACAAAATTATATTGACAAAATATGTTCTCATCACACCTGTTACCTTGCTGGTCCATGCCCCCTCATCTCTCACCTGGATGTTTGATATACCCTTCATCTTATTTTCTCTGATTCCCCTTTCCTTCTTGCAACAATTCTCAGTACAGCAATTAGAGATATCCTTTAAAAACAGAAGCCAGGTCAAAGGAAACAATCCATAAAACTAATAGGCAACCGATGGAATGGGAAAAGATAGTTGCAAAGGACATATCAGATAAAGGGCTAGTATCCAAAATCTATAAGGAACTTGACAAACTCCACACCCGAAAAACAAACAATCCAGTGAAGAAATGGGCAGAAGACATTAACAGACACTTCTCCAAAGAGGACATCCAGATGGCCAACAGACACATGAAACGATGCTCAGCATCCCTCATCAAGGAAATACAAATCAAAACCACACTGAGATACCACCTCACGCCGGTCAGAGTGGCTAAAATGAGTAAATCAGAGGACTCTAGATGCTGGCAAGGATGTGGAGAAACGGGCACCCTCCTACACTGTTGGTGGGAATGTAAACTGGTGCAGCCCCTCTGGAAAACAGTGTGGAGATTCCTCAAAAAATTAACATTAGAACTCCCCTATGACCCAGCAATAGCACTGCTAGGAATTTACCCAAGGGATCCAGGAGTGCTGATGCATAGGGGCACATGTACCCCAATGTTCATAGCAGCACTCTCAATAGCCAAAACATGGAAAGAGCCTAAGTGTCCATCGACGGATGAATGGATCAAGAAGCTGTGGTTTATCAATACAATGGAATACTACACAGCAATGAGAAAGAATGGAATCTGGCCATGTGTAGCAATATGGATGGAACTTGGGGGTGTTACGCTAAGCGGAATAAGTCAGGCAGAGAAGGACAGATACCATGTGTTTGCACATATAGGAGGATTAGGAGGAACTTAACGGAGGACAATGGGGGAGAAGAAGGGAAAAAATAGTGAGGGAGAGGGAGGGAGGTAAACCATGAGAGACTCTTGAATGCTGAGAACAAACTGAGGTCTGATAGGGGTGGGAGGAAGGGGAGGGGGGATGATGAGCATGGAGGAGGGCACTTGTCGGGGTGAGCACTGGGTATTTTATGGAAACCAACGTGACAATAAACTATTTAAAAAAAAAAAAAACAGAAGCCAGGTCATATCACTCCTCTATCAAACCCCCACTTCATTCACCACAAATGCCAAAGTCTGTACAATGCCTAACACAGACCTGCATTATCCCATGCCCTCTCTGATAGGGTATCTTACTCTTCTTCCCTTGACTTATTTTACTCAAAGTGCCTCAGACTTACCCTTGTGCTGCTGTTTGGTGAGGCCCTTGTCCCTGCAGTTTCTTCCACCTAAAGCAAAGGCTCTCTCCTTTACCCTTCAAGACTTTCCTCAAATCTCATTTTCTCATTGAGTTCTACCCTTGCCATCTCATTTAAAATTGTAGCCTCCTCACTCCCCAGAATCTTTCATCCTCCTCCTGCTTTATTCTTTCTATGCCATCTACCTCCTTCTAATGGGTGTCTCTGTGCCATGTCAGGTCCACAAGGGCAGAGGTCCCATTTGTGTTATCCACTGTTATATCAGTGGACATAACACCAGGAATGATGCCTGTTTATAATAAGAACTTGGTAAATATTTATTGAGCAAATGGATGGTCTTAGCACTAGAGATTACGGTGTTCCTAGAACTGGTTTGTTTTATGGACAATGTAAATTTTGTAACTGATCATATTTTCCTCTTCACTTTGACTATTTGGAAACTTAGAGCCAAACTTATAGCACTTATAGAGGGCCTCAATGCATTTTATGGCTTGTGGTAGAGAACTTCAGTTCTGGAGTTCAGGGTCCTGGCTTTGAATCCCAGCCCCACCATACAATAGATGTGTGACTTTGGACAAGTTATTTAGCAATTTTGTGATTCAGTTTCTTCTTAAAAAAATGGGCATGAAAATAATAACTTCTTTCAAAGGGTCACTGGGAGGATAAAATGAGATAGTAGATATTGACAGGGCCACCCAGGTGCCCCATAAAGTGCTTAGAATAAGGTTCAATAAATTGAAGGAGCAAAATATCATTTGCTTATATTATTAAGATGGCCAACTATCTTAGTTTTCCTGGGACTCGGGGATTTCCCTGGACATGGGCTTTCAGCGCTACAAGCAGGACAGTCCCCCCAGCTACTTTTTTTTTTTAACACTGGTATTTCCCTTCATCTCTATTTATTTTATTTTGCCATACAAGATTTTGAAAGTTGCCCTACACTCTTGATGAAACAAAATGCAGTATGAATAAATCATACATAAATTCATATATAATGCTGTGTACATTATGTGCTCCTAACAAATACCAATAAACCATATGCTTTAGAAAGGAAAAATAAATTACTAAAGGAAGGCATAGCCATTTCTTCTCTAACAGGGTTTAAATTCACTCTTCTCAGTACTATATGCAAAAGAGATGCAGAAAAAGATATGGCAGAGATGACAAAGCCTGAAAGACTCCATCACAAGCAAAGTTTAGTATCATATAGCAGCCATAAGATTATGCAAATGAAAAGACTAACACTGTTAAGTGTCACACAAATGTTGGTTGATATTATTATAATAATCTGGTCTTATGATATCCTGAGGCTTTTTGAATAACAGAGAAGTGCTAATAAAATGAGGCCACACATTTTAGAAATACAATATAAAGTGTGTGTGTGCCATCCTCTGCATATCCTCCATGTCATTAGCCTCTCAAATAGCTGTCTTGTTGGCATTTCTCCTCTCCTATAACTTTTGTGAATATGTGAAATTTGAAACAGGTATCAACATCTTTCTTAACACATAGTCATCAGGGTTTCTGGAACGGCAATGTGAGTTGTTCTACAGACTCCTCAGGAAAACAACTGTTAACTGGTGACAAGTATTAAAAGATTCTTTTTCAAGTCTCTAGAAATTGTCCTAAGGGCTTATGGCAAATAGAGAAACATCCATTTAAGAAAACTTGGTATGTTGGTAAAAAGAGTGAGAACTTGTGGCATTTGATCCATGACCTGCTCCTCCTCCGTCCCCCAGCTTGGCAGGATGGGAGCTTTCCTACGGGCAGGTGAAGCCAGGAACACAGGCTGCCTCTTCTCTAGCTCCCAGTCCATGACTAGGATATCATCCCAGGAGAAATAGGCCACTAATCATCCTTACCCCCAAATCCAGGCTTCCTGTTGCAGAAGCTCTATTCTAGGCATGAGCAGCTGAGAGATCTGGAGCTCTCTTCTTCCATTTAGTCCCCACTCATAGGACAGTCTATTGTGTAGCAGGATGAGAATACTGGGCCCAGTTATTCCAGCTTGCTCACAGGGTTAAAGTTTCATGCCAGAAGAGGGACATCAGGAAGACCAGAGTTAATGTCGCCACACAGTGTCCCCTTCATAAAGCAAGGATGTCATTCCAAGAGAAGTGGCCTATTGTCCCCAAATATATCTCTGAAACAGTGGTGTAGAAATTCTGTCTAGGGGGAAATGCAGACCATAAAAACATAGAGCTTCAGCCCTCCCCCAAAGGAGCTGAATTTATTTGGAACAGAATGTGGAAGTTCAAGACCAAGGATGCTGTCAAAACAATGAGAACAACCAATTCAACTTTAGAGCAGCTATTAGTTTAACTAGAGAACCAAGAGATAGATATCTAGGAAGAGCCTTGCTGGAATTAATATAACCTTCAAAGATTGTCTTCAAAACCACCCTTTCAAAGGCACCTGGACTGAACTAGATCAGACTGTGAAGCAACTTACAGCCTCACTGTTTGATCTATAGCACTGCTGAAAACAATAGAGCAACAGCTGGCATTTCGTGGGAGCTAACAGTTGAGTGTGATATCAACAGAGGCACTTTAAGAGAGAGATCAGGGAAGGGGCGCCTGGGTGGCTCAGTCAGTTAGGTGTCCGACTTCGGCTCAGGTCATGGTCTCGCAGTTCGTGGGTTTGAGCCCCTCATTCGGCTCTGTGCTGACTGCCAGCTCGGAGCCTGGAGCCCGCTTTGGATTCTGTGTCTCCCTCTCTCTCTGACCCTCCCCTACCCACACTGTCTCTGTCTGTCTCTCTCAGAAGTAAATTTTAAAAATTAAAAAAAAAAAAAAAAGGAGAGAGATCAGGGAAATAAACTGTCAAAGAGAACCATACTAAAACCATTGTCACTCGAAAATGTGCATGACCAAAACTGCGTCCCCTGAGGAGCAACATCAGACGCTGCACACTGAGGGAAATAGGCTGAAATTGCCTAGGTAAATCAATTAACAAATAAACAAGCAAGCAAATAACACCACCAAGCCCCAGAATTGAGGGGGAAGTGTGTGTGTGTGTGTGTGTGTGTGTGTGTGTGTGTGTGTGTGTGTGTGTGTGTGTGTGTGTGTGTGTGTGTGTGTGTGTGTGTGTGTGTGTGTGTGTGTGTACACACATAGGGAGTAAATCAGTATCAAAATTGCTACAGTAGATTATCTAAATGTTCACCTTTCAACTATGACAAATGAAAAGAAACCAGGAAGTGTGACCCATACAAAGGAAAAAGTAGGCAGTAGAAACAACCTCTGAGAGAGTCCAGATATTGGACTTAGCAAAGACTCCAAAACAGATACTATAAACATGTTCAAAGAATTAAGAGAAAGGAGATGACAATTTCTCATGAAATAGATAATGTCAGTAAAGAGAGAGAAATTATAAAACAAAAACAATGGAAATTTTAGAATTGAAAACTACAGTAACAAAAATGAAAAATGAAAAATTCACTAGAAGTCTCAACAGTAGATTTGAGTTGGCAGAAAAAAGAATTAGCAGAGATGAACATAGAAGAGTAGAGATTATGCAATTAGAACAGAAGG
Source organism: Crocuta crocuta (assembly GCF_008692635.1). Lineage (NCBI taxonomy): Eukaryota > Metazoa > Chordata > Mammalia > Carnivora > Hyaenidae > Crocuta > Crocuta crocuta. Next base: position 614,984 of record NW_027530368.1, read on the forward strand.
AAAGAATGGAGATAGAAAAATAAACAGTCTCAGAGAAATCTGAGACATCATTAAGGACTAAAAAATATTCATAATAGAATAAAGAGAGAAAAATTAGCAGAAATAATATTCAAAGAAATAATGGCTGAAAACTTCTCAAATTGAAAAAAAAGCCACATTAATCTACACAGGCCAAAAACCCAACAGACTCCATTGCAGAAATACGGGAGATCTAGACTCAGACACAACAGAGTTAAAAAGCCAAAGACAGGGCACCTGAATGGCCACGTCATTTAAGTGTTCAGCTCTTGATTTTTGCTCAGGTCATGGTCTTATGTTTCATGAAATCTGTCAGCATAGAGCCTGCTTGGGATTCTTGCTCTCTGTCTCTCTCTGTCCCTCCTCAGCTCACGTACATGTGATCTCTCGCTTGCTCACTCTCTCTCTCTCTCAAAATAAATAAACTTTATTTTTAAAAAAGCTAAAGACAAGAAAAAAATCTTGAAAGCAGCAAAAGAAAAGTAACTTGTCACATACAAGAACTCCACCATATGATCTAGCAATTCTCCTTCTGGGTATATAACTGAAGGAGATAAAATCACTATCTTTTTTTAAAAAAATATTTTTTAATGTTTTTTTACTTTGGGGAGAAAGAGGGAGACAGAGCATGAGTGGCAGAGGGGCAGAGAGAGAAGGAGACACAGAATCTGAAGCAGGCTCCAGGCTCTGAGCAGTCAGCACAGAGTCCGACATGGAGCTCGAACTCACGAATCTGAGATCATGACCTGAGCTTAAGTCGGATACTTAACAGACTGAGCCACCCAGGTGCCCCCAAATCACTATCTTAAAGAGATATCTACACTCCCCTGTTCATGGCAGCATTATTCACAATAATCAAGGCATGAAACAACCTAAGTGTACACTTATGGATGAATCGATAAAGAAACATTAAATATGTAAACACTTATTACATTATATTATATATTATATGCATTCCATGTTGTACACACACACACACACACACACACACACAATGTAACAGTATTCAGCCATAAAAAAGAAGGAAATCCTGCCACTTGCAACAATATGGATGAAATCTGAGGGCATTATACTAGGTGAAATAAGTCAGTAAAAGAAATAAAACTATGATCTCAGTTATATGTGGAATCTAAAATCATAAAACTTCTAGAAACAGTAGAATGGTGATTATCAGAAGATGGGGGGAAGGAATGGGGATATTTGGTCAAAGGTACAAACATTTAATTATAGTATGAGTAAGTTCCAGGGATCTAATGTACAGCATGGTGACTCTAACAATACTGTATTACATACTTGAAAGTTGCTATGAGAGTAGAACCTTAATGTTCTCAACATAATAAACAAAAACAAAACAACAAAATGGTAATTATGTGAGGTAAAGAATGTGTTCACTAACTTTACTGTGGCATTTCCCATGATATTTATGTATTAAATCATCACATTATTCACCTTAATCTTACACAATGTTACAATTATTTTTAAAACTGAAAGAAATATGAAATAACCCAAATATTCCATCAAATGAAGGATAAACAAAATGTAGTATATTCATATAGTGGTCTATTATTCATCTAAAGAATGAAAGTACTGATACATGCTACAACATGGTTAAGTTAAGGAAGCCATTTGCAAAGGTCTATGATTTCATTTATATGAAATTTTTTAAATAGGCAAATACATAGAAAAAGGAAGGCAAATTGTGGTTTCTATGGACTAGAGAAAAGGGAGAATGGAAGCAACTGCTGATGAGTAGGGGGTTTCCTTTGGGGCTGGTGACAATATTCTAAAATTGATCATAGTGATGGTTGTTCAAGTCTATTAAAAACCATTGAATTGTATATTTACAGTGAGTGAATTTTATGGTATGTGAATTAGATACCAATAAAGCTCTTGAAAATGTTATTGGATAACTGTTTTAATTGACAAAGAATGTACAACACAGTGTCATTCTTTCAATGAACATTTAGTTTTTAAACCTCTACTATGTACCTGACACTGAGGCACAACAGATACAGTAGTGAAAAAGACCTAGATTTCTGCCCTCATAGAGGGCGGACATTCTAGCAGAGGACACAGATACTAAACATACATGGAGAATGCGTTTTTCAAAAAGTATTACTGCAGATTTTTCAGTGAATAATGTCCCTGCCCTCACGGATTTTGTCATCATGTATCTTCATGTTTGTATCTCTGATGCCTAGAGGTCCTTATGAAAATGGGCTTACAGATACTAAAGATTCGCATGCTACCCAAAGCATTCATTTTGAAAGTCGTTATTCATCTCCCATGCATAATGGCTAAAGACACAGAGATTCCTTGGTGCAGCAGTAGATTCTCCTGTTTCTCTTCCCTGCTCCAGGGTGTCAGGATTCAGAGTCAGCACTTTCAACCCAGGTACCCTTAACCATCTGCTCAGTACCTTGGACTTCCCTGAAATTTTTCCCACATTCATCTTTCTAAGAAACCATGTCTGTACTTTCTCTGTGGATTAATAATTTACTAGTGCTGAAACCTTGACTTCTGTGGCTTCTGGTAATTCACCAGGGGATGTACCCTAAAATATCTAACTAAATTCCTATTGTGGAACATTTAGTTACCTCCCCCCTCCAAGATTTTGGTCTATTTTAAATAATGTGAAGACACCTCTCAGCATAAGGTCTTCATTTGACCTTTGCCTACCAGTGAGAAGTCCTTTCAGGTGGGTTTCCCAGAGCTGAGGAACAGTTTGTCCAAAGGTCCTCAGTCTACATTCTTGTAAATCATAGAAGTACCGAAAACTTTCGAACTATACGTATTTTTTCTGCATTATAGACTTCCTGTGTCAGACAGAATCCTGGTAGAAAATAGATGCAAACTAAAGTGGGGGAAACCAAGGAGCCTTAAAAAGAGAGGGAGACTATTTACCAAGAGTGAGCAGAGTTTAAGGAAGCCTGTTAGAGGGAGAGGACAGTAACCTGGGATAGTAGTCAAGAAGAGCTCTCATCAGCCCTTTATCTGAAGGGGCAAAGAGAGAAAGCAGTTACTAGATTTCTTTCATTCAACAAATATGTTTTGAACACATATTATGCACTATGGGAAGTGTAGATACTACAAATGAGATTATTTAGATAGGTAGGTATTATATTGCTATTACTATCATGTAGGTGATCCATGTAGTGCTAAAGATATACACATTATCTCCTATACCCCTCCAAACTGCCCTTGAGGAAGATGATATCAACAGCATTCCCAATTCACAGATGAGTGAATTGAGGCTAAGAGTGTTGCCTGTGTTTATAGAGCTTGTGTTTGGCACAGCTAAAACATTTAGTCCAGGTGTGCCTGGCTCTAAAACGTTTAGCCTCTATGTATATTTGTTCTTCCACATGAACTAAGAAAGCAAGACTGTGGTGATCCCTACCTCTGAGAAATAAATGTGGCCTTAGAAAGGGAAGGACTGCTTGAAATCTTTACAGTGTAATCAGATTAGTTGTACCTTATTTATCAGGTGTGAAATTGGTTTTTAATACTCTGCTGGTAAGTACACATGCACTCCTAGTTGTAGCTGACTTTTCTTGATCTTCTCATTTATTTACTTAAAAAAGATTGACCCACCACAAGCAAATGCAGCTATCCCTGCATTCTCTTAGGTTTTGGAAATGAACAGGTGAAGGGCTGACCAAGTCCCCGTATGATACAGCTACTCATTAAATTCGAGCATCCCTGAAACTAAGCCCATCCATTTACTAGCAATCCCAGAGGCACCAGAGCAAGAAAACCATACTTCTATAATTCCACAATACTAGAGAAAGGGGTGTAAATTAGACTTGGCCCATTTCGCTATCAGTTTCCATCTTAATTAATCACAAATATTATAAATAGAACATTGTCCCTAGACAACAGTTCTCCTCAGATCCAGCAATTCTTAAATAACTGCTACTGAAAATATTTGCATAATTCCTTTCAGAAGTCAGCTAGGAAGATTTATATGGCAAGACAGTATCTGAGTAGATAGAAAACTTTCAATAGTAAGCTTTTTTTTATAGGGCTTGATGATGTTGAAAATAATATGCAAGCTAATTTACAAATTATAGAATTTTATTATGATAGTTTTAACTGTATTTAGCAAAGGGGAAAAGAGAAGATCAGAAAATAAACAAATTGTCCAAGGTTACACAGGTTCATATTGGAAGAGTTGGTATAGAGCCCACTGCCTCTGATCCTTGAAACAATCATCTTTCCAGGCTACTACAAACCAAAAAAGCAGACTGGGCTCCATCCTGCATTTCACTTAAGGTTAATGAATCCATTAATAGGTAAGCCTCTGAAGCTGCATGAATTCATCAGATGCTGATATTCCTCCCCTTAGGATAAATGTATGGATATAATGAGGGTCAAGGAGACTAAGCAATGGGTTGATGAATTTGCCAGTACTTACCCAACTCTATCAGCCAAACTTTATTAATCTTTTGAATTCTGAAATTAATTTAATTACTTCATATCCTACTGACAATATTGCTGGATATAGAATTGTAGGTTGGAAATAATTTCCCCTGTAAATTTTATACTTGTTAATTTTACACTTATATTTTGAATTTTCATTTAACATGTTTATTGTGATTACTTTTATATAATAAACTTGATTATCATAATCAAAGTAAAGCATATTCATTGTAGAAAATTTGAACACTATAGAAATGTATCAAGAAAAGAAAATTACCCAATATCTACCATTTAGATAGCCACTGTTAATATTTAGTATATCTCCCCCATCTTCTTTTTTATGTATTTTTATATAAAGCTTGTAACAATTTTGAATCCTGTTTAGTAAGATACTATCCATTTCAAGACCTAACAAATGTACACTTTTGTTTTATTCTGATTATTTTATTGTTGAAGTTTTTGTAGTTAAAATTTTGCATTTGGGGATATAGAACCGTAAATTAAGAATCTAACTTTCTTTCCCCAAATAATTAATTTTCCTCACATTACTTCTTTAAAAATCCATTTATTCTTTTATCATTAGTTTGTGATTTTCCTTTTATCATAAAGTATTTTGTGTCTATTTTTGTGTCTGTCTACATTATTAACATAATAATTATTGCAGTAGTTTCACACTGATTATTGTAGCTTAATAACATGTTTTACTACTTGGTGTTACCAACCACCCTTCCACACATTCCCATTCCTTTTTATTGCTGTCTTTTTCCCCTAAAGATTTCTCACTTAGTATTTTCATGTTTATTCTTCCAGGTTAACTATAGAATTATTTTGACAAGTTTCAAAAAAAAACTGATTGCAAATTTGATTACAATTACTATAGAGTAATTTCAGAATAAAATTACAGTTTTCCTAATTCCACTGTAATAATCAGTAAAATTATAAAGATTTTTTAGTAGTTCCACACTTTTTGTGAAATTTCTTTCTAATTAATCTCTCTGTGTGTATCTTCACTACCCTTGCAATTAAGAGTGGCATCTATCCCATTATATATTTATATTACTACTGATATATAGGAAAGCAATTGATACTTAATATGTATCTTATATCTGGCTATTTTACTCAACTCATATTAATACTAACTCTTCTATCTTTATGTTTTCATAATTTACAGTTAATTTGTCTTGTCAATATTTTTTCATATTTTAACTTCTCCAATATTCAACTTCACTTAAGGTTCATTATAGTTTATTGACTAGTGTTTCTAGAGCAACATCAAATAAAAATAGCATTGGCTGCATTCTTATTTTTTCTTGCTTTTAATCAGAATTTTACTATCGGAAGTTATTTTTTGTACTTAACTTTTTAATTCTTTTGGGATGTATTTTGCTTTGTAATATGAAGTAAAGGTATAAATTGATTTTTTCCCTAATAGTTAATCCATTGTTCTAGAGCCATTTATTGAATTCCCTTTCTCTTCTTCATGAATATGTGATTCAACTTGTATCATTATCTCTTTTCATAGACTATAAAAATGATTAACTAGTTCTCATTTATTGAGCTCTCCTAAATTACCTATTTCACCTAATGCTATAAAACTTTCTTTCACAGTGAACTGAAAAAAGAACAAACTAAACCAAAGTTAGAATAAGAAAGGAAATAATATATATTAGGGCAGACATAAATGAAACAGAATAGAAACATAGTGGGGGAAAAAAATCAGTGAGATGAAAATTTGATTTTTTGAAAAGATAAACAAAATCAACAATTTCTTAGCTAGAGTAAGGAAAAAGGAGGAAATACTCAAAATAAGAAAAATCAGAAATGAAGGAGGAGACTTTGTAACTGATGCCATAGAAATGAGAAGGATTATAACACTCAACTATGAACAATTATGTGTCAACAAATTAGATAGCTTAGGAAAAAAATGGATAAATTTCTAGAAATATATAACCTACCAAGAATGAGTCATAAAGAAATAGAAGAGTCTGAACACGCTTATACTCTTTCTTTGGAGTTAGATATGGTGAGTATTAATTCCTCCTTAAATATTTGGTAGAACTCACCAGTGAAGCCATCATCTCAAACTCTTTCAAAAAATTGAATAAGAAATACCAATTCCAAACTCAGTAGATGAGACCAGTATTGCCCTGATACTAAAATCAGACTGCCAAAACAAACAAATGAAAAACTATAGACCAATATCTCTGATGACTATTGATTAAAACTATCATCAACAAAATACTTCAACCAAATTCAACAACATATTTAAAAGATTGTACATCATGACCAAGTGGTATTTATTCCTGAAGTGCAAGGATGGTTCAACATATAAAAATCAGTGTAATATACCACACTAAAGAATGGGGGAAAAAAGAAACCTGACCATCTCAATTGATGCAGGAAAAGCATTTGGCAAAATTCAATGTTCGTCAGGAATAAAAACACTTAACAAACTATGAATACAAGGAAGTTACCATATTATATATAGTCATACATGTATGGAAAGTCCACAACCAACATCATAATCAATGGTGAAAAATTGAAAGCATTTTCTTTACAATCACAAATAAGGCAAGGATACTAATTCTTACCACCTCCATTCAACATATTACTGGAAGACCTAGCCAAAACAATTAGCTAAGAAAATAAAATAAAAGACATCAAAATAGGAAAGGAAGAACACCTCTGTTCACAGGTGACAGGACCTTGTATGCATGTAGAATATCCTAAATATTCCACAAAAAAATCTGTTAGACTAACAAAAATTCATCAAAGTTGGAGGATATAAAATCAATATACAAAAAAAACCAGTTGCATTTCTATAAACTAACAATGAATAATCTGAAAAATTTTAAGGAAAACTTCCATTTATAATAGCATTTTTAAAAAACCAAAATATTTGGGAAAAGGCTTAATAAAGGAGGCAAAAATGTGTGCTCTGAAACTATAAAATACTGCTGAAAGAAATTAAAGAAGGCACAAATTAATGGAAAACATCCTATATTCATGGATTGAATGATTTAATATTGTTAAAGTATCCACATTACTCAAAGTGATCTATACATTTAATGTAATTCCTACCAAAGTCCCATTGATATTTTGTGTAGAAATAGAAAAAAAATCCTGAAATTCATATGTAATGTCAGAGGACCCTAAACATTCAAAAACAGTCTTGAGAAAGTAAAATAAAGTTGGAGGCTTCACACTTCCTGATTTCAGAACATATTACAAAGCTACAGCAGTCATGAAAACATGGTACTGGCATAAAGACAGACATAGAGACCAGCATAATAGAGAACCTGAAAATAAACCCTCACATATACAGTCAACTGATCTTTGGCAAAGGTGCTAAGGCTACACAATAGGGAAAGGAGAGTCTTTCTAACAAATGAGGTTGAGAAAATTGGATATCCAAGTGCAAAATAACAAAGTTGGATCCTTATTTTACACCAAATACAAAAAGTAACACGAAGTAGATTAAAGATCTGAATATAAGGCCTGAAACCACAATATTCCTAAAAGGAAACAAAGGGGGAAGCTTTTTGACATTGGATTTGACACTGATTTCTTGGATATGATATCAAAAACACAAGCAAAAAATAAAAGCAAAACTAGGCAAATGAGACCCCATCAAATCTAAAAACTTCTCTGCAGGAAAGGAAACAATAAATAGAGTAAAAAGGCAACCTATGGAAGACAGTATTTCCAAACCAAATATGTGATAAAAGGTATATATCCAGAATATACAAAGAACTCATACCCATTAGGACAGCCATTATAAAAAAATTGAAAAACCACATTTTTGATGAGGATGTGGAGAAACTGAAAGCCTGGTGCACAATTTGTTGGTGGGAATGGAAAATGATGCAGCTGCTATAGAAAGCAGTATGGACATCCATCAAAAAATTAAAAATAGAATTAACATACAATCCAGCAATCCCATTTCTAGGTATCTATCAAAAGAGTTGAAAATGGAATCATAAAGACATATTTGCACAACCATGTTTACTGCAGTATTATTTTGCAATAGCTAAGAGGCAAAAGCAACCTACATGTCAACAGGTCAGTAGATAAAGAAAACATTATATATACAATGGAATATTATTCAGGCTTAACAAAGAAGGAAATCTTTTTACATGCTGTATCATGGATGAATCCTGAGGATATTAAATGAAATAAGCCAGTCACAAAAAGATAAAGCCTGAATGATTAGACTTATATGAGATATTTAAAATAGTCAAACTTAGAGGCACCTGGGTGGCTCAGTCGGTTAAGCGTCTGACTTCAACTTAGGTCATGATCTCAGGGATTGTGAGTTTGAGCCCTGTGTCAGGCTCTGTGCTGACAGCTGAGAGCTGAGAGCCTACAGCCTGCTTCAGCTTCTGTGTCTCCCTCTTCTCTCTGCCCATCCTCAACTTGCATTTTGTGTGTGTGTGTGTGTGTGTGTGTGTGTGTGTATGTATGTGTACGTGTATGTCTCAAAAATAAACACTAAAAATTTTTTAAAAATAGTCAAATTCCTAGAAATAGTAGAGTGGTGGTTGCAAGACTCAGGGGAGAGGAAAAAGGAGAGTTGTTTAATGGATATAGAGTTTCAGTTTAGTAAGATGAAAAGGTTCTAGAGCTCTTTACCTAATAATTTGCATACAGTTAATACTACTGTACTGTAAAAGATGGCTAAGGTTTTGAACAAAATGTATTTTTGACTGTAATAAAATGATGTTATATCTGTATCTACATCTATCCATCTATAAGGAGTTAACATAAAGGAACAGGAAAACATGAAACCCCTAGCAGAATATAGGTAAGTGATATGAACTAGCAATTTAACTCCCCAAATGGTCAAAAGATATACAGGAAATGATTTTTCTTACTTTTAATCAATTAATATAAATTAAAGCTATTTTAAATGTCAGAAATCCTGGATTAATCTTAGTGCATTTCCTTTTCACCATTCTCCTCCATGTACAGTCACTGTGGATATATATACACACATATGATTGATTATATGTATACATGTATATGCATATGATTATATGCATGTATTTCTATATAAAAAGTGAGTATTTATAATTATATTATTTTATATTATTATGGCACAATTCCTCCCAGCAATAAAAAGCAAAGGCTGTAACAAATCACTGGTTCAAAGAACATCACCTTCACTTTCGTTCATTTCAGTTTGATGAAGAAATGATGCTTTGTCACAGTCACTTACTACTGAGCTTCAATTCTCTGGGAAATTAGTTCAGAAGCCAGCTGTGCCCCCACCTTTATCCCTTATCCTTCCCTCACCCCAACCACAACATCTTGTAAACATATCTAAGAATCCTTGTGCTTGTTCACTGGAGAAAATATTTTATCAGTGATAAACAGTCTTGTCACTTTTCTTCTGCTTAGTAATTCAGGATAACCTAGCTTCAACCTGGGATCACTTTAGAGTGAAAAGCCAGATGTTTCCAAGAGGTTTACTCTTATGAGGCTTATTACTACTTGTAAATATTAATACAGCGTATCCTTGGTGAACAAGGCCAGGGCAGGGGATGCTTTCATGAGAAAAACGGTGCTGAAAGCAAATTCAAAAATATTCTCAGAGAGGGATTACAGTGGCAAAGCTGTGTGATTTAAGCATTAATCAGTTTGTGGGCCTGTGTGTGACTAAGTCAGCTCTCTGTTGTGTTCTCTTATATCATCCCAGACTCCTCCTTCAAAGCAGTTATCAAGATTCATAATTATGAATCTATTTATGGGATCATTTTTTCAATGCCTGTCTTGTCCACTAGCTTCCTTGAAGGAAGACATCATGCTTGTTTTGCTTAGCACCACATTTTCATTACTTAGCTGACTGCTGGGAACAAAGTAGGTTCTCCGTAAGTATTTATTGAACAAATAAAGATCCTGCAAACAGCGGGATTTGACAATAACTTCCTTTCCTTCCCAATTTCCAATATAAGCTATTTGCTTCTCCTAAGCCACAGGACTTCTCAGGCCTATGGGCTTCAAGCATAATGATTTAGACTTTTTGTGAAGTCTCAGCAAAGAGAACTATTGTGGTTCTCCTCATGGAAAGGATGCGTATCAGGAGAGGAGCATCACAGCCTAGAGATGAGAGAATCATAAAGCAGGGAATCTTGGGAAGAACTTGATGCTCAGAGATCTAGAGTACGGAGAGAGATTGGACATTGTCTTTACATGAGTACAGGGGTCACTTGACTCAGAAAAGGTGAAGGGGGATCTGAATGGACTGAGTTTTCTTGCCCCAGAAATGTGAAGAGTACACAGAGCCCAGGGGTCAGGGGAGCTTCCTCAGAAGAGGTCTAACAGTCGGTCTGCTTCTACAGAACAGGCCTCCTACCAGCAGCAGGATGTTTGTTGTGTATGGTGTTCTAACAACCGGCTCTTAGACCAGGTGAGGCAACAGAGAAAGTAACAACCCACTTAATGGGACAGAGGAACCAAAGAGAGGAAAAGGGAAGAAAGACAAAGGATAGGACCAGTGAAATTTTTCACATACAACTTTGCCAAAGCAGCCATGCCACAGAGCAGGCTTTGGCAAACTTTTTCCATAAAGGGTCTGATAGAAAATATTTTAGATTTTGAGGTTCATACATCCTCTGTTGCAACTACTCAAGCTGTAGTATCAAAGGAGGTAAACAACCTATGAAAAAATATGGCTGTTTTTCAACAGATTTTATTTACGAAAATATGTGGTGGACCATATCTGGTCAATTGGCCATATTTTCCTGACTCTTGCTCTATAGTAAGATCACAAATCACTCTCCATCTTTCTCCCTTTGCCCTTCCTTCAACTCTCCTCCTCCATCTATCTTATCTCATCTTATCATCTATCTTATCTCACTAGCAAGGGTAGACTTGTATAATACTATTGCTAAATAAGGACTCTTAAATTGATAGGGAAACCCAATACATATTAAATGATACCGGCAAAACCTAAAAGATGGATTTGGAGGTAGAAGGAGAAAAGGAATAGTGAAAGCGTCTAAATGGCTCACTTAAGGAGAAGCCAGAAGTTGCAGATTAGGGGAAGAAATAATATTATTTAAAATATTACAGAGTTTAATGGGCCATAGTGAACATCTTCATAAGAAAAATGGGCATCTGGGTAGGGGGATAACTGGCGTGCAGAAGAGTTAACAGAGCAAGTCTGACTGTTATCCTTTGAAAGGCATGCTTACAAAAGTTGGTTTTTGGGGGCGTCTGGTATCTTGGATTTTGGAAGGCTTCCCTCTATCCTAACTAGAATATCTCACTCTTCATAAACTGTACAATCTGGTTTAAGCTATCTGCTTTTCTTTTGGGAGTCTGAAATTTTGGTTTGTGCAAGGCAGAAGGTGCCTACGCTAGCAGTCCCCAGTAAAACACCTGGGTACTGAGTCTCTGAGCCTCTCTGATAGATAACATTTCATATGTGCTGTCACAACTTGTTGAATTAAGTCCATCCTGTGTGACTGCACTGGAGAGAGCTCTGGGAATTGGTGTGTGATTTCTCCCCAACTCCACCCCATGCCCTTTTTCCTTTTTCTGATTTTGCTTTGTATCCTTTTGCTATAATAAATAATAACTATGAGTGTGACCATAAGCAAATCATTGAATCTAAGGGTGGTCACAGGGACCTTCCCACTCAGTTGCTATCTATTTAGTAACTTCGAGACTATATAAAAAGATAGAAAATATTGAATTTTACATTATGAGACCAACATAATTTTTTAAATAAACCTAATTGTCAAACAGTACCAAAAAGGGAAAAAGAGACCAATATAAATTAAATAACAAGAATTAATTTCAAAGATGATGAAGTCAGTCTTAAACAGGGTAATTAACTTGTCATAAGAAAAACCAGAACCAAGGAATTATATGTGACTTCACATAAAACAGCAGAAATGCACTCTCTTACAGTTTGGAGGTCAGAAGTCTCAAATCAAGTACTGGCAGGGCTGCGTTCCTTTTGGAGACGGCAGGGGAGAATCTGTTTCCTTGCTTTTCAAAGCTTCTGAAGGCCTCCCTCCCATCCCTCTTACATCACTACCACCTTTGTTTCCGTTCTCACGTCTCCTACTCTGACTTTGCTCCCATAGCCTTCCTCTTAATTACAGACACTTGTGATTACATTGGGCCCACCTGGATAATCCAGGGTACTCTCCCCATGTGAAAACATTTAACTTAATCATGTTTGCAAAGTCCTCTTGGCCAAATAAGGTAACATATTCACATGTTCCAGGGATTTGGACAGGGACACCTTTGGGAGCCATTGTTCAGCCTGCCACATTGACCTATCTTCCTCCTCCCAAGGCAGGACACAGGTACCAGGCAGGAGCTTCCCCAATACCCATCCTCACTCCTCTGGGACACATTTATTCAGGCTCATCCTGACCTCTCTCTTCCCAGTTTCAATGGAGAAGATATTTTTCCCACCAAAGGCTGACCCCCCCCAATCTTTTCCTGTAACCCAAGAATTACTGGGCTATAGAAAAATGTATTACTCCATTAATATGTTTTACTTTAAATTCTTTCTTGTCTGATATTAAGATTGCTACCTCAGCTTTCTTTTGGTCTATTTTTGCTAGTATAGTTCATTTAAAAACTTTTTTAATGTTTTATTTATTTTTTAGAGAGAGAGGGAGACAGCATGAGCAGGGGAGGGTCAGAGAGAGAGGGAGACACAGAATCCGAAGACAGGCTCCAGGCTCTGAACTGTCAGCACAGAGCTCTACGCCGGGGCTCGAACCCACAAACTGTGAGATCAAGACCTAAGACAAAGTCGACGCTCAACCAACGGAGCCACCCAGACGCCCCTCATTTCTTAAATATTAAGCTTTTTAGGTTATTATTCTGTAGTAATTAATGTTTAAAAACACAGAGGATTCTACTGTAATATGACATATACATTCTTAAAATTACCACAGTGTGATGATAAAAATCTGTGATGCAATAAAAATCACAGGGCTTATGGAGTTCCTGGGTGGCTCAGTTGGTTAATGCCCGATTTCAGCTCAGGTCATGATCTCACCATTCTCGAGTTTGAACCACACCTCGGGCTCTATGCTGACAGCTCAGAGCCTGGAGACTGCTTCAGATTCTGTGTCTCCCTCTCTCTTTGCCCCTGCCTCTCTCATGCTCGCTCTCTCTCAAAAATAAATAAACATTAAAAAATATTTTTTAAATCACAGGGCTTATGAGAAAAGTGGGTTTAGAGGAACAATACTCAAAAACATCATCAGTAGCATAGTTTTAAAAGATAGAAAAACAAAGTAGCACAGTTTTATATGCTTTATACTGCAATAGATTTGACATTTTACCTTGAAAACACCTGAAGTTTGCTTGTGGAAGTAGCTGTCAGGAGGGTGGCAGTTACTAGGACCCTGTGGAAGGAGGGCCATCTGGAAGTGGTGTGGATGGGTGTGGCTCACCAGCACCTGGGGTGAACCCAAGAGCTGCTGGGTGTTTGGAGCACTTGCATCCTGTGTACTCCTACACAGCTCGGTCTGGTTAGGCACCCTTTTCAGTATCCATCCAGTGTTTCTTGCTGACAGAATCATACAAAAGTAAATGTAAAATTTCTGTTATGCTCCAAATACCCCCTAATACATCAATCATGTTGTAATAAATTCCCATTTAAAAAAAAACCAGTGTATTTATTTGAGAGAGAGTGTGTGTGCATGAACAGAGGAGAGGAAGAGGGAGAAGACCCCAAGCAGGCTCTGCACCATCAGCACAGAACCTAGTGTGGGGCTCGAACTCACAAACCATGAGATCATAACCTGAACTGAAACCAAGAGTCAGATCTTTAACCAACTGAGCCAACCAGGCACCCCAAATCCTATTCCTTTTTTAAATATTTTTATTTACAGAGGATATGAACTAGGCTCTGAGCTGACAGGAATGAGCCAGGTGTTGGGCTTAAACTCAAACTGTGAGATCATGACCTGGGCCACAGTCAATCAATTAACCGACTGAACCACCCAGGTTTCCCTTATTTCTACCATTTTACTTTGTGTTTTTTATGATGTATTCTTTTCCTCTCTCCCTATCATCGGTTGAATTTATTGAATTCCTTTTCCCTTTTTTTTCTTTACTGTTTTGGAAATTATTTTGTTTATATTCTTTTATTTGCTATCCTTAAACTTTATGTTACTTTTTAAAGTTTTGAGTATAGTTGACACATGTTACATTAGTCTCAGATGTACAACAGTGATTCAACTTCTCTATACATTATGCTATGCTCACAAGTAGAACTACCATCTACCACCATACAACTCTATTACAATATCATTGACTATATTCTTTATGCTATACCTTCTAGCCCCATGACTTACTCATTCCATAATCAGAAGCCTGTATCTCCCACTCCCCTTCACCCATTTTGCCCATCCTCCATCTCCCTACCTTCTGACAACCATCAGTTTTTTCTCTGTATTTATAGGTCTGATTCTGCTTTTATTTATTTGTTTGTTTTGGTTTTCATATTCCCACATATGATTGAAAACATAAGGTATTTGTCTTCCTCAGTCCAACTTATTTCATGTAGCATAATATCGTCTAAGTCCATCCATGTTGTCATAAATGGCAAGATCTCATCTTTTTTATGGCTGAGTAATATTCCAGTGTGTGTTGGTCTATCAGTGGACACTGAGGTTGCTTCCATGCCATCCTTCAGTTGTGAAGTGCATACTCTATTTCAAAATTAGTCAATATACCTATCACTCTCCAGGATAAGTACCTTAGAACATTTCAACAAACTAAGAAAACTTCTCCCATATTCCATGTTATTGTTGAAATATAATTTCACCTTATTTTTGAATAAAACTTTTAAAAAATATTTTTAGTCAATCATTGTTGGATTGCATTTTACAAATATCTTTGTTGAACTATTATTCTTCTCACTACTTTTTTCCTGAGTTCAATTTACTTCTTATTGAAGTGAATCCATCAGCAATTGCTTGAGGATATGCCTGTGGGCAATAAATTTCTTTATGAAAATATTCTTATTTAGCACTTCCTCTTGAGTGATCATTTAATCTGACAGAGTTCTGGGTTTACTTTCCCCTCTCAGCACTGAGAAGATATCTTTTCTTTGTCCCTGGCATCTGTTGTTGATGAGAAATCTGCTGTCAGTCTGACTGTCATTTCCTTATAAATAATCTGTTCTTTCTACTTGGTAGCTTCTAAGGGTTTCTCAATATTCACAATGGCTGAAATTTTATTATAAGTTGTCTAATTATAGATTTCTTTGACTTATCCTGCTGAGGATTTGGCATATCATTTTTCTCTAAAGACTCAAACCAGTTTTTAATATTGAAAAATTGTTCACCACTATTCCTTTAGAAATTCTCTCTCCTTTATCCTCTTTAGGCCCTCCTTGAATTCTCTTTAGATGTATATCGAAGCTACTCATTAGGTTCTAAATATCTTTTAATTTCTTTTTCATGTTTTCCATTTCTTTATCCCTCTGTGATACATTCTGGGTCATTTCTTCAGATATTTCAGTTTGCTAATGCTCTAGCTATCTAGTCTTATGTTTAACCTATTCATTCAGATTTTTTAAATTTCAATAAATGTTTTTCATTCTAAATATTTATTTTGTCTACTTGTTCTTTATTCATAATGTCCCACACTAGTTTTAGATATTTTATTCCTTCCCTTATTCTTGTAAATTTTTAAACAAATTTATTTTAAAATTTCTTCCCAAATGTTTTATTATCTGTGAATTCTGTCATTTTTTTGTTCTTTCTGACTCTCTTATTAGGGATGGTCTACCCTCACTTGTTGCCTCATGTACTTTTCCCACAGGACACCAATCACAAAGAAATCAACACAGTATTAGATTAAGGTTCTAATTTCTCCAAAATTACTTTTTTCCCAGAATGATTCAAAACAGGTGGCCTGCTTCATGCTTGTTCAGAGATATGGCAGCACCTTTCAACTTGGTACAGAGGTTCCTGTTTTAGTTTAGATCCTTCACTTTAGACCTTACATAAGTAGGAATATTTCCTATTCCCCTCTTGGATCTTTGGTTTCAACTTTAGCTCAGCAAAATGGTTTAGGATTTTCTGTTCCTTTCTGAACCCAAAAAATTCAGCTTTCTTATTTTAAAGATTGACTGTATGTTTAAAGTAAACTTATTCCAAATTATCTGGCATAGATAGATGATAGATAACAGACAGGGGACAGAGGTTTTCCTGTTGACCAGAAGTCTTTCCAAATACTATTTATTTGTACCTGATTCCCAAGTCTCTATTTGCAACCTAGCTCTGATGGCTGAGCTGTAGAACCATATCACACCATCTAAAAATCTCCAGTGGATATTGCATTATCACCTAAGCCCAGCTTGTCCAAAATTGCTTTTTTATATTACCCAGATACCAACTCTGCAACTCTTCTCTCCATTTCCCTACCTTTTATAAATGGTGCCACTGTTGGCCATGATGACCAACCTAAAACCCTGAAAGTCACCTTTGACTTCTCTTCCTACCTATCCCTCTCACTGCAGGGTTAATTTCATCAAGGACTGCTAATCATCTTACTTTTCCCAGGATTGAGGGGTCCTAACCCTAACCCTAACCCTAAACCCTAACCCTAACCCTAACCCCTGACCCTGATATTGATCCTGACCTAAACTCTAAACGTAAACCCTAACCCTAACATTGACCCTCAACCTCACCCTAACCCTTTCTCTCACCCTCCGCCTCACCCCACCCTCACCCTTTCCTACTCCTCATCCTAACCCTTCAAATAACGATATAAAATACTTCACAGATTTCAGTGACATATAACCAAAGCTCATAAATTTACTGCGCACCTAAGCAATTCTACCGCAGACTTTCAAGGGTTATTCAACACACTGATACCAAGCAATGTTATGCACCACAATTTCCAAAGGAAAATATGTGATCATATTAATTAATATAGAAATATCTTGGATTTTGGGCAAGATGACGGAGAAGTAAGGAGCTCCATACTTACACTCGCGCCCATACATCACACAGAAAAGATCTGAAGCCATTGGAAACCTTACAAAACCTAGAGATTGGAAGAAAAAGGACGCAGAATCCACTGAGAAAGCCTTCTAACGGCTACCTCAAGAACTCTCACTGCTAAAACCAGGAAGGTCTCAAGTAAACCAAAACCTTAATTTCACTCCTAAGTATTTCTCAAAATCCTCCACTTCCCTTCATTCAGACTGCTTTAACTCAGACAAACACAAACACAAGGATTCCTTTGAAGGCTTTTCCTGTAGTCTCCCTACCTTAATCTTACCTTTCCCCACATATTCTCTGTATTATTGATAAAGTGTTCTTTCAAGGGAAAAACATGTGGTTAGTCTCAAATTAAGTTATCCACTAGCTTCCATTGTTTCAAGGATAATTTCTAACTTTTTAACATAACCCACTACAAATCCCTTGGGAATGTGGCTTCTGCCTGCCTCTCCAGTCCCATTTCCTGCTCTCCTTCCATTTCCCATACACGTGCTCCAGTCATATTGAATGACTCATAATTCATCAAATATGCCACTGGATTGGGTGCTTCTGAGCCTTCTAAAGGAAAAGAAGGCTTTCCAGGAAAGTATCTGGACTGCGTTCCTTGAATTCTTTACTTGGTGACCACCTAATTTTCATCCAAGCTCAGCTCCAAAATCACCTGATTCCCCTTCCTGACCACAGTCAGAATGAAATGTTACCTTTGCGCACATCATAAATTCTATGTGCTTGAAGCTATCAAATACTCGTCTCATCGTGTTGTGTTTGTTTATATACTTATTTCTCTATCAGGCGATGGGACTATTGAAGGAAGGGGGTGTGATTTCTTCTCTATAACTCTATGCCTTAGTATTTACCATTATGTGTTCCATGAATGAACAAGATACTGGAAATTTGAGGGTTTGAGAAATAGTCATGGCTCTACTCTTAATTTCTCTGGCCTCAGTTTCCTGCCCTCACTTTGCCCAGCTGCTCCTTCTCATCCTTCAGGTCCCAGCTCATCTGTCATTGGCTCTAGGAAAACTTCCCTGGTCCCTCAGGGAAAGGGTAGGGTCTGCCCCAATGGAATTTCATGGCACCCAATTTTACCCCTGTCTGTCCATTTGTAAATGCCATCAGTGTAGGAGTCACTTCTGTCTTGTTCATCTCTGTAGCTCCAGCATCTAGCATAGGGGGATTGTCAATAAATAACTACTGGCCTAATAAACTATAAACTATCCAATGGAATAAGTTGATGTCTAAGATAACTTCAGGCTCTAACCTGTCAAGCAGAGATAAAGCTCTGTATGTCTATAGTGACCCATAGGCATTAGTGATAGTTGCTGCCTTTGGAAACCACTCTGAATGTCACAGTGTCAGCATTGCTGAAGCAAATGCACATTCCATGAGATTTTGGCCCAAAGTAGGGATATCATGAAAGCAGAAACTTGGATAAAGAGAAACGAGTTTCTCTAACAGTGAAGCTAGAAAGAGAAGGGACTCTAATGTTCCTATGTGTTCCTCATGAGTATGGGAAGTGATGCATACCCACTGAAAGAGGTGCTTGCAGCCCAAGCAGGCCACGTGGTTTTCTAACACCTAAGTGCTGGAAGGTTTTCTATCTCCTAAATCTGTGGAAAGCCAAGGTTATACTAGTTTCACTTTATCCACTCCACCTATCTCTGCCACAAGTAACAGTGCAAGCCCACAGGTCAGCCCCCATGGGAGAGCAAGCACTTTGTGTGCTCAGCCCTTGCTCCTACTACTGCTGATATGCAGAACCATAACTATCTCATTCCACTGGCATCCCCACCACCAGCCTGAACTAAGCCTCCCTGGATGTCTAGACTTCAGTCTCTCTTTTTTTTTTTTAATTTATTTCTATGAGAGAGAGAGAGAGAGACAGCATGAGCAAGGGAGGGTCAGAGAGAGAGGGAGACACAGACTCTGAAATAGGCTCCAGGCTCTGAGCTGGCAGTCAGCACAGAGCCTGACGCGGGGCTTGAACCCACGAACCGCGAGATCATGACCTAAGCGAAAGTCGGACGCTTAACCGACTAAGCCACCCAGGCGCCCCAAGACTTCAGTCTCTTTACTCACTTCTCACTTTGAAAAAAAAAAGCCCCAGAGCTTCTGCCTCTCTAGTCTACCTTTCCTCTGACAGCACACTCTTGAATAATGGCAAACAGAATTTGTTTCATAATCACTGGCAGCACTATCTTGCTATCTTGTTTTTCCTATTCCTGTATCAATTTTATTATTCCCCAGAGAGTCACTTTCTGTGTCCTCCAATTACCACCAGAGCTTCTTGCCCTTTATCCTCCAGAATACAGCTCTATGCCAGAGTAATTTTATATCTAAAGAGAATATGGACAATTAAGCCTTGTCAAATGGTTTTCTTAAATTTTTCATCAAGAATCGCTCTCAAGCCAGAACTCAAACTTTCAAATGGCACAACAAGATTAATACATTTCTTTGGGGAGCATTACTTGGATCCTAAAGATTTTTCTATTTCTTCTTCCTATTATTGCCATGGCCTTTCAAATTCAACTCCACTTATAAAGAAGTATCTTAATGCAGAAAAAGTTTTAAAGTAAAAAAAGTCTGATGTCAACAGGGCTGATTTTAGAACTCTTGGGGGTATGTAAATGATTGAAAAGAAGGCATTGTTGAGGAAGAATGGAAATTACTTCTGTGAAGGCTCATGAGTGTGTCCTGGGAGAAGATCAGCTGCAAACAAAACTGGGTGAATTATTTCACTGAAACACTGTAAGACACTGAGGTGCAAAGAGAATCATTCAGAGGGGGCATGAACAACACACCAACTCCTGCTTAGACTGGCTATCAGTGAGGCATGTTGGAGTTAGAGATCTTAGAGGATGGCTGCTCACTAGTGGGCAGTTGAGATGACAGGCCTCATGAAAGAGAGCTGGAGCCGTAGTTCAGGAATAGCAAGTATTATGTGGTGGCTGACAGGATTCTTTTTCTACTCCCCTTCACCCATTTTGCCCAACCTCCCACTTCCCTCCCCTCTGGTAACCATCAGTTTGTTCTCTGTATTTATGGCTCTGATTCTGCTTTTTTGTTTGTTTAATCATTTTTTAAAGATTCCCCTTAGGAGTGGAATCATATGGTATTTGTCCTCCTAACTCTGATTTATTTCTCTTAGCATAACACCCCATAGGCCAATCCATGTTGTCTCGGATGGCATGATATGAGCCTCTTTATGGCTGTGTAATATTCCAGTGTGTGTGTGCTCATGTATCTGTTTGTGTGTGTGTAAACCACACTTTTATTATCCATTCATCTGTTGATGGGCTTAGGTTGCTTCCAGGTCTTGGTATCATAAATAATGCTGTTGCAACAAACACAGGGGTGCAAATATGTTTTTGAGCTAGTGTTATTGTATTCTCTGGGCAAATACCCAATAGTGGAGATATTGGATCATATTCTATTTCTATTTTTAATATTTTGAGGAACCTCCATACTATTTTCCACACTGACTATACCAATTCACATGAGCATTCTTTTTCCTCCACATCTAAACTAACCCATGTTGCTTCTGGCCTTCTTGATTTTAGCCATTCTGACAGGCATGAGGTGATAGCTCAAAGTGGTTTTGGTTTGGATTTCCTTGATGATTAGTGATGATGAGCATCTTTTCATATACCTGTTGGCCATCTGTATTTCTTCTTTGGAAAAATGTCTGCCCATTTTTAAAATCAGATTGTTTGTTTGATATTGAGTTGTACAAATTCTTGATGTACTTTGGATATTAACCCTTTATTAGATATATCACTTACAAATATCTTTGTCCATTTATTAGGTTGTCTTTTTGTTTTCTTTTGCTGTACAAAAGCTCTTTATTTTGATGTAGTTCCTATAGTTTATTTTTGATTTTGTCATTGCATTTGGAGACACATCTAGAAAAAATTACTACAGCAGATGTCAAAGAAATGACTACCTGTGTTCTTTTCCAGAATTTTTATGGTTCAGGTCTCACATTTAGGTCTTTAATCCATTTTGAGCTTATTTTTGTGTATGGTGTTAGAAACTAGTCCAATTTTATTATTTTACATGTAGCTGTCCAGCTTTCCCAGCACCATTTATTGAAAAGACTATCTTTTCCCTATTGTATATTCTTTCCTCCTTTGTCATGATCCTATTTATAAGTGTAAATTTGGTATGCTCTGTGGAGATGGTGAGTTCAAAGCCTTCCTAAATCGCCATCTGGAACTGGAATCTGAAAGGATATGTTAATAAGTACCCACAAAAGACTTCGTGGAAATTCCTAGAAAAAATTGGAGGAGAGTTTGCAGGGGCCAATGGTTCTTTTAATAATGGATGAGGCCAAGAACAGTGTAATCAGATTTCTTGTAGTTAATATAACCCCACATTTAAGTATGGTTTCTGTAAATGGAGGTTATATTTTGGAGGATTTAGTTCTAGGTTATAGATAAATTCTGAAATAATGTCCATCAGCATAATAAAATAATCATTTTCCAGAAAAAAGAGTCAGGAGGGCATCGGCATCATGACTGCCCAACCACTGGCAGAGTCATGCCTCAAAATATGTGCCAATTCCCAAGGGTTAGGCCAGTCCTACCCAAGAAAGAGAATAGTTGTTGAAGTTAGTTAATATCCTGGGGACAAACATGTATATGGATTTAGACCGAAGACTTTATATATAGCCAACATAGAGTGGGAAATTCACAAATTTGCATGAATTGCTTTAGGTAAAAGAAGTGTCAAATGAAGAGAGGTCCTAGAAGCTTTGGGTAAGCCAGCATCAACTGAAACCAAACTTGTTAATTTTTTTTAAGTGAAGAAAGAGACACTCATGATAGCAATTAAGTTTGGATTGATCCACATCCCCTGACCTGCCTCATTTCTCTCCGCAGAATCCCTTGGGAGGAGCCTCCATGACAGGCAAGAGGGAAAGCAATAAAAATTCAGGGAAGAAGCAAATGGTATACCAAATATGCATGTTTGGGGACACTGTGATGCCTAATTCATGCAGAAAGAGATTTTAAAATTGTATCTACAATATGCTACTGAAATGGTGCCCTACTGGCAGATCCCTGACACAGGGAAGAAAAGAAAAATTGTAGAAAGTCCGTGTTTTCTGCACTAGAGGTCATACATAAGCTCAAAATTATTAGAGCCTTTGTTGTGACTATTTAAAAAAATTCATGGACATTTAACACTGCATCAAATGCAGGCAAAACCATCTACCAATTGGAGCTATGTCAAAAGTGCTAATCACAAAAAACAAACAAACAAACAAACAAAACCGGGGAATAAAGTCCAGTAATTGGAGACTGGCCAAAGCAGGCCTGTTTGAAACCTGTGACAGCAGAGACTAAACAGTGACTTGCTATTGTAGACACTCAAATTGTATTAATGTCTTGAGGCCTCTTTAGACCCTCACTGTCACTGTTTATTAGAAAAAGCAAACGAGTAGATGGAAAAGCCTAAAGACATAGAAGTTCTGCTACAGGCCTAAGTGGTAGAAGTTAAAGTGAATATGGCCCAGCAATTTGAGGTCATGTTGGGATTGTTAATCTTTTTAGGGAATAAGAGTGACCGGGCCCCATCCCTATTAAGATTAGGCCCTCCCCACCACACACACACTAGCACTATTCCACTACTGGAGCAGGGAGGAAGATGGACACACTTTATCTGCTCCGTTGGTCAAAACAAAATACCCTCTGATTGAAAAAAAAAATGGGGAGCATTTCAGAAAAGTAGATCTCTTTTAAAAACATTTTTACATTATAGGGAAAAGTTATAAAATGCCGTAAACATAAATGAATGGTATATAGAATAATTATGAGTGAAGACTCACATACCACCACCCAGGGCAAAAAATACAACACTGCTGGCACACAGAAGTCTCCTATATGTTTCTTTTTATATCCCCTAAAAATAACTACTCTCTAGCACTTTTTGGTAATTGCTTCCTTTTTGGTTTCTTTATAGTGTTACCACTTATGAATACATCCTTAAGACTTGAATGACATATTGGACCAGATGGATTTGACAGATATATTTAGAACTCTACATCCTGAAGCCATGGAATTCACTTTTTCTCAAGTGCGCATGGCACATTCTCCAAGATAGATCACATACTGGGACATAAAGTAGCCCTCAATACATATAAAAGAATTGAGATCATGCCATGCACACTTTCAGATCACAATGCTATGAAACTCGAAATCAATAACATGAAGAAGTCTGGAAAACCTCCAAAAATATGGAGGTTAAAGAACGCCCTACTAAAGAACGAATGGGCCAATCAGGCAATTAGAGAAGAAATTAAAAAATATATGGAAACAGATGAAAATGAAAATACAACAATCCAAACTCTATGGGATGTGGCAAAGGCAGTCCTAAGAGGAAAGTACATTGCACTCCAGGCCTATTTCAAGAAATTAGAAAAAGTGCAAGTACAAAATCTAACAGCGCACCTTAAGGAACTACAAGGAGAGCAACAAGAGCACCCCAAACACAGTAGGAGAAGAGAAATAATAAAAATCAGGGCAGAAATAAACAATATAGAAACCATAAAAACAATTGAACAAATCAATGAAACCAAGAGTTGGTTTTTTGAAAAAATAAACAAAATTGGCAAACCTCTAACCAGGCTTCTCAAAAAGAAAAGAGAGAGAGCACTCAAATAGACAAAATTACGAATGAAAATGGACTTATTACAAAGAACCCCTCAGAAATACATGCAATTATCAGGAAATACTATGAAAAACTATATGCCAACAAATTGGACAACTTAGAAGAAACGGACAAATTCCTAAACACACACTCACTACCAAAATTCNCGAATACTGGATGTTATATGGAAACCAGCTTGACAATAAAATATTTTTAAAAAAGAATGCATCCTTAAAATTATAATTTACTTTTGTTTGTTTTTGAAATGTATATGGATGGAGTTTGTTATGTATAGTTTTCTGTATCTTCCTTTCCTTCCATTCATAGTTATGTTCATAAGATTCATTCATGTTTTTGTGTGTGTCATTTATTATATTCATTTCATTCATTCACTGTGTATCATTCCATTGTATGCCTACAGCACAATTTGTCTATATATTCTACTGTCTTACATTTATGTAGTTATAGTATAGGACAAATGTAAACAATGCCAACAAATGTGAACAATGCTACTATTAACATTCTTGCATGTGTACAAGAATGGTACTCATTTGCTTGTGTTTCTCTGGTATATACCAAGGGGTAGAGTTACAAGGTTACATGGTTAGTATATGTATTACTCAGAGCTTTCCAGAGAAATAGAACCAATATCATGTTTATACACATATATAAGTTAATATCTATCTATCTATTGAAATATTTTAAAGGACTGGCTCACATGATCATGGAGACTGGCAAGTCCAAAATCTGGAGTTGTGCCAGCAGGCTAGAGACCTAAGAAACGGCTGATGTTGCAATTCAAGTCCAAAAGCCATCAGCTGCATAATTCCCTCTTGCTTGGGAAAGATCTTTTATTCTACTCAGGCCTTCAAATGATTAGATGAGCCCTACTCACATAATGGAGGTCAATATACCTTAGTCAGAGTCCACTGATTTAAATGTAAATCTTATCTAAAACACCCTCACAGAAACATCTGGAATAATGTTTCACCTCATATCTGGACACCACAGCCCAACCAAATTGACACATAAAATTTATCATCATAGTATATATTCTAACTTTTGTAGGTAATACTACACTATTTTTCCAAAGTGGCTATACTAACACAGGGTCATTAGTGAGCCTTCAGCTTCTTGTTAGGAAAGGGTTGATACTGAAAAGCAGCCTGTGTTTTTTTCCCTGCAGACACACACACACACACACACACACACACACACACAAAACCACAAAAGAAACAAAAATTAGGGGGGCACCTGGGTAGCTCAGTCAGTTAAGCGTCTGACTTCAGCTCAAGTCATGATCTCACAGTTCGTGGGTTCGAGCCCCGCGTCGGGCTCTGTGCTGACAACTAGCTCAGAGCCTGGAGCCTGTTTCAGATTCTGTACCTCTGTCTCTCTCTGACCCTCCCCTGCTCACACTGTCTCTCTCAGAAATAAAAAAAGAAAAAAGAAAAAGCTAGGTTGAAAGAAGGCCTTGTGTCTTGATATCCAGGTGGCTAATATAATTAACAAGTCTTTTAAGCAGCCAACATCAAGCCAGGTTTCTACTGTAAAATATGACAAGGTAGGGTAACATCTGAGGGCTTCTGCCTGTGTTTCCCTTCAGTGATGATGCTACAGTCTACACAGTTGTCCAATCAGAAACTTGGGTTTTATCCCTGACTCCTCTGCCTGTTTAGAGATAATTAGCCATCAATTCCTATTGACTTTACCTCCTATGACTCTCTCATACATATCTGCATCGCTCTATCCTTTCTGAAACTACTCAACTTCAGGCAATTTCTTGCCTGGACTGCTGCAACAATGTCTTAACTGGACCTCTGTCTCAGGTCTTACCCACTCCAATTTGTTCTGGACTCCGTGGAGCCAGAATGATTTTCGAAGAAGTATCTATGAAATTATCACTCCTCTGCTTACAACACTTTGACATAAGATAAAGTCCTTCCTCCTGAATAAGGTTTACAAGGCTTTGCATGATGGCAGCCCCTATCTGGTTTTCCTTTAGTCCTTTCTACTTCCTTCATCTCACATTGCCCTCATAAAGATTCAACCACAGAACACTTCTGTCACTTCCCCAAATGATTCACTGTCTTTCCAGACTCCAGGCTTTCACACAGGTAATCCCCTCTGCCTGGAATACTCCCCATATCCCATTCATCTGACTTAACTCCTTCTAAACCTTCAAGTTCTCAGCTAAGCAAACAATGCTCTGTACTCATCAAGTCCAATTTCATATTCCCTCTTTTGGGACACACAGAAGCACACTTCTCAGCCCTAGTGATTAATGTTAGGTGGAGCCATATTAGCAGCTTTATCCAATGAAATATGATCAGAAGTGATATGTGTCATGCAGTTGAAAGCTTCTGCCTGGTTCTCATGTCTCTTGGCTTCTCATATCCTGGAAAACTGAGTGCCTCCTATTGAGAAGGCAGAGCTGTAAGTTGAAGAAGTGGGATCTCTGAGTGGCCATAAGGAAGAGAGTCACCCAAGTTTACTACAGGGTTTGTGAGCAAAAAACCAGGAGACATTTTGTTAACCCACTAGGTTTTGAGAATGTCTGTTGCCATAGCATGGTCTAGTATCCTTTGGCTAATACAGAAAATTGTATTAGTCGTTGGGTACTACACAGAAAAACCTAATATATGTCACATCGACGTAGCAGATGGGTGGCAGAGGTAAGAAAATTGACATTCAAGGCTAGGAAATGTTAATTCGTGTTATAAAGAGAAAAAATACTTAGTAAATTTTTTTAGTGTGATTAATGGAGTTTGGTTCTCATGGAAACCACTGATCTAACTTTTAATTTTTTTAATGTTTGTTTATTTTTGAGAGAGTGAGAGAGACAGAGTGCAAGCAGGGGAGGGGCAGAGAGAGAGTGAGACACAGAATCCAGGCTCAGAGCTGTCAGCACAGAGCCTGACACAAGGCTCAAATTCACAGATCATGACCTCAACTGAAGTTGGACGCTTAACCAACTGAGCCACCCAAGCGCCCCTCTCGTGGAAAACACTGAAGGAAAGAAACTTAGTAATATGTGTTGTATATTATTTGGCTGCGTTTGGCAAGGAATTACAAGAGAAGGTGAAATCAGGAAGGGATTAAGCAGAAATGAAAGGGAATAAGTAGCACAAAACTCATGGTCTGGAAGAACTGGAAAAGCCAATTTCTTTTATACCCCAAACAGAAATAGATGGTGTTAAGAAAGTCTTGGAGTGGCAAAGAACCATTACAATTCAGTCTTGTCAGAGATCAGATTAACTGTGAAGCTTTTCCACAGAAATTCAAAAGAGTCTCCATTAAGAGAGTTTGGAGTATAATAAAGGAAAGAAAAAGAGCAGATATATCTTATAAAGTACTGTAGGGTAGGTACAGGTATAAGGAACTGATCAGAATCAAATAGACATGTTTTGGAAAGAAACCAGTAATCAAGGGGTGTCTGAATGGTTCAGTCTATTAAGCATCTGACCCTTGGTTTCAGCTCTGGTCATTGTCTCACAGTGTGTGGGATTGAGAGCCACTTCAGCTTCTGCACTGACAGTATGGAGCCTGCTTAGGATTCTCTCTTTCCCTCTCTCTCTTTCCCTCCCCCCTCAAAATAAATAAATAAACTTTTAAAAAAATCAACAGTTGAGAAAAAAAAGTTGTGGTTGTTCAAGGCTTAAAAAGACACTTGAATGCCATCTCACAGGAGTAACAACTATGCAGTACTCAAGGAGGGTGCAGTCCTCAATGCACAATTCAGATGTTGCCATAAAGGAAGATGTAAAAGGGAGAAAGGTCCAAGAAGGCAGGAGCTAGGAGCCACAGGTCACAGGGAACTCAGGAGTAGGGCCAGGGCCTCATCAAGGAATCCTACTTACCCCTAGGTCAGAGTTTCTCAGCCTTGTCACTATTGACCTTTGGGTCAGGTAGGTCTTTGTTGTCAGTTATGCATTTTAGGATGTTAATAGTATCCCACTTAAATGCTAGTAGTGTCTTTTCCCCAGTTGTGACAACCAAAAATGTCTCCAAACATTGCTAAATGTCCTCTGTTGCAAAATTGCTCCTCGTTGGAACCACTGTCCTAGGTTGGAAGAATGCCATAAGGTCTGTCAAGCAGAATTTTAGACTTGCCATTGACTGGTGATGACTATGTGTTTCTTATTTTCTCCTTTCCAAATGAGAATTATGTTATGATTGTGGTTTCTCCTCTCCAATTTTATAATTGCATATTGGGTGTAGGGTGAAAACACAGATATTTGTCTATTTTTAGTTCATGTGTCTCCAGACCAAGGGAATCCACATTCATACAGAGATCCTGGACTCTTGAGTTTGATGCTCTAACTGGATGGGATGCTGAATTAACTCTCCTGGGGAGTATATTCTGTGTGTGGAAGGAAAAATGAAATGAATATTTGATGACCAGAAGGATCAACTGTGACAGAGACAATACTATGCATTCAAAAATTCTATTTTACATTTCTTCTTTCTGGGCACATGATAACTACCTTGCAGCTTGGTGCAACCTTGTGACTAGTTTTGACCTAGGAAATACTCCTTGCCAAAAGCAAGAAATAAAATTTTATTGGGTAAAGACACTGGGACATGGGGGCTGTTTATTACTGTAGCATGGCCTAGCTAGCTCAGATGTCACTCCGCTTGTGATGCTGCCATGACTCTCCATCCCTGAGACAGGTCCCCTTTTTATATGCTCCATGCTTCTTCTAACATGGTGCTTATCATGCTATATTGTCTTTGCTATTTATGTGCCCCCTTGTTGAGGACAGGGACCATATTTACCTTATTTACCATATGTATCATAGAGTCCAGCACTCAAATATTTGTGGAATGAACCAAAGATGATTACTAATCATAGATGAGGCTGAAATTCATTGAACAGATTATAGAGCCAGCTTTTCATAGTCCATGGAACTAGTAGGAGAGAAAAAGCCTTGGTTGCAGCAAACACTTAACACCTTTAAAGGCTGTGGAAGATGAGACATTTCATTATGTTCTCCATTTATCTCAACAGTCTTCATACCAGAACATGGAGACAAGCAGGAAATAAAATAACTCCCAAATCACTTTCATCCCAAGCACTGTTCTAGAAAATTCCATAAACAGACTTCAGACAGATTTAACTTTGTTGACCTTTCAGTTTCTGAGATGTGAAGGAGAGATTAAAACAAAGTGCTTAGAGCAGCAGCAAGACAATTTTCTCCACAAGAATGTGGTATGGGGTGTGTTCAAGTCAACCTGCACACCATAAAACTAAATGACTCAAGCATTCAAGGGAAGATCTATTGACAATTAATGATCCGAGGAATCATATCAAGAACCGATGTTTAACTGGATCATTACCAAAACCCACAGACCACGTGCCTTCCCATTGTGGTTGTGAGAAAGAAAAAACAGTTGGATGTATGTAGAATACCATGCTGTTAATTATGTGATTAATATCAACGACTACACAGCACCCTGTGGTACAAGATGTGCTGGGTTATTTGATAAGAAGCAAGCAGTTCACTGTATTACTATTTCAGAGTAGATACACCAGATGCATATGGGTCTTGAAGATAAGGACAAAAATAGCCTGCATTTTCCTGGAAAGCTTTTATCCATTTAAGAAGGTGTCTGAAGAATTCCAGAGCCCCTCTCAATTTTAATGCTTAATGAAGAAGGTGGTAGATGAAAAATACTACTTGAAGACACACAGAAAGACATTAGACAGGCAAAAGGCCTAAATCACCTAGTTGAAATTTCTTTGAAATTATCCTTGACTTTGAAATTATCCTTGAATTATACTTAAATATATTAAATATAATAGTAGTCCAGGTAAGAGTGGGAACTGTCCCAGAA
Source organism: Crocuta crocuta (assembly GCF_008692635.1). Lineage (NCBI taxonomy): Eukaryota > Metazoa > Chordata > Mammalia > Carnivora > Hyaenidae > Crocuta > Crocuta crocuta. Next base: position 644,905 of record NW_027530368.1, read on the forward strand.
AAGATTTCCGCTATTACCTTCTGTCCATGTCATTACTACTATTGATAGTTAAGGCCTCTGTAAAGTTCTAAGAGAGAACTAAAGGGCTCTGTGGAAGTTTAACTCTAAGGAAACTTGTGAGGCAATATTTCAATATTACAAATTTCTCAGATTTCTCAGAAATCTCAGATTTTTCTTTTGAAATCTGAGACAGGCATCAGGTCCCAGTAGGATCAATAGTTAGGAAATTAAGTCAGAAATGTTTTCCCTTTCTGGAGGCTAGTAGGAAGAGGAATCTGAGGGCTTTTTATGCTTTGCTTAACTCAGGCTCCAGTGGAGGCATTAGCTGATCTTCACAAGCCTCTCCTTTTTATTTTTTTTAAACTATAGCCAGTAACACTATATTAGGAACATGAAAGAAATAAAATGCCCACGGTTTTACAGGCAGACTTCTGTCAGCATGATACGACACCTCATCTATAGGACAGAATTTTGGCCCCAAAGTGGGGGATCAATTCTCTTCATACATATTCAGTGACAAAATACCCCTTACCTATGTGCTTACTAGTGCCAGCTTGTCACCTCAGACAGGCAGAGAGAAGCCAAAAGTCATCAGGGTGGGAGCAGATCAGGACCCTAAAACTTTAAGCTTCTCTGGGCTCCTCTTTCATGAGACAGGGATATGGCAATAAATTAGGGCAGTTAATCAGCTCATATGCACTATTAAGGCTAATAACAATGGTGATGGGATGAAATATATAGGTAGTTTTGCATACACTGATCATTTTTTAAAATAAAAGGCCTAAATGTCTCTAAAATATAAAGTCTATTAATATTAAAAAGCTGAAACACTGCCATACCTGTTAAATAGGCATTGCCCATTGCCCAGTAGCTGCCTCCTTCTCTCACCAATCACCTTGACCCCTCTCCCTCAAAGCTTTTGCCTTTTCTTAAGCAGTAGATAAGAGTCTGATGAACTGAGCAGAGGTGTTAGTAGTTTCATGGGATTGACAAGACAAAAAATGGGGGGTTGGGCAAAATGGGTGAAGGGGAGTGGGAGATACAAGCTTTCCAATTATGAAATGTTTAAGTCACATAAAGATTATAGTCAATGATATTGTAATATAGATATGTGGGGACAGATGGTAGCTATACTTGTGGTAAACACAGCATAATGTATAAAATTGCTGAATCACTGTGTTGTACACCTGAAACTAATATCGCATGTCACTTATAATCAAAAAAAAAAAAAAGGAATACCCACACAAAGGGACTTCAGTGCCCATAAAGAAGGAAAGACCTTTGTCTTTTGTTCAAGGATTCTGTGTGGACTCCCAAAAAACATTACTCTAGGAGTGATGATGAACTGAGAATAGACCAGACCTCACAAAGACCAAACTGTCGTTTTCAATCAGCTCAAGTCCTGATTGGATTACAGTCATTCTAACCACATGCCAGGAGCAGAAGTAACTCCTCTGTGGGGGAATATAACATTATCCAATGCCTAAAATTAGCTCTATAATTTTTCAGACACACTTTCCGTCATACAATGAAAATAATTAAGCATGCAAAAAATACAAGAATTGACCAAAAATCAAGAGAACAACAGACAGTATAAACAAACCCCCAGGATATCAAAATATTGTCATTATCAAACATGAACATTAAAGAGATTGTAATAATGTATGTAAGATATTAAATAACAAGATGAAAAATTTCAGTGGAGAACTGGAAACAATGAACGAAATAAATGAAAATTGGGCAAGTAAAATATAAACTACACTCTGCAAATACTAACCAAAATAAAGGTGAAGCAATACCTATATCAGACAATGTAGACTCAAAGGAAGGAAATGTTCATGAAGATGAAGGGGTGTATTTCATAATGACAAAAGGGTGAATTTAACAGAAATATATACTATCTATCTTAAACTTGTATGCACCTAATAATATAGCCATGTCAAAATATATGAAGCTAAACCTGACAGAATAAAATTGTCTTTATTCCTTTCAGTGACTGTATACATAGAAATTCCAGAGGAATCTAAAATTAAACCCTAAGAATTAGTGAATGAATTTATCAGAGTTATAAATATAAAATAAAAGTACAAAGATCAATTGTATATCTATATAGTATATATACAATTATATATATATATACTATTTAGAAAGTAAAATTTGAGAAAATCACTAAAGAAATAACGGACTTGAAAGACACATTGGACCAGATGGATCTGATGGATATATTTAGNGTAAAATTTGAAAAATCACCACTTATGACAACATCAGAATGATCAAACATCTAGCAATATAAGCCAATGAAAGATGTGTAACCTCCCAACTGGAAATTATAAAACTTAATTGAGAAACAATAAGAAGATCTAAATAAGTAGAGATATACTAAATTCTTGGTTTGCAATGTTCAATATCATAAAGATATAAATCCTTTCCAAATTAATCTAGAGATTCAAAATAATCCCAATTTAAATTGCAGCAGAGTTGTTTTTTGGTAAAAACTGATAAATTCCAAAGTTTACGTGCAAATGCAAGAGGCTAGGAAGAGCCAATGCAACTTTGAAGAAAAGAAAATTTGAGAACTTATACTGCTAGATACAAGACAGCTTATTATAGATCTAAGTGATGCTGGGGTAAGGATATTCATAAGGCCAATTGAACAAAATAGAGAATCCAAAAATAGGCCTTCACATACAGAATTACTTGATTTATGGCAGAGGTGCCATTGAAGACAATGAGAAGGAACATTCTTTTAGATAAACTGTTCTAGGACAATTGAATATCGATGAAGATGAAAATTAATCTTAACCTTCTAGTTCATACCATTCATATTAATCAATTCCAAGTAGCTTATAGATTTAGATGTAAGAGTTAAAGCAATCAAGTTAATGGAAGATAACATAAGAACATTGTCATGATCTTGGGGGTAAGCAAAGATTTCTTAAAGCACAAAAAAACATTGGCTAAAATGGGGGGAAAGGTGATAAATTGGGATACATTAATTTTGGGAATTTTTGGACATTAAAAGACAAAGGCAAATTACAGAATATAAGAAGATTTGCAATGCACATAACTGACAAAGGACCTATTTCACATAAGAAGCTCTTACAAATCAGTAAAAGAAAGAAACTAATTTTTTTTTTAATTGAGCAATCGGAATGGACACTTTCCAAAAACTGTATGAAAGGGTGCTCCATCACATTCTTTCATTCATGAGTAAAACACAAACTAAAGCCACAGTAGGTTACCCATCATGCATAACCCACCTCTCAGAATGCAGAGATTAAGAAGACAATAAATACCATTTATTTGCAAGGACGTAGAGCAGCTGGAAAACCCATGTGTGTTGCTATGGGAGTGTAGTTGTTACAAGCAACTATATGTTTGTAAATATCTACTAAAGCTGAGCATATGCAAACCTGTGACCCAGTAATTGGATTCCTAGGCATATTGCCAGCAAAACTGCATGAACATGTGCTTAAAAAATAGTGATGTTGTTCTCATTGCCAGAAACAAAAACTAATCAAGTGTCCATCAACAGTAAATGAATAAACTGGTGTTTTCAAACAATGAAATGTCATATGGCAATAAAAATGAACCCCTGTTACAAAGAACATTAATAAATCTCACAATTGTAATGTGGAGTGAAAGAAGCTAGACAAGCATAATTCCATTAATTTAAAATTCAAAAACATGCTAATTGAATCCACAGTTTTAGAAGCTAACGTGCGGTTACCTTTGGAGATGACTGAGAGGGTATAAAGGGGTTTCTGTCATTCTGGTAATAGAATATCCCCCCCACCCCAGGTTGTGTATACAGAGATATGTTTACTTTCTTTGATTTATTGAATTTTGCACTTATAACGTGTGTCCTTTTCTGAATAGATACATACTTCAATGAAATTTTATTTCATTGAAGGATAAATAATGATACACATTTTCATTTCAAATACTAGATGGTCTTTAACTTTTCTCCTAAAATATTCTCCAGTAATAGAACAGAAATACTTAAATAAAACAACTTAACAGATCTGAAAATACTCTCCAGTAACAGAAAATAGTGATTTTCTTTATGAAATGAGAGGTATACAAAGCCCTATGAAAATTTTGTGTCTGTAAAATCATAGAAGTCTATAAAAGATGCCAAGGAGTATGTGTCATTTTTAGCATTTATTTAATATACATACACGCTAAAGCTAGACTTCTAGTGTGACGGCTACAGAAAACAGTCTTAAAAATGCAAAACTCTACCTATGACCTCTTTCTGAAGAATTCACTACAGAATGAGCTTCTTTCAACCTAAAGATCAATGTAGAAGTTTCAGCAAAAAGACTGATGGTGACCATTGAATGTATTTCATTATAGATCTAAGATCAAAACAAAAAGTGAAAACACCTGTGAAAGAATAATGGGTAAATGTTAAATACTTTGTCAAAGTAGAAATAATAACAACTTTCCTAAATGGGAGAAGGCAAAAAATAAAAAGGGTAAAGTATTAACAGATTAAGCCATATGCATTGCTGATAATCAGCCATATTTGACCTACAAAAACAACAGGTTAGTATGGCTCCCTTGAATAAGAAAGACTCATAGATCACTACTTAGGTAATAGGTGAAGACTTACAATGTCATTTAAAGCTGATAAACCATATAATAATAGAAGCCCATATGAACCAAAAGAGGCTAAGAGCATTATAAAAGGTATTAGTATAAGCTAGCTACTGGAAAAACACACACACAAAATCTTTGTAAGTAACACAGTCATTTTTTAAAGCAAACAGACCATAAATATAACATATACAATTGCCTACAAATGTAAAAAATACATGCTCAGGAATATAACATAAAATAATATAACAGAATTGACTAAACATATCAGTCATATCATTAAATGTGAATAGGTTTAATTCACTTAAAAGAAAATGATTTTTACACTGGCTCATGAAAAGAAACTCAAAACCAATGCTATATGCTACAATATATATGGAGGCACAAATAAAACAAAGTGATTCAGAGAGCTAAAGCTAAAGGCATTGGCAAACAGAGTGACTATATATTAAGCACTTAGAACAGTTGTTCCTGGCCCATAGTAAACAATGTTTAAGAGCCAGCTACCCTCTTCCTTCTCGCCCTGCTTCCTGTTATTATTATTAATGTTTATTGTTGTTTTGTGTTTGGAAGATTCAGTTTGATGAATCCTAATCTGTTGCTGCCTCCCTGCCTCCCATCATCTTTCTAAGTTCAACCATTGTCAAGCAATTCAATCCAACATGGGTATTGATCATGCACTGTATAGAAGGGACTTATAGCAAATAAATAGTTGAATAACGTGGCTCTTGCCCTCAGAGAACTAACAATCTAATATCCAAGAGATATAATGCACACCAGTTTGTCTTGTAAAAAGATGGCTGAGGACGGGAGCCAGTGGCTAATGGCAATAACTCATGCACACTGTGGAGGAAGATGGGGATGCAGCCACATCAGTGGCTTCAGGAGACCAGAGGACTGACTCATGGGGACCTGAACGTAGCTGCCCTCCCTTTCCCAGCCAATTCCAATGTCCTCTCCAATCAGCCACATGGTTTCAAGCCTTAAGGACAGCTGGACATAAGTGAGTCTTGGGGTAGGGCTCTGTGGGGGTTGGGCTAAGAGAACAGTTCAACTGGGCAGGCAGGACTTTGCTGGGAGATCAGCATCTGAACCTGGAGAAAGAGCCAAAACAGAAGAACCTGGATACTCAAATCTGAGAATGGGGGCAGGAATAATTTTTAAAACATTCAGAGGATGGATCTAGGAGACCTAGAATTACAACAATGACAGCCTCCAAAGGAGAAAAAAGGACTGATGGAGAAGAAGTAATAATTACAAAAAAAAAAAAAAAAATGCTAGCTGAAAATTTCCTTGAGATGAAGAAAGGACTCATCTAGTTTCATGCTGTTTAAAGTAAAAGGCCAACATATTTACAAAACTTGCTTGGGGGCGCCTGGGTGGCTCAGTCGGTTGGGCATCTGACTTCAGCTCAGGTTATTATCTCATGATTCGTGGGTTCGAGCCCTGTGTCGGGCTCTGTGCTGACAGCTAGCTCAGAGCCTGGAGCCTGCTTCAGATTCTATAGTTCCCTCTCTCTTTGACCCTCCCCTGTTCACGCTGTCTCTCTCTTTCTCTCAGAAATAAATAAAAACATGAAAAAAAAATTTTTTTTAAAAATGTGCTTGAAGAGAAGACCGACCCAAGGTACTTGATAAAAACACAAATTGCTGAGTCCTGACCCAGATCAACAAAATGAGATTTTCTGGGGAACATGATAATGTTTACTAAAAAGCAACTCAAGAGATTCTTATTGTTAAGAAATCTGGAAAACAATGGACCTATTTTCAGTTCCTCAAACTTTAATGTGCATACAAATACCTAAAGTCTTACAAAAATGCAGATTATCGTTTAGTAGTTCTGGGCTGGCCCAAGGACTTAAACTTCCTACTAGTTTCTGGGCAATTTGGGGACCAGGACTACAATTTCTTGCCACAGTTAGAGATGAGATGCTTCCCAATCCATTTTTTGATGCATAACACTAATAATATCTTTTAAAAAATCTCTACATCAATCTCTAGAGAAACAGATATAAAAATGTTAAATAAATCATTAGCAAGTTGAATTCAGCAATATATCAAAGAAATAATATAGCCTCAGACCAAGCAGAGTTTATGCCAGGAATGCTTAGTCTGTGTTTAGTCTGTGTTGGGAAATCTGTTCGTTTAATCCATTATGTCAACAAATTAGTCAAAAAAATTATACAATGATCCTGAAAAAGACATTTAAAATAAAAGAATTTACAAGATATTCCTATTTAAACTTCCAGGAAAAATAAAGTAGAAGGAAACTAAACATAGAAGACTATTTAGCAAATTTTACAACAAATCTTACTGTATTTAAATAGTTAAAGTTCAAAGTCATCTTAATTTAAATTCAGAAACTATACAGAAATATCTGCTATCATCAATTTTAATTTAACATTGTTCTAGAAGGTAAAGGAAATTCAGTGAGACAAGAATATGCTAATGATGTGATTGAAAATATAAGGAACTCAAATAAAAAGCACTAGAATAAACAAGAAATTTAGTAAAATGACTAGGATACCTACACACAAACACATATACACAGAAGTCAATGGGTTTTCTTTGATCTAGGATAGAAAAGGAAAAAGTATTTCATTTAAAACAGAAACAAGGGGCGCCTGGGTGGCTCAGTCAGTTAAGTGACAGACTTCGGCTCAGGTCATGATCTCGCGGTTCGTGGGTTCGAGCCCCGCGTCGGGCTCTGTGCTGACAGCCAGCTCAGACCCTGGAGCCTATTTCAGAGTCTGTGTCTCCCTCTCTCTCTGACCCTTCCTTGCTCACGCTGTCTCGCTCTCTCTCTCTGGAATAAATAAAACATTAAAAAAAAAAACAAAATCTACAGAATATATGGAAAGAAATTTAACCAAAAGATTGGATCTATTTTAACCAAAATTACAATATCTTTTTTTGAAAGGCATAAATAGGACTTGAATAAATGGAAAGGCATACCATATTCTTGGATTTAAAAAATTAATATAAAAAAAGTCAGTTTTGTCAAAATTGGATAAATTCCAGACAATTCTAATTAGGATGCTGATGCAGCTTATTCTGTTTAATTTTTAAATTGAATTTAAAATATTAAAATTTAAATGTGATGTTCCAAATGGATTTTAAGCATGAAATGAGCATCCAGATGAACCTGAATTACCAGATATCAGAATATTTTATTCCTATATTATTCAGGATAAGTTAGATCATGGTGAGTAACAAATTAATCCCAAATCCTAGTTCCTTAATACAAGAAAATTTATTTCCTACTCATGCTACATGTCCAAAATGACTGGCCAGTGTCCTGGGTTATAGTCACTTGGGAATTCAAGGTAATCAAGACTTGTCTTCTTGTGGCTGCATCATTTGGGACTTGGCAGAAGAGACTACATGGAGAAATCTCTTACTCTGACTCTCTATCTCTCTCTCCTATGCTTCAGCCTAGAAGCGACACATCATTTCCACTCACAATCTATTGGCTAAATTGGTTTTCTCTTCGGGTTTAGGGGTGCCTGTAGGACCAGGCAGTGCAAGGTGTGGTTCATATAAACGCTGACATTCCAGGCTTCAACAAAATCAAAGTGAACTAGCAGATTCCTCCACATCGCTCGCCCCACCCCCCCAACCTCGCCCCGTGAATGGATCCGACTTCAGCCCGGCATAAATCGCTACAATAAATTTCCAAGCCTTAAAAACGCTTCTTGCCAAATACTTTGCTCGCTCGAAGGTGAGGCGCGCAACCGGGCAGGACTGGTGCGTAAACGCCGCTCCCGGGAGAGTGCAGGCTTGCGCCATCCCGAGCCTCTACGCGGAGCACCGCTACCCATCCTCCGAAGCGTCGCAGGGTTCTGAGTGCCCCGCAGGAAAAGGGGGAGGGAGCGACGGTAGGCGGAGGGGTAGTAGCCCCCAGAAAGCCTCGGAAGATTCGATTCCCCGCGGAACCGTGTCTCCTAGGCACTCTGGCTGGACCGCGCTCCGAACCTCATGCCATCTCGGCTTCTTCAAATGACTTCGCACTCCCTGGAGAGTCTCTCCCACCTCTTCCCAACGCCTGACTCCAGCTCAGTCTTTTGAAATGGCCTTGGACTGACAGATGAAGCCTTGAAGCCCGCCGAAGGCAGGCTGGAGGTGGGGAGAGAGGGAAGACAGACGTGTCCCTCCAGTCCCTTTGCAAACCTGAGGGGGGTAAGGGAAGGAGCCCCCCCCCCCGACGCCACCCGGTTCGGCTCTGGCCAGCAGGCCGGGGAGGCGCTGAGACAGAGGCTGCTAGGCGATGGACGCGAGGCCGCAGTGGGTGCTGGCAGAGAGCCCAGAGAGGCGCGTCTTGGACGACACACACTGCTTATAGGTGGCTCCTGGGCTCACTAAGCTTCGCAGGGAGCCCAGCCCAGTCCCTGTTGCCTGTGCTGGGGCTCATCTGTAGAACTCAGCTGGAGCTTTTCATGGACCGAGGGGCCAAACCACCAGAGAGCCGGGGAAGGTGTTCCCAAAGCGTAAAGTCTATCACTGCTTCCTCAGGGGAAGCGGCCTACCCAGAGAAAGGAACTACGTTATTTGGGGATATCTCCTAAACACGTTCTCAGAAAAGTTGTTTTCCCGGACACCTGGAACTGGGCATCGTTGCCTCTTCCTTCTAGGTAGCCGACAGAGAGAGCCCTGGTGCACTCGGGCTGGAGGGAGGCCCGGAGCGCAGCGCTGGCACGCCGCCACCACACTCGCCCGACTCCGACAGCCACAGGCAGGCGCCTCTGCAGAGCTGTCGCAGCGCTCCGGGCTGCTCTCCCTGGAAGTTGTTTGTCCATCACTACAGCTCTTTCGCAAATCCTTCTTTTCTCTAGTTCCAGCTGCAGACTCCGTTTGGCGCAATTACTCCGAGGCTACCTAGCGCCCCCTCGCGGAGTGCGTCCCCCCACCCACCTCCGGCTTAAAGACTCCCACAGCAGGTAGCAGCAAAAGGCGTGGTGGCTGCGTTGGTGGAGTGAGACAGTTGCCAACAGCTGGTTCAGCTGCTGCGCTGCGCACCGGGACTGGCGACTACGCAGCCCAGGTACTGCCCCTTGCCGGTGACGTCTCTGAAGAGGGTTATAAAAACCTTGCACGCAGCCTGCCGAGGTTCTGCTAACTCCCGAGCCGAGCAGGACCCGAGCCAAAGAGGCGCCTGTGAAGCTGCGGACCGCCGCTGCGGCGGCGGCGGCGGCGGCGGCGGCGCCAGCAGCAGCAGCAGCGCAGCGAAAGCAAAGGAAAAATCTCCAGCCAGACACGGGGCCCCAGAATCCTCAGAACTTTTACACGTCGCGTTGTGACGAACACCCCCTTTTGCCCCCAGTCCTCCTGCAGAACAGGGCTTTGCATTTCCAGCTGCAAGCAGGGGAATAGGAGTTGCAAATAGCAGCAGGTGCAGAAAGGCGAGGGTCTCCTGCTTCCTGGAACAGTGGTCCGTGGGATTTCCTTCCTTTTCCTAGTCCCACGCAGGAGAGACGCTATCTCCGGATTTTTGAACTCAAATGCTTCCTGAAGCTTGAAAGTGGAGGAATTCAGAGCTACGAGGAGCAGACAGACAGCGCATCGGAAAGCGTTTATCCTCTGAGTGCCAACTCTTCTGCTTGCAAGGAAAGAGTTCTGCCCAGAAAGAGCTTGCAGCCCTCCTGTCTTGGTTAAGCAGGACCCTGACCCCAGGCGTCAGCCTCAGGACCTGCTGCAAAGACAGGGTGTGTGCAAAGAAGAGGGCTTAACCGCCTAGCAGAGGAATGGATAACGTTCTCCAGGTTGACTCAGATCTCTTCCCAAACATCTCCACCAACACTTCGGAGCCCAACCAGTTCGTGCAGCCGGCCTGGCAAATTGTCCTTTGGGCAGCTGCCTATACGGTCATCGTTGTGACCTCCGTTGTGGGCAACGTGGTGGTGATGTGGATCATCCTGGCCCACAAGCGAATGAGGACAGTGACGAACTATTTCCTGGTGAACCTGGCTTTCGCAGAGGCATCTATGGCTGCGTTCAACACGGTGGTGAACTTCACCTATGCTGTCCACAACGAATGGTATTATGGCCTGTTCTACTGCAAGTTCCACAACTTCTTCCCCATCGCTGCTGTCTTCGCCAGCATCTACTCCATGACGGCTGTGGCCTTCGATAGGTGAGCTTGCCCTTTTTGGAAAAGGGAGAAATTGTCCATACCAGTTGGCATTGCTGTGAGCTTCTGGGTTGCACTGTGCCTGGTTCAGTGGAGACTGGTCACCTGGACCCTGCGGTTATTGTTGACAGCTAGTTGAATCAGTTGTTGATCTTATCTCATCATTTTCTTTTCTATATTCTCTTTCCTTTTGTCCCTCTTTTCACTCATTGTGAGTCTTCCTTTCTTCATACATCTCCTTTTTCCTTCATTTAATCCTATTTTCTTCACCCCTTTGGCACTCATCTTCTTGATAGGTTCCTTTCAACTACTGCTTTGTTTCTTTCTGTATATTCTTCCTCTCATTTACTCTGAAAGCCTGAAGAGTCTACCCTGGCCTTGACCAAGTGCTGGCCCTTGCCTAGGGCTTTGTAAATCCCTGCAAGCCTACTATTCTCCTGGGCAGCCTCTTGGTCTCTTCCAGTTTTAAGTGTGCCTAGGAAAAATTTCTCATTTTTCACTTTTTCCTGAAGATTCAGGGACTTTCTGCTCCCACCTCAGCTCTCCAATATTATATCTATGGGAAGAACATTTCATTAGAATCATAAAATACTCAGGATTCTAATTCAGCTCCATCTATGCTGCTTGGAGCTCTCATTCAGCAATGAGATGCAGCTAGACTGTTCGTCAGGAACTCCACAAATAAGGACCCAGAGAGCTTACCCAGGAGTTTTTCTAAATTTCTCTTGTCATGTAAGGTCAATGTTTTTAACCTGTATCCACAGAGAAACGTGCTTGGCAAAGGCAATTGAAAACTCTTTCCTGCACCCAACTAGGGTTTCAGAAGCTGATTGAAAAGGAAAATGTTGGCATTTTCAAACACTAGGGCTAGCGTTCTGGAATGAATGGCTCCTCAGGTGGCAGGATGGAAAATCCATTAGTAGAGCACATCTTCCTCTGTAGTGACATTTTTGTGTTATAGGCCTGTAATGTGTTTACCTATGTGTGCACAAATATTCAATGCTTACCTGGGATGGGGAAGTATATTTAAAACACCTGCCATTATGATTTTAAAATGGGTTCTTTGGATGGCCTTACTGAGATCAATGAATTATGAGAAACCGAAAGAAGGACCTAGGAGATAAATCCCCCCTAAAATTCCCAAACCACTAAATTATTTTAGCATAAAGATTGTTCATGATTTGCAATTGATTTGAGGTCTTTTTCAGCTTCTGTAGTCAATGAACATTTTAAAATCAGAGAAATGTAAGAAATCAGCTTTTGAAGTGGTGTCCAAATGCTGGTTTCTAAGTTCCATGTACATCTCCTTTATGCAACTCTGTGTGTTTGGTACATTGTGTGTAAGACAGGTTGTGATGAATCAATTTATATTCTAAATGTAGAAGGTAAACCAATTACTCAAAGTGGCAGTGAAATGAGCTCTTTTGTAAATTTATCTTTTATGCTACTTTAGTGTTCAGATACTAACTTTGTTGAAAGTGAAGTATGCCCATAAATCTTTCTGCACTGACTTGCTCCTTTAACTGCCCAGCAGACCTCTTAAATTTAGAAAACCCATAGCATGACATATGAATGAATATAGGTGCAGTGAAGCCTCGTGTGATTTCATTCAGCCTTGATGAACTTTAAATTAGAGGGAAAGTTGGTATTTTAAATGCACTTGGGCCTTGTGTGAGCTCAAGGAAGATCTGTCAGTCAGTGTGCTCCGGAGCATCAGCAGACAGCTCTCTTGCTTCGGCTTACCGAGAAATGACATGTTCCACAACTGTGTTCTTTCCCTATGAACTTAGAAGTCTAGGGGCAGAAGTCAGAGTCCAAGTCTTCACACTGGATTGGGTAGGAAGACAGATTTTAGCTGCCTTGACCTTGGCATCTCAGGCTCCATTGTTCTTTTGAGGCAAACCATAGACAGGACCCTGCCACTGCATGACAGCTGCTTAGTGAGGTCAAAGGAGCCCTGGTAACCGAGCTGAGGAAAATGACAGGAGCAAGAAATACCCCCAAGTCCCTAATGTTCAGATTCAGCCCGGGGAGATTATCAACATCATGCTCAAGGTTAGAATTCAAGGTAGAGTTTGGGATTATGCTCCAGGGCTCTGTCCCCAAGCCCTTCAAGTGCTTGTTCTAATTTTCTTTGCTCAGCCTCATGAGTACAGTGAAGGTAGGTCCACTGCATGCATGGTCATCCATTCTCTCCCAAGAATGTTTTAGAAAGGAAAGGGTCTGTAAGCTGTCAGCATATTAATTATCTCTCCTTTCTCCACCAAGGCAGTGCAAACTTTAATTATCTTTTTGTATGTTCCTTGAGTTTTTAACAGATAATTTGAGTCAAGTCTTAAAAAACAAAAGCAATATGGGTTTCCTTATTATAGAATTAAACCTTTTCATTGCAAAACGTCGGGAAATATGAAGAACACATACACAAAAGTACAAATCAACCATTACATCACCATACAAAAATAACACCTATTAACATTTTAATTTCTCTTTTATGACTATTACACTGCATAACTGAGGTCAGATTCTGTATAATTTTGCAGCTTACTTTTTTCCACTGATAGTAATGGAAAACATTAATAACATTTTCCCATATTATTAAAAAGTTTTCAGTAACATAATCTTATTCCAATATATGAATGTGCTATTATTACTTTAACCATCCTCCTACTGTTGGGTGTTTAGGTGATTTCTAAATATTTTTGCTTTATGGTTAATACACTAATAAACATTTCTATATGATTATTTTGTTTTGCTTTCTTGATTATTTCCTTAGGATAGATTCCCAGAAGTGGAATTACTGGGTCAAATGAAATGAATTAAGAAAAGAAAAAAAAAAAACCCTTTTCTCCTACTTTGAAGGGATTATAAACTCTACGCAAAGCAAGGAACAGGTCTGTTCTGTCTTGTTTACTTTATCTCCTCACGACAAGGCAGAGTGCTATGCACTGAACCGTCACTACACATTTGTTAAATAAGTGAATGAATGAACAAAATAATACATCTTCCCAAAAGAACATTTAGAAAATACATAAAATTGTAAAGAAAATGTAAAAATTATCTACCATCCCACTACTGACAATAAACCTGTTAAAATTCTAGAATGCTAGCTTATACTGGCTTTTTCTATCTGTGTTATTTATGCCACATAGTTACTCCCATTTTTAAGGATAAAATTTTGGATCATAATAAAAAGAGTTTCAGTAGTTGCTCTTTTTGTTTCATTCCTTAACATCTCATGTGCATTTTCCATTTCATGAAATAGTTTGCAAAATAGGATTTTTAATCTATTAAAAATGGATGCATTATATTGAATGGCTATAATCATTTATTTTACCATTTCCCTATTTTAAGATGTACACTGTTTCCATTTTTAATAATTACAAGTATCCTAGACTTAAATCTTTGAGAGCATTCCTTGTTCTCTCCTCAAAATAAACTCCTTGATATGGAATTGCTAGTTCAGTGTCTTGGTAAACTTTGCCAAATTTCCTTCTAGAACCAAAATGTATATAGAGAGGGGAAAAAACTCTTTAGCTATATATTGTAGTACTAATTTATTTTCTGATATCTTTCCATAGAATGGGGTATAAGACAGAGAGGGAAGGGAGGAAGGAGAGAAGAGGGAGAGGGAAGGAGAGAAAGAAAGAGAGAGAGAGAGAGAGAGTTTTCTTCTGAAGAAAGAATACTTACTAATTGAAGGCAATGATTATATAGAATAAAAGAGTCGCAGAGACAAATATACCTAAATAAGATCAGGCCTAATGCTAATTAAACTCCAAAACACATCAGGGATTTTACTTTTTGAAACTATAATTTTTCCCCCTTAAAATGAAATTTAAAAAATTTTCCCTATTATTGACTTATTCCACTTAGCATAATAAACTCTAGTTCCATCCACGTTGTTGCAAATGGCAAGATTTCATTCTTTTTGATCACCAAGTAATATTCTATTGTATATAAATATACTACATCATATGTTTGCACGTACAGGAGGATTAGGAGGAACTTGACGGAGGAACAAGGGGGAGAAGAAGGGCGGAAATGGTGGGGGAAAGGGAGAGAAGCAAACCATGAGAGACTTTTGAATGCTGACAAAAACTGAGGACTGATGGATGTGGGGGGAGGGGGGGATGGGCATGGAGGAGGACACTTTGGGGATGAGCACTGAGTGTTATGTGGAAACTAATTTGACAATAAACTATTAAAAAAAAAAAATAAATAAATAAATAAATATACTACATCTTTTTTATCCATTCATCAGTCAATGGACATTTGGGTTCTTTCCGTAATTTGACTATTGTTGACAGTTTTGCCTGAATTTAAATAAAAATTTAAAAAGAAAAAAGTTTCCCTATAGAAAAATTAAAAGGAATGTGTGATATTTCATAAAATTGGAACTTGGGGGACACTGAGAAGGGACACCATCATTTTGCAGAAACCCATGATGTTTGTTGGTTCAGGTACTACAGCACAGCATTAAGAAGGGAGGAGGGAGGCCAGTTCCTAAGCCCCACAAGAGAGACTGTAGAGGCAAAAGGCAACCTGACTGGGAAATAAACACACAGTAACAGGAAGCTCACCAAAGCACTGGGCTGGTAACACTGCTTCTCTACCTGCAAGGGGCAGGTGTAATTTCAGCGAGTTGAAAGGAAAAGGTTTCTCACTCCTCAGACTGGTTCTGGATGTTGTGTTTGAGTGAAAGGAAGCATCTAAATTATGATGGTCTCTGAACAATACGACATATGATCAGGACCAAAAATACAGTTGCCCAGATAGGGGAAATGGTTGAAGGCAAAAGAAGGCATGAGCACTCTGCAGAGTAAAAGATGAATCAAAAGCAAAGACATGCATAAAAACTTGTGATGGTTCTGTGGTGTCTGTCCTACTCTTCCAGTCACACTCAGCTACAAGTTTAAATAGCCTGCTTCCCAGGTCTCTACCAGACCTGTAGTCTGTCCTTGAACCCCACCTTGTTGGCTAGACTTGGACCCCATTGTATATCTCAGGTCAATTCTTCACTGCCCAGAGGTCAGACATAGATTTTAGAATCCTTTGCACTAATTCAGATGAACCTTACAACCCATGACCAAGCATCTCTGTGTTACTGAGAATGGTCATTCACTAGAAGCTTATCCATCACAACTGACCCTATCTCTTCAATTCCAGGACCTCAAATATCTGAGTTGACATGGATCAAAGCTGACCTTGTTAACATCTTGGATGAGTTAATTAGGCTAAAGGATCTTTTCTGGAGAAATTCAATGCCCATCTACTCTCTGGAGCTGTCCTGCCACACTGGTCACATCCTGTCCCTACTCATGGGAGCTCCCAAGATCCTAAATGGTCAAGGACTTTGGTTTAAAAAAAAAAAAAACTGGCAGAAATATAGGTTTAATTGAAGGAAAGTGAAGAGTAATTCTCAATGTAAATGCACAAGACTTGGTTACTATTACTGATGTCAAATTAGGAAATGAATGATGATCCTGAGGTAGAAACACTCAGTTAAATCTGGACAAAGATCTTCAGTCCTTTGATGGATAATGCCACCAGGTGCGGTGATGTTTCCTAACTCAAGGTCTCATGTCTTCCTTCAAGGGCCTTATGCTACATGTTGAGGCAAACAGAACTGATTTAGAGATAGCTACAACATAAGGTGTTAGAATACGTTTTATATGATTGTACAGACAAATTCAATATGAGAGAAGAGGGAGACATTATGGCCATCAGTGATGATTAAGGAAGACTTCAAAAAGTGGTCATTGACTTGCACCTTGAAGATTAGATAGAATTTTTTAGAGAGAATGATAAAGAAAGGTGACCTTCCAGGTAAAAGAAACTGTTTGGCAAAAGTATAGAGGCAAAAAGTTGCAAAATATTTGGGGAGACAGACTGCCTGACTTAATTGAAGTGAGTTCACAAGTAAATCAGAGAATGAATGGAGAGGTTAGCAGGAAGAAGATGAATACAATTTTTGTTGGATTTGATGTGAAAATGTAACAATTAGTTGGAAATGCCCAACAAGCAACTTCAGATATGGGACTACAGACTCAGAAGCCAGGGATGGAAATGTGGATTTAGGACTTTTCCAAACAGATGGCTTACTGGAATTTGAAAGTAAGAACATCTCTTTTATTTATACACATTTCCAGAGAAGAGACAAAGAGGCCAAAGATTCATGAGAATCAAGCATGGGGGTGGGGCGAGGGAGAGAGTGGTGATGGAAGAAGCAGAGAGGTAGTGGAGAAATCAGGATATGTGGAGTGACAAAGCTTAAGAGAGGTGACTTGTGGTTGGTTCTGTTCATCAGTGTCATTAGAATCCAAGGCTGATGAGGACATTGGTTTTGGTCATTAAAGAACATTGGTAGCTATGAAAATAGTATTAGCAGAATATGATAAGGAGAATAAAATTAGATGGCAATGAGGGGAATGCCCTCTTTCTCATCCATCCATCCATCCATCCATCCATCCATCCATCCATCCATTACTGAACACCTACCATATACCAAGTTCTGAAGCAGTAAAACTTACATTTGCCCTTGTGCTCTCAGTCTTTGGGGATGATAAAATCATGAATACCATTATAACCCAATATAATTAATACCATGCTGAGGGAGTCTGGAGACAGAGGGAAGAACTGTCCTTGGGAATATTTGAAAGACTTACTTGTAAAATAAAGAAAAGGCAGAGAAGGAAGGAGTGGAATAAGGAGGACAGAAGGAGAAAAGAAACAACAAAGTACAGAACAAACAATGTGGAGTTTGTATTTTTTAAATTAATTTCAAGAATACTTGACTGGGAATTATAATGATTTATAAGTGTTTGTCACTTGGACACTAGAAGAGAGATTTTGTGTTAATAAAATTCATAATGATACTTTATGGTTCCATGCTCTCTAATCCATTGTCTCATCTAATCCTCAATAGCAATGGAGATTCTATTTCTGCCTTTGAAATATTTTTAATGTTTTATTTATTTCTGAGAGAGAGACACAGAGCATGAGCAGGGGAGGGTCAGAGAGAGAGGGAGACACAGAATCCGAAGCAGGCTCCAGGCTTTGAGCTAGCTGTCAGCACAGAGCCCAACGCGAGGCTCAAACCCATGAACCATGAGATAATGACCTGAGCTGAAGTCCAATACTTAACTAACTGAGTCACTCAGGCGCCCCTATTTCTGCCTTTGAAAGAGTATTAGAAACTATTTATTTTAGCATTGTCCTCTCACTCTTTACTCCCTCCTGGCTTGGAGACCCATGCAATTTGCATTCCTGTGCCTTAGACATCTGCCTACATACTCGCACTCAAGGTGGCTTTTGGAGGATATATCATCAAAAGAAAGCTGTCATTGAAGGCTGAAAAGCAACATAAGGGTCCTACTGTTCCAGAGAGGATGTTAGAGACTTTTGATAATTTTATTCTGAAACAAAAATTCAACCCCACAACCTTCTAGACAGGGCCATTATGAGAATATCAAATTCTGCTTAAATATTTTACTCAATCTGTCTCATTTGTTAAACACATCCCATTTTGATTCATTACAAAATTATTCCTTTTGTTTAACTGAAATCTGCTTTTGATTATGGGCTGCTCCTACTAATATAATGCCTCTTCTATGTGGCAGTCTTTTAGATATATCTCTCCTGAAGCTTTTCCATCCCTGGTTAACTGTCCTTCATTTCTTCATCTCTCCATCCTTCTTAGTCTCTACTGGCTATTCCCATTTGTTGCTGGGCCTCTTAACTAACAGGTTAACTAATACCCAGAACTGCGCACTCCGCTATTAACATTACTCTGTCTGGTTTCACCTGTTATAGGGCTGGCATCCTACCTGGTTACTTTGTCCTCTTAGACTTAGCACAAGTACCAACTGCACTCTGCCTGAAAGTCTCAATGAAGTATCCTTCTTACCTATTCCCATGTTATTTATACAATTGTCTGTAACGTGTTGGTCTCTCCTATACCTCCCTGCCTGCTAGATTACAAGCATCATGAAAACAGGGACACTTTATACCTGTTCCCAGCAGCTATCCCATTCCAGGATACAGAGTAGGTATTCATTACAGTGTGTGAATAGTGGTTGACTTGACTGTATCTCTATTCTACACACATCAGCCAAAATCTGGAAACCAGACCAAATGCATCAGGCAGACCTCAAACACACCTACGATGCTGTTCCTTGAAGGAAAATAAAAATTGGGTCAATTGTATGCCTACAATGAAATTTTGCTACACTACAGAATGCTTGGTTCAGAACACCTGTTCGAACCTATTCTAGAATAACTAAGTATTCTAATTCACACTTGCCTCGTCCACATTTTACTTGACTGGGCCCCATTGGATTCCTAACCCATACCCTGTCCCCAGTAGATACTGCACCCCAGGAGAACACCAAGGGAGGTATTTATCATTTCTATCTTACCTCCAGTGTATCCAGGAATACTGGAAACTCAGATTATTTCATGGACCCTTCTGAGAGCCAACTGTTGTCAGCCCCTTAGCTTTTTCTCTAATACCCCTATTAGCAACAGGAAGTGTACTCTCTGCTTTACCTGTCCTCTCTGAGTCAGAACAAGCAGAAGCCTAACCTCCAGTTAGCACTCCAAGTCCTAGATCCATAGCAGTTATCTGAACAGCTAGTCCCTACTATATTAAGTACCACGGACACAGGAAAATTCCAGTAGAGAGCCTGATAAAGTCATAGACCTGGAGGACAGACTGAGGAACTGGCTTATATTACCAAAACTTCTTCTCTTGCTACCTTGAGAAACTATTATTCCAACTCATTGGGAGGGGAGATATGAGGCTCCATAGATGAGGAATCCCCAGGGATGAAGAGATACTTTAGTGATGTCCTAAGACATAAATCTCAGCTTGAGTACTAATGAAGTGTATGAAGCTCTAGGAATTCTATCTAAGCAGACCTGAGCCTGATGCCTTCCTCCTCGCTTTTATAATTCTTTACTTGATCTACTTTCCAATTCAGTTTTATCACTATATTTAATATTTGTGACACTCTACATAATGGCCTTGTATGTGTTTTGTATAAGAATGTCCTTTAACAACATTACATCTAACCTTTGATAATGCAGTTTAGGAAAGAGCACAGGCTATGGTCCCCAGCCATGCTATGTGAATGTAGGCAAGACACTTAACCTCTCTGGGCCTCAGTTTTCCCATCTGACAAAAGGGATATAATAAAAGTTACCTTGTAGAGTATTGTTTCAGGGAGAGAGGGGGAAAGGGAAAGTATGGAAATGCATGGAAAGTTCCTGATCCATTGTCTGAAATCCAGTAAGAGCTCAGTTAATGGTTATATTGTGATCTATTATAAACCCTGACATGCCATTGGGTATGTAGAACTCCTTCTACATCAGGAATAACAGTAACAGGGTGAAGCATTTATATCCCTGCCTAAATTATAGTTTAAAATCCTCCTAATCCTACCAGAAGCCTAACATGTGGATATTGTATATCACAGTTCAGAAAAACTAAATCATTTTCATTTATACCATCTCCAAAACCACACATTCACTTCCCACATCCTGTGTGTCACAGAGTCATGACCCTCACGTAGAGCATCATTTGACTGTGTAACGTCTGAGGGAAAAATGTCTATTGTCATAGTTAAAACAAACAAACAAACAAAACCCCAAAAACCAAAACCAAAACCAGAAAAAACCCTCCTACAGCTGCATGTGTTTTAGTTGATATTCAATTTGTTAAAATTGTGTTTCTTTAGCCTTTGAACACATCTTACAAATCTTGGAGGTTTTGCTATAAATCTAGTTAAAGTGTTAAACATTCATTTTCCCTTGTATTTTGACTAATATTCAGTTAGCTCTTAAACATGAGATGGAGTACTTCCTCCTAAATATTTTAACATTTTCTAATTTAATCAAATAATCTTACATATTTCCAATTAGTCAAAAATTTTTGCAAACTTAAAAATCAAATAATCTTAAAAATGTAAACTGTACTTATAAAGTTGATTATTAAGTTCTCTTAAATATTTCAAATGTAACACACAAATTTAATACATCCCATTTTCTTAGAACTTCAAATCCCTAACAGGATGACTTATAAGTAGGAGAAACAAAATCTTTCTCAGCACTCACATAGTTCTGGTAAATCTAATAAATCAAAACTTCTGAATTTAGTGTATTAAATTCTCTTAAAGCATTTCAACCTCCTAAGAATTGAACTTACAAGCTCAAAAAATGAGGTTCTTATGAGCCTCTAAATATTGACTACAAAATTAATTAGTTAAATCCTCCTAAGTATTTCAATTAAAATTATAAATCTGGTGAGTCAAATTCTCTAATATATTAGATTCTCATTTCTAACATAGTAACAACAAATCACACACAACTAACATTCCAATCAGAAAATTCACTACCACACATGCACTTCTTATATAGAAACACCATTTCTTCATTGTCAATTTGATTTTACAAAATGCCTTTCCTGGGTTACAAAGTTACACAAGCAGCAGTGGCAGAATCATCTTCTCCATTAGGGGCCTCGGAAGTGATGGAGATCAGAATCCAGGTGTGTCTTTCAGGAGCCCAAACCCTGAGCCCTTCTCATGGTGGAGCTCTGCCTTCTCAGTGCCCTAAGAAGCCACCCACACCTTACCACTGCAATCGAATAGTTCAATGTGCCCTGCATCTCCTTGGCTTCCTTCAAGTGTTACCCTTCTCCAATTTTCATGTTAACATTTTATCATCTGAATTACATACATAGAATCGTGCAGAACTTCATCCTACCCCAAATTTGCATTCAGTCACTTTGCTACCTGAGTAGAATTAGCTACATTCCATACCCTCTTATGTTTTTACCTTCTTAATAGACCGCCATTCATTCCAGACTGGCTCATTGCCATGGATAAAGTGACCAAAAAATCACCACCTGTCCTGGGTCTTCCAGTTTCTTTTTTGAGACTTTGAGATCATGAAAAGTGTGTGCCAGAATTCTTCTGGGTGTATCCTGTTTCTTCATATGAATCATCAAAAACTGTGGGCGCCTGGGTGGCTTAGCTGGTTAAGTGTCCAACTTCAGCTCAGGTCATGATCTCACGGTTTGTGAGTTCAAGCCCTCTGTTGGGCTCTGGGCTGACAGCTAGGAGCCTGGAGCCTGCTTCGGATTCTGTGTCCCCCTCTCTCTCTGCCCCTTCGCCACTCGCATTCTGTCTCTCTGTCTCTCAAAAATGAATGTAAAAAAAAAAAAGTTAAAATTTTTTTAAAAACGAGTACACTTATCTTAAAAAAAAAAAAAAGGAAGAGTAGTGCCTGTTAGTTTTGACAAACTCAGGCTGTCAGCAAGCTTCAGATCTCTGGCCAGAGACATAGTGTTCATCCTATATAGAAGGTCAACATAGCAGCTTCCATTCCTCTTGGCATGAAGTCTTCGGTGGTAAGGCCTTTCTTCTTGGAGCCTGGAAGAGAACTGGCACCCTTGAATCCTCCAATTGGATCATAAGATGTTCTTTCTTCACATGGGTTTTCCCTCTGAGGACAGACTCTCATGACTTTTTTATAGCTCTGGAAGTGCTGAGTTCCTTTCCCTTCTCCTCCTTCTTCGTGCCCTAGATTTCAGATCATAAAAAATAAGTGGTGCTCTGTTCTTATAGCTTAACTCAGTGCCCTAGGCCATATATGGACTAATAAGCATCCGCCTTCATAAATCACACTTCTGCCTGAGCTCGTGCAGGAAGGGTGAGCAGTTGTGCTAGCCAGCCCTCTGCTCTGTCTTAGAGTATAGTTGAGACACTAATTTTGAAAAGTCTCATGTGCCCATTTAGCGGCATTTAAGGATATAAGGAGCATAAGCTTAAATACTCACCTTGTACGATTTATTAATTTTATTTTACTGTGGAGAAATGTCCTCTTGAGTAATTAATATGCTCTCATAAGAGGATTGTTTTGACTCTGAAAATGTTTAAACAAAAGAAAGCCCCACACAGAGCTGCAATACTCTCCTAAATAGCCCCAGGGTGTTAGGGAGGGCCTAAAAATGCCTGAATTCGTGATGGGAATTAAAGGGAAGCAGTCCTGAGGGTGAAATGCAACTAGTTACCCCACAACTTAACTGAACTCTTCAAAGAGGAACTCTTGACAATAACTGAAACACCCTGTATCCAAATCCTTAAGACCAGGTCCTTTCTCTTTCCAGCTGGAATGATGAAGGGGTCTGCAAGTTAATATGTTAAATAAAGACTCAGCTAGAATATGAGCCATATCACAGTCATCAGGAGTTTTCAGTGGCCCAATTAAGGCACTGCCAACCTAAAACTAGGCAAAATGCAAAGAAGGCAAAGATATTATCCTCTTCCCTTTCTGGCCATTTCCTTCAATAATGCTCTAAGTCTGCATGAAGACACTCCCAGAGCCCGCCTCACCAATGCATGGTTCCAAATTACTGCTCCGTTCTCTTCACAGCCCAATCCAGTTTAGTAAATTCAGTTGAATCAGGAGAAGAGTAGCCAATTAAAATCATACTAAAGTGGGAATGGTCCGGGCTTCAACCTTCCAGGTCCCATTTGTTTTTGTTTTTGTTTTGTTATTTTGGTTTTTTAAATTTTTTTAATGTTTTATTTATTTCTGAGAGAGAGAGAGAGAGTGAGAAAGAAAGAGAGTGAGCAGGGGAGGGTCAGAGAGAGAGGGCGATACAGAATCCGAAACAGGCTCCAGGCTCTGAGCTGGCTGTCAGCACAGAGCCCGACGCAGGGCTCGAACCCACGAACCGTGAGATCATGACCTGAGCCAAAGTAGGACACTTAACCGACTGAGCCACCCAGGCGCCCCCCATTTGTTTTGTAAAATGAGACTGCATCCATTCTAATTGCATACTCCTTTCCAGCTACCTCCTCATGAGCAGGAAAGAGTATAAAGAACCAAGACAAACAGTCTTGAGGACTGAGTCATATGTGCAAGGATTGCTGGGATTTAGGTACTTCAGGGTGTCCAGAGTTTGGCTTTTACAACATGGCCCCATGTGTCTACCAAGAAGACTGCTGGGAAGCACAAGGAACTGTTGTCATGAGCCCAGATTGCTGTTGAAAGACCTTCTCCTGCCACAACTGGAACTGTCTCAGTCCAGCGATCCCTGTGAACTCTGCATTTGTGTTTAGGTGGTGAAACAAGAGTAAATTTGCTTTGTTCTTCATACTTCTTTGCAAGTCACTAATTCTCTTTAATAAATATGTAGTATCTTTGCAGCTTGGATACTGTCATCAGAAGGATCATGGTCTGAGCCAGTCCTAAGGGTCTGGTAAGTTGGGGTTAAGGGCAGCAGGGCAGTGAAGTCCTGTTTAGATGACCAAGATGATTCTTTACCTCTCCAGCATCTTCAGTGGATTTGTGTTGTTTATAATCCTGGGGTAGGGCCAGGCTTCCAAGAGCTGAGCTTTCTGCTAGCATCTGTCTGGACCCACACTTGATCTAAAGCTTGTATCCCTTTTTCTTTGTTTGTCTGGCCTTTCTTCCTTTCTCTCTACACCTGGATAAATAATCCCTTGCTTATATCCACTCAACTCCTCTTCAACAGTTTGGAAATTGCATAATTTCAATAAACATCATGGTCTGAAAAATGAAGTTGGAGCAGAAAAAAAAAGCCATTGTGCATAAAACAATTGAAGAGTAGATTTACACAGCAATATTAAAAATGCAAAGTACTGGGGTGCCTGAGTGGCTCAGTTGGTTAAGTGTCCAACTTTGGCTCAGGTCGTGATCTCACGGTTTATGAGTTTGAGCCCCGTGTCGGGCTCTGGGCTGACAGCTTGGAGCCTGGAGCCTGCTTCTGATTCTGTGTTTCCCTCTCTCTTCCCCTCTCCTGCTCATGTTCTGTCTCTCTCTCTCCCTCTCTCAAAAATAAACATTAAAAAATTTAAAAATGCAAATTACTATGATTCTGATTAAGCAAATGAGTCCAGAAGAGTTCTGAACATATTCTTTAAGGCTATTTATTTACGTTTAAGTTTAAGCCACTTTTAAAAAATGGAATGTATTTGACATATAACACTGTGTAAAATTAAGGTATACTTATGCTACTTTTTAAAGAAAAAGAACTGTTGAATATTATCTACACAACTGTAAATTCTCTTTTGATAACATTTAATATATATATTTCTGACACTGTAAACAATTATGTATTCACAAAGGAGAATTAGCACCTTACAGAAAATATAGTATGATGAACAAAAGCAAAATCAGCCCTCATGTCACTATTGTCAATTCTTAGAAATTATTTCAGTACAGGATTTTCCCCTATGCATAGGATATTTTACATAATTATACTCCTATGGCATATTTTAAATTATTTTAACATAATAAAGAACATTTCATCTTATTAAATGTTCTTCTAAAAGACCATGCTTCGTGGCTACAAAGTATCATAATTTAAATAATCTCTCATTCTGAGGCTTTGTACTTGTTTCTAGCTTTTGCTACAATATATAATTTGTGTGATCAATATGTTCTAGCTATGCTCATACGTGTGTGTGTGTGTGTGTGTGTGTGTGTGTGTGACTATGAGGATAAATTCTTAGAAGAAAAGTTTGCTCAGAGTGCTAGACATTTAAGCTTTGGCTTCATTCTGCTTACTTCAGAAAGCTTTAGCAATTTAGTAACATGAATCAGAATATACAGACCATTACATAAAAGCAATTTCAGAAATATCCTTTCCAGTTTAAAAGATTTAAAATGTTATTTATGTTTGCATTTTTTACTAGTGAGGCTGAATATCTTTGTATATTTGTTATTCCTTTACATTTTACTTTTTTATGAGTAACCTATTCATAAAATAGTAAAATTGGAAAATTTTAAAGCTAAATCTTTATTTTTAAGTTACATAACGAATTGCAGGAACTGTGTTAAGGATTCAACCTTTTTTTTTTATTGCCTAATTTCCTAGTTTTCAGCTGTTGTAGAACTCCTAGACTAGAGAATATTCTGTCGTATGCTTTGTTCTATTAGTACACTGCTAGATTTGCTTACTAATATTTTATTTATATTTTTTTACTCTTTATTTATTTATTTTGAGAGAGGGGGAGCATGAGTGTAAGCGGGGAGAGGAGCAGAGAGAGGGGGAGAGAGAGAATCCCAAGCTGACAGCACAGAGCCCTGCATGCGGCTTGATCTCACAAACTGTGGGATCATGACCTGAGCCAAAATCAAGAGGCAGACGCTTAATTGGCTGAGCCTCCCAGGCACCCCTTATTTATATTTTTGAATCTTTGCTCTAAAGTGCAACTGTCATTTCATTTTTTGGTGCTGTCTTTGCAAGTTTTGGTTTCAGGGATATAAGGAAATAAACATTTTCTGAAATTTATTATGTTTTCTGAAATAAATGAACTTGGTGGCATGAAGTCTCCCTGGAAGATATTGCTTCCAACTCTTTCTCTGTACAGCCATCACACAGTAGTACAGGGCATTCTCCAGGGCCTCCATGAGCAGCAAAAGAAAGAAGAAATAACCAATAGGTTATTAATTCAGAAAAACAGTCTACACAGTAGTTAACAGCTTTTACCCTCTCAGGTTAGGAGTCCCGCCAGCCAATGATATAATAGCAGGGAAAGAACCCTAGCCACACACACACTTTTTGTGAGGACGATCAATGCAAAAGCCAGCCCCAGGGAGCAGGAAAGAGCCCAGCAGTGGAGCTCTGTGGCTAGGGCGAGACGCTGAGCCTCAAAGCTCATCTTTTTTTCTGACACAACACACAGCATCCCAAGAGAGATATATCCTTGTGGGCAGACACAGATTTTACAAAATCCAGAAAAATATACAGATAAGCCAAATAAAGCAGCACAGACTTTTTCAGTTTGGGTATGCATTTTATAAGATTTTTAACAAGACTGTGATTAATAAAATGGCTTATTTAAGGACCTCAATAATAAGCATTTAGCATATTAGAGGGAGAAATAAAAATTGCAATTTAAAAGAATTAAGCTTTATCTTTAAAATATCCAGTTTTAGAGGCACCTGAGTGGCTTGTTTGGTTAAGTGTCTGACTTCAGCTCAGGTCATGCTCTCACGGTTTGTGAGTTCAAGCACCACGTTGGGCTCTGTGCTGACAGCTCAGAGCCTGGAGCCTGTTTCAGATTCTGTGTCTCCCTCTTTTTGCTCCTCCCCCACTCACACTCCGTCTCACTCTCTCTCAAAAATAAATAAATGTTTTAAAAAATAAAGAAAATATACAGTTTTATTTTTTTGCCAGATTCTCCCTTCCTATAAACAATATGAATAAGGCAAACAAGGAGATACTATCAAAGAAGTAACATAAATCTTATTTGGGGCTTAAAAATCATTATATAAACAGTTTATTGGTTTCTAACATGTTATTATTAATGTAAATTGATTGGGGGCACATTTCATTTCATCAGATATCAAACATAACAAAACAATCATTGTTATGTTCCATTAACACTGAACTCTCTCATGCTGTGTACATGTAGATCTAAATATTTTATAGAGAGCCAGTACCATACATACTTATTTTTAAAGTTTTTATTTGAACTCCAGTTAGTTTACATACAGTGTAATATTATTTTAGGTTACAATATAGTGATTAAACACTTCCATACAACACCCAGTGCTCATCACAAGTGTGCCCCTTAATCCCCATCACCTATTTCACCCATCTCCCCCCGCCCCCCCCATTCTGGTAACCATCAGTTTGTTCCCTATGGTTAAGAGTCTGTTTCTTGGTTTGCCTCTATCTCTCATTTTTTCCCCTTTGCTTGCTTGTTTGTTTTGTTTCTTAAATTCCACCTATAAGTGAGATATGCTATTGTCTTTCTTTGACTGACTTATTTTGCTTAGCATAATACTCTCAAAAGCTTCTGCATAGCTAAGGAAGCAATCAGCAAAACTAAAAGGCAACGAATGTAATGGGAAAAGATATTTGCAAATAACATAGCTGATAAAAAGTTAGTTTCCAAAATATATCAAGAAGTTATAAAACTCAACACCTAAAAAACAAATAATCCAATTAAAAAATTGACAGAAGACATGAATAGACATTTTTCCAGAAAAGAAATACAGAGGGCCAAAGGGACATAAAACGATGCTCAACATCACTGGTTATCAGGAAAAGGCAAGTCAAAACTACAATATGAGATATCACCTCACACCAGTCAGAATGGCTAAAATCAACAGCACAAGAAACAACAGGAGTTGGCGAGGATGTGGAGAAAGGGGAATCCTCTTTCACTGTTGGTAAGAATGCAAACTGATGCAGCCACTCTAGAAAACAGCATAGAGGTTCCTCAGAAAGTTAAAAATAGAACTACCTTACAATTCAACAATTGCACCACTAGGTATTTACCCAAAGAACACAAAAATAATAAATCAAAGGGACATATACACCCCAGTGTTTATAGCGGCATTATGTATAATAGCCAAATTACAGAAATAGCCCGTGTCCATCGACTGATGAAAGAAGAAGATATTATCTATATCTACAACTATATTTATATCCATATCTATATATATTGGAGTATTACACTCAGCCACAAAAAATCCTGCCATTTGCAATGACATGAATGGAGCTAGAGTATTATGCTAAGTGAAATACTATGCATTCTTTGGCTCCAGGGATACAATGGTCAGCAAGAATCAAACCTGATCTCTGCCCTCGAACAGATATTAATAAGGCATTAATCCACTGATTATTCAAATCAGTGTGCAATTACAAACTGTCCTAACAGCTATTAAAGAATATTGATATTATGAGAGAAGGAGCCAAGATGGAAGAACAGCATGCAAGTTTTTTTGGGTCTCGCGTCCATGAAGTACAGCCAGATCAACACTAAACCATCCTGCACACCTAGAAAACTGACTTGAGGATTAACACAACAATCTGCACAACCTGAACCACAGAACTCAGCAGGTACCCAGCATGGAGAGATGAATGGGGGAGAGAGAAGCTGTGAAGGGCAGGGAGATATTTTTGCTTGCAGAAAGAGGACAGAGATGGGGGGAGAGTACTGGAAAAGCGCCCCCAAAAGCAGTTGGAGAGAAAGTGGAAAAGCGGAAACAGCAGCAGGGACTGAACTAAAAAGGGATAAAGGAGAACGGAGAGGGTTTAAATTCCATTAAGACTCTATAAACAGGGGGAGCACAGAGTCTGAAACTTGGCATGCAGCTCCATACCTGGCGGTGCTCTGGTGAGAAGGCGAATCCCCAGGAGCAGAGTGAAGTCCCGGGGTCCTTGGGCCACACGAGGAGAGGCAGTTCCCCTGCTGGGAGGACTCCCCACAGGCAAAGGTCCCAGCAGATCCTGGAGAACAACCACATTCACAGGTGCTGGAACAAGGCTGTTAAGTATGAAGCCTGGTGCCAGATGTGTGTTGTGGTTTTCCATAATCCCTGAAACGCTGCTGCTACACGATCATGTGAAAATTTTTTGGGGCGGGCTGGCACCCAGCTGCAGTCTCTGGGCTTCGGCAGCAGCACCATCCCATTAACGTTCGTGGGTGCAGTCGGCTGCGGCCATTGCTCGATAACACCCTCCCACAGAGGGTCAGAAGTGTCAAAGCTGCAGGCCCTCTGAAGTAAGGGGTCGGGAAAAACAGCCGCATCTGAGATAAAACTCAAGAGGGAGGTGCCGCCTGGCAACCTGATGGCTTGGTCATGGACAGTGTAAAAGCGGGAATTGGATGGAAACCAGAGACAAAGGATGGGTGTGTGATTGCTGAGGAGGGAGAATAGATCTCGATACTAGAGACTGGGGTTCTGGGTGGCGCCATTTTCACGTCTCCTGCACATGCGCATACACACCTACAAGCACCACAGCAATCCACGGGATAAACTAAGCAACGCCATCTAGTGGAGAACGGAGCCATTACACTAAGCCCCGCCCAACGGGACTAACCTCGCTCTTCAGGAACACACGTTTCTTTGGCTGCTTCGTTTACAGACTATAAAGTGCTTCACAGTTTGACTTCTAGGGGAAAATGATATAATTTCAAACGTATTTCAGTCTGTTTGCTGGTCCATCTATTCAATTTTCTTTTTTTTCTTTTTCATTTCTTTTTGTTTTCTGGAATGCAGAAAGAAAATTTTTATTTTCAGCTTTTATTAACAATATTTCTTTAATTTTTTGTAGCATATTTTTTACTTTTTTATAAAATTTTCATTTTGTAAATTTTACTTCCATCATCTCATTTTATTCTATTTCATTGTATTAAGTTTTTCAAATTTTCAAATGTTTTCCTTCCCCCACTTTCTTCTTGAATCTATCAAGCCCCTTTTAACACCCAAACCAAAATACAGCTAGGATCTATCATCATTTATTTGATTTGTGTGTGTGTGTTGTTTTTAATTTTTTTATTTTTACTTTTTTCATTTTAAATTTTTTACATTATTAATTTCTTTTCTTCCTTCAAAATGACAAAATGAAGGAATTCACCCCAAAATAAAGAGCAGGAAAAAATGAAAGCCAGGGACTTAACCAACACAGGTACACATGCAAGATGTCTGAACCAGATTTGAATCATGAAAATAAGAATATTAGCTGGAGTTGAAAATAGATTAGAATCCCTTTCTGTGGAGATAAAAGAAGTAAAAGCTAGTCAGTATGAAATAAAAAATGCTATAACTGAGTTGCAATCTCGAGTGGATGACACAGCACAAACTTGAGAAGAATAATGAAGGAGAAAAAAAGGCAGAGACTAAGGCAAAAGAGCATGATTTTAGAATTAGAGAAATCAGTGACTCATTAAAAAAGGAACACCATAATCACAGGGATCTTAGAAGATGAAGAGAGAGAAAAAGGGATAGAAGGGTTATGTGAGCAAATCATAGCAGAAAACTTTCCTAAGTTTCTGCTTTCCTGGGAAAAGACACAGACTTCAAAATCCAGGAAGCACAGAGAACTCCCATTATATTCAACAAAAACCAGCCATCAAGAAGGCATATCATAGTCAAATTCATAAAATACTCAGGCAAGGAAAGAATCATGAAAGCAGCAAGGGAAAAAAAAGTCCTTGACCTACAAAGGAAGACAGATCAGGTTTGCAGGAGACCTATCCACAGAAATATGGCAGGCCAGAAAGGAGTGGCAGGATATATTCAATGTGCTGAACTGGAAGAATATGTAGCCAAGAATTCTTTATCCAGCAAGGCTGTCATTCAAAATAGAAGGAGAGATAAAAAGTGTCCCAGACAAACAAAAACTAAAGTAGTTCATGACCACTAAACCAGCCCTGCAAGAAATTTTAAAGGGGACCCTGAGAAAAGACAGACAGACAGACAGACAGATAGATAGATAAAGACCAAAAGCAACAAAAACTAGAAAGGACCAGAAAACACCACCAGACACTCCAATTCTACAAGAAATGTAATGGCAATAAATTCATATCTTTCAGTACTCACTCTAAACATCCATGAACTAAATGCTTCAATCAAAAGACATAGGGTACCAGAATGGATGAGAAAACAAGATCCATCTATATGCTGTTTACAAGAGACCCACTTTAGACCTAAAGACACCTTCAGATTGAAAGTAAGGGGATGGAGAACCATCTATCATATTAATGGTAGACAAGAGAAAACCGGAGTAGCCATACTTATATCAATCAATCTAGGATTTAAAATAAAAACTGTCTTAAAATAAAGACTGTAACAAGAGACCTGCTTCAGATTCTATCTCCATCTATTTCTCTCTGCCCCTCCTCTGTTCATGTGCTGTCTCTCTCTCTCTCAAAAATATATAAACTTAAAAAAAAAAAGACTGTAACAAGAGATGAAGGGTATTATATCACAATTAAGGGGTCTATTCACAAGAGGACCTAACAATTAAACACTTATGCTCCAAATGTAGAAGCACCCAAATATATAAATCAATTAATCACAAACATAAGAAACTTATTGATAATGATACCATAATAGTAGGGGACTTCAACACCCCAGTTACAGCAATGGACAGATCGTCTAATCAGAAAATCAACAAGGAAACAATGGCTTTCAATGACACACTGGATCAGATGGACCTAACAGATATATTCAGAACATTTCATCCTAAAGCAACGGAATATACATTCTTCTCCAGTGCACATGGAACATTCTCCAGAAGCGACCACATACTGGAACACAAATCAGCCCTCAACAAGTATAAAAAGATGGAGATCATACCTTACATATTTTCAGACCACAATGATATGAAACCTAAAATAAACCACAAGAAAAAATTTGGAAAGG
Organism: Crocuta crocuta; assembly: GCF_008692635.1. NCBI lineage: Eukaryota > Metazoa > Chordata > Mammalia > Carnivora > Hyaenidae > Crocuta > Crocuta crocuta. The sequence continues at coordinate 676,831 of NW_027530368.1, forward strand.
CAACAAATACTTGGAGATTAAAGAACATCTTACTAAAAAACAAATGGGCTAACCAAGAAATTAAAAAGGAAATTAAAAAGGACATGGAAGCCAATGAAAATGATAACACCACAGCCAAAAACCTCTGGGACTCAGCAAAGGCAGTCATAAGAGGAAAGTATATAGCAATCCAGGCCTTCCCAAAGAAGGAAGAAAGGTCTCAGATACACAACCTAACCTTACACCCTGAAGAGCTGTAAACAGGAAAACAAATAAAACCCCAAACCAGCAGAAGACAGGAAATAGTAAAGATTAGATCAGAAATCAATGCTATTGAAACAAACAAACAACAACAATAACAACAAAAAAACAGTAGAACAAATCAATGAAACCAGAAGCTGGTTCTCTGAAAGAATAAACAAAATTGATAACCCCCTAGCCAGTATGATGAAAAAGAAAAAAGAAAGGACCCAAATAAATAAAATCAAGAATGAAAGAGGAGAGATCTCAACCAACACAGCAGAAATACAAACAATAATAAGAGAATATTAAGAGCAACTATATACCAATAAAATGGGCAATATGGAAGAAATGGACAAATTTCTAGAAACATATAAACTACCAAAACTGGAACAGGAAAAAATAGAAAATTTGAACAGACCTATAACCAGTAAAGAAATTGAATTAGTAATAAAAAATCTCCCAAAAAACAAGGCCAGATGGCTTTCCAGGGGAATCCTACCAAACATTTAAGGAAGAATTAACACTTATTCTCCCGAAGCTGTTCCAAAAACTAGAAATGGACGGAAAACTTCCAAGCTCTTTCTATGAAGCCAGCATTACCTTGATTCCAAAACCAGACAAAAACCCAACTAAAAAGGAGACCTATAGACCTATATCCCTGATGAACATTGATGCAAAAATCCTCAACAAGCTATTAGCCAACCATATCCAACAAAACATTGAAAGAATTATTCACCATAACCAAGTGGGATTTATACCTGGGATTCAGGTCTGGTTCAATATCTGCAAAACAATCAATGTGACTCATCACATCAATAAAATAAAAGACAAGAACCACATGATCCTCTCAATAGATGCAAAGAAAGCATTTGACAAAATATAGCATCGTTTCTTGATAAAAACCTTCAAGAAAGTAGAGAAAGAAGGATCATATCTTGAGATCATAAAGTCCATATATGAAAGACCCACCACTAATATCAATGGGGAAAACTGAGAGCTTTCCCCCTAAGCTCAGGAACACGCAGGGATGTCCACTCTCGCCACTGTTATTCAACATAGTATTAGAAGTCTTAGCCTCAGAAATCAGACAACACAAAGGAATAAAAGGCATCCAAATCAGCCAGGAGGAGGTCAAACTTTCACCCTTCGCAGATGACATGAAACTCTATAAGGAAAACCCAAAAGATTCTACCAAAAAAACTTCTAGAATTGATCCATGAATTCAGCAAAGTCGCAGGATATAAAATCAATACACAGAAATCAGTTGCATTCCTAGACACCAACAATGAAACAACAGAAAGAGAAATCATGGAATCAATCCTATTTACAATTGCACCAAAAACCATTAAATACCTAGGAATAAATCTAACCAAAGAGGTAAAAAATCTATACACTGAAAACTACAGAAAGCTTCTGAAAGAAATGGAAGAAGACACAAAAAAAATGGAAAAATATTCCATGCTCCTGGATGGGAAGAACAAATATTCTTAAAATGTCAATACTACCCAAAGCAATCTACATAGTCAAGGCAATCCCTATCAAAATAACACCAGCATTCTTCACAGAGCTAGAACAAACAGTTCTAAAATTTACATGGAACCAGAAAAGACCCCAAATAGCAAAAGCAATTTTGAAAAAGAAAACCAAAGCAGAAGGCATCATAATCCCGGACTTCAGGCTGTATTACAAAGCTGTAATCATCAAGACAGTGTGGTACTGGCTCAAAAATTGACACTCAGATCAATGGAACAAAATAGAGAACCCAGAAACGGACCCACAAATGTATGGCCAACTAACCTTTGACAAAGCAGGAAAGAATATCCAATGCAATAAAGATAGTCTCTTCAGCAAGTGGTGCTGGGAAAACTCAACTGCAACATGCAGAAAAATGAACCTGGACCACTTTCTTACACCATACACATAAATAAACTCAAAATGGATGAAAGACCTAAATGTAAGACAGGAAGCCATCAAAATCCTTGAGGAGAAAGAAGGCAAAAACCTCTTTGGCCTTGGCCACAGCAACTTCTTACTCAACATTTCTCCAGAGGCAAGGGAAAAAAAAGCAAAACTGAACTATTGGGATCTCATCAAAATAAAAAGCTTCTGAACAGCGAAGGAAACAAGCAGCAAAACTAAAATGCAACAGATGGAATGGGAGAAGATATTTGCTAACGACATATCAGATAAAGGGTTAGTATTCAAAATCTGTGAAGAACTTCTCAAACTCAACACCCAAAAAACAAAGAATCCAGTGAAGAAATGGGCAAGACATGAATAGACACGTCTCCAAAGAAGACAACCAGATGGCCAACTGACACATGAAAAAATGCTCAACGTCACCATCATCAGGGAAATACAAATCAATACCACAATGAGATACCACTCACACCAGTCAGAATGGCTAACGTTAACAACTCAGGCAACAACAGATGTTGGCAAGGATGCGAAGAAAGAGGCTCTTTTGCACTGCTGGTGGGAATGCAAACTGGTGCAGCCACTCTGGAAAACAGTATGGAGGTTCCTCAAAAAATTAAAAATAGAACTACTCTAAGACCCAGCAATTGCACTACTACTACTTAGCCAAAGGATACAAGTGCACTGTTTCAAAGGGACATATTATAGCAGCACTGTCAAGAATAGCCAAAGTATGGAAAGAGCCCAAATGTCCATCGGTAGATGAAGGGTATATATATATATACATACATACACGATGGAGTATTACTTGGCAATCAAAAAGAATGAAATCTTGCCACTTGCAACTACATGGATGGAACTAGAGGGTATTATGCTAAGCAAAATTAGTCAGAGAAAGACAAATATCATATGACTTCACTCATATGCGGACTTTAAGATACAAAACATATGAACATAAGGGAAGGGAAGCAAAAATAATATAAAAACAAGAAGGGAGATAAAACATAAGAGACTCTCCAATACAGAGAACAGAGGGTTATTGGAGCGGCTTTGGGAGGGGGTATGGGCTAAATGGGTAGGAGGAATTAAGGATATCACTGAAATATTTGTTGCACTTATATGCTAACTAACTTGGATATAAATTAAAAGAATAAATTAAATAAGAAATTTTTCAAAAGAATATTAATGTTATGAAGTATATAAAAATTCACTTAGTCTGAATGTTTTGGGGCTGAGATCTAAAGGATGAGTAGGATTTACGAAAAGCAGAATGGCAGACACTGGGTTGGTTACACAAAAGCCATTTATAGCCCCCTATCCTCTACTAGAGATATTGTCAATGTCACAGTCTTTCTTGCAGGGAGCATTGACCATATGACAAAGTTTTGGCCAGTGGGGTACAGGAGAAAGTCTCTAGATTGAGCTTCTCTGCTTGAATTAAAAGGCAATGTCTACATGGAAAAACACTTTATTTTTTTTAAACTCTTTGCTTTTTCCCCTTCTGCCTCTTTAGAACAGGGGCAAGAAACCTGGCTGTTAGCAGCACAATTTACCTATGAGAACAACCCTTACACACTGAGGATTGTGGTTAAGAAAGTTAGAAAGAACCGGGAGCCCTGGGCATATCACTGACCCACATACCAGCCCTAAACTACCTTACCTGGCTTTTGTCTTCTTGTTATGAAAAACAATGATATCTTTATTTCTTTAATCCCATGGTAAACAGAGGGAGGTTGTGTGGAGGGTAAAGAGTTTAGAAATGTCAACTGCATTTATGAAGATGCTGGGCAGGAGGAAGTATGATGCATTAGAAAAACCAATGCTTTCCATTTACACTTTCCATTTTTCATATTACAAATTTATCCATGGATAAAATGAAAAGAAAATGGAAGGAACATAAAATTGTAATTCTTGAGCACTATGGTAATTTATTACCACTACAACTATTAATGGAGTCTCAGTAATAAAAGAAGCTGACTGCAGGCTGTGGGGCAGACAAAATAGGCAGAGAGTTGTTGGAAATGCTCACTATGAGTCTATCCTTTATTTCCTACTCAGCAGAGCAAGTGAGTGAGTGGCATTAACATAGGGATAATGTTGCATCCATTTCTGTTTACTTTCCATAATCTCAATATTTGATATTATATGAGGAATAAAAAAATTGATTATTCAATCAGTTAAGAAACAATGGGCTGAAGTATGTTTGTCTTTGTTGTTATTCTCAATTTTTTCCCCTTATTGAATTTGGTCAGGTTATATTTATTTCTTTTTTATTTTTAAAAATTCTTTCCTAGGCATTTTTCTTTTTTTTATTTAATGTTTTTTTTTTTTACTTATTTCTAGGAGAGAGAGAGAGAAAGCGTGAGCAGGGGAGGGTCAGAGAGAGAGGGAGTCACAGACTGAAACAGGCTCCAGGCTCTGAGCTGGCAGTCAGCACAGAGCTCGATGCGGGGCTCGAACCCACGAACCGCGAGATCATGACCTAAGCGAAAGTCGGACGCTTAACCGACTAAGCCACCCAGGCGCCCCTCCTAGGCATTTTTCTAAGGAATTTGGGAAAGAAGTATTTCAAAGTGATCCCTCAATCTCGTATATAACTATAAATCCATATTTCTTTTTGAGGTCAATAAAATTAATGGCCGTATGGAGGATGTTCTAGAGTGAAAAAAAAAAAAACTGTTGGTAGGAATACCAAATAGCAAGTTATTATTATAATATTGAGGTAAAATATTATTAGAACTATGGGACTGGAGAAATCAGATTCCAGATATTTTAGGGTGGCATTGTAAAATGTTGGAGGCTCTTCAATGTTTGAAAGGGAGTTGGAGTTGGAAATGAAGGACAGAAAGGAATTGAGGCTTCTCTCAGTTTGTTACTTTGGGAGAACACATAGACGGATAGTCAAATCAGGAACAGAGGAGGGAGAGCAGGTTAGGAAAGAGTATCTACATACCAACTGTAGAACATCTACATATCCACTGCAGACATTTAATAGCTATTTATTGAGTCTCTGTTGTAGCAGTTATCCATTGTCATAGTAGTAGTGTGTAACAAACAACTATAAGATCTCAGGGGTATAAAACGATAAGCAATTGCCTAGTTCATTAGTCTGCAACATTAAGTTGATTTGGCCTAGGCTTGTCTGAATTTTGGATGTGTTCATTCACATGTCTGGGGCCAGTGAGCTGCCAACTGATTAAGCTGGCCTCAGCAGAAATGGTGGGCAGCTCAGCTCTGCCCCATGTGTCTTTCATCCTTCCGTAAACTAGCCAAGGTATGTCTTCATGGCAATGACAAAGATGCAAAAGATAAACAGACATATGCAAACACTTTTTCCAGTCTGTTTTTTGTGTCACATCTACTAATGCCCCGCTGGGCAAAACAAGCCCTCAGAATTGACGAGATTCATGCTTAAGGAACCAAATTCCATCTGTTTAGGACAAAGATATAGCAAGGAATAAATAATTGATACCATTAGTGAAGTTAATCTGCATGTGAACTGTGTGCCAGACACTGTTCTGGACTCTAAAGATACAACAGAGAACAACAACAACAACAAAAGTCTTTATTCTCTATTTAGAGATATATACAACAAACAAACTAAAAAGTATGTAATTTTGAATACCATTAAGTTCTACAATGAAAAGGGTAAGAGGATGGAGAGTGGTGATAAGTAGTGTGGTATGATGATCTTGAAAGTAGAATTTCTAGGTACAAGGGCAGCGAGACTAAATAGCCCTGAGGCAAGAATGGGCTTGGCAATAAAACCTGGGTGAGATTGGATGGGAGTGAGTCGGGGTGGGGGGAAGGCCAATGAAATTAGATAAGAAGGCCATGTATATCACATGTATTAGTCAGGGTAGGCTGTGATGGGCTGCAGTAACAAGCAACCCTGCAAATCACAATGGCTTAATACACAGTTTATTTATCACTCACTCTAAGTCTACTACGGGTTCAATTTCTTTCCTGGGAAGCTCCCTGAAAACATTAATTGATCATAGGCTGTTTCCATCTTGTGACTCAGCCATCCCAAACTGAGCAGCTCAGTTGTTACATTAAAGGAAGAAAGAGGTGAGAGCCACATGAGATTTTAACCTGCCCCAGTCCAGAGGTGATATGGATCACCTGCCCTCAAAATCCATTAGCAATAACTAGTCATATGGTCAGGTCCAGCTGCATGTGCTCAGGAAAATATGGGAGAGCAAATGAATGTTCAGTGAGCATTAAAAGTTTCTGCCACAGCAAGGTAAGTTTGTTTTTCATTCTATGTGTGATAATAAGTCATTAGAAGATAACAAGCAGGGAAGGAGCATGATCTTATCTGTACTTATCTATACTGGCAGTTATGTGGAGAATAGAGAGTAGAGAGGCAAATGTGGCAGAAGGGTGACCAGTTAGGAGCTCTCCTATAGTGACCACAGGAAGGAGATGATGGTGACTTAACCTAAGGTATAATGATAGGGGTGGTAAGTGATAAGATTTGGGATATATTTTGAAAGTAGGACAAATGATATATAGGTGGAATAGATGTGGGATAAAAGAGAAAGACAATTGAGAATCACTCCTGGGCTTGAGACTAAGCAACTTGGAGAATGGTGATTCCATTTACTAAGAAGGGGGAAGAATGGAGAAGAAATAAGTTCAGAAGAAGAAATCAGGAGTGACTTTGGCCCTGAGAAGTTTGAAAAAGTAGCAGACAGACAAGTGGAAATATTGAGTGAACTGACAGGTGATTTTTTTTTTTTACTTTATTTTACTTTCTTTTTAACTATGATATAATTGACATATAACATCATATTAGTTTCAGGTGTATAACACAATGATTTAATATTTTTATATATTGCAAAATGATCACCACAATAAATCTAGTGATATCTCTTACCATTCGTAGTTACAAAACAATGTTTTTCTTGTGGTAAGAACTTTTAAGATCTACTCTCTTAGCAACTTTCAAATATTCAATACAGTATTATTAACTATAGTCACCAGCCTATATATTACATCCCTGTGCTTTATTTATTTTATAGGTGGAAGTCTGTACCTTTTGACTTCCTTCACTCATTTTGCCTATCCCTCATACCCTACCTCTGGCAACCACCAATCTGTTCTATGTATCTATGAGTTTGGATATCAGTTTTGTTTTTGTTTTAGTTCCACATATAAGTGAGAATATATGGTATTGGTCTTTCCCTGTCTGGCTAGTTTCAACTAGTATAATGCCCTTGAGGTCTGTCCATGTTGTCACAAATGACAATATTTCATTTTTTTTATTGCTGAATAAAATGTGTGTGTGTGTGTGTGTGTGTGTGTCCTCTATATCTATTCATCCACTGATGGACACTTAGGTTGTTTCCACATCTTGGCTATTCTAGATAATCCTGCAATTAACATGCGGGTACATATATCTTTCCAAATTAATGTGTTCATTTTCTTTGTATAAACGCCCAGAAGAAGCTGAGTCATATGTAGTTCTATTTTTAATTCTTTTGAGGTATCTCTGCATTGTTTTCCATTGTGGCTGCACCAATTTACATTTCCACCAACAGTGCATCAGGGTTCCTTTTTCTCCACATCCTCACCAATATTTGTTATGTATTGTCTTTTTGATAACAGCAATTCTAACAGGTACAAGATGATATGGTGCTTTTGATTTGCATTTTCCTGATGGTAAGTGATGTTGAGTATCTTTTCATGTACCAGTTGGCCACCTGTAGGTCTTCCTTAGACTAACAGTTGATTTTTAAATATGAACTTCAGAAAGAGAGGTAAGGGCTGGGATACAAATGTGGGAGTCATTAGCATATACTTTGGGGCTGTATACAAACACCTAGTGGAAAGAGTGCCAGAGAAGATTGCCACTGATTGAGCCCTAGGGAACTCCAAATTTAGAAAAGCAAGAAAGAAGAGTGGGAAGTAGCAAATATGACCAAGAAGCAATAGCTAGTGAGTTAGGAGAACTAGTAAGTGAGGTATTTTGGAAGCTAAATAAGAAAGCTTTTCAGGAAGGAAAAAGTACCTCCAGTGTCATAAATTGCCGAGAGGTTAAGCAAGATGAGGGTCAAGGATTTGACAAGATGAGATCAGCGTTGACCTTGATGAAAGCAGCTTTAGTAAAGTGGTGGAGATTGACTGGGATAGGCTGACAGAAGACTATGAAGGGAAAATAGAGTTATAAATGGGAGAAGAGGAAAAGCTTCATAAGCAGAAGGGACATAAGTTTAAGGAAGGATTTTTTTTAAGGGGAAAGAAATTACAGCATATGTGTATTGTGATAAGAATGGGAGCAATTTAAAGAGAAATTTATGATAGTCGTGAGTGGAGAACAAAGGAGCAAAGTTTTTGAATGTGCAAATAGGGATGTGTCCAGGTTTGGCCTTCAAAAGAAGGTGAGACCATATACAGTGGCCAAAAGATAAATGGACCTATGGGTAGAGGAAAAGACAGCATGGTAGATCTAATGATAAAACCACATAGTTCATTTTTATTGCTTCTATGTTCCACAGAAAATAAAAATCAAGGTCATCAGCTGACAGATGGAGGAAGTGTTAGGGGTAGAGAAGAGGGGAGAAGCTCTGAAATAGTCTTGTTGCAGAGCTGACAAGTGAGGTGACTATAAAATACTTTATAACTGTTGAGCAATATGGAAAGGCCACTAGAGATTTGTAAGTTGACAGAAAGCTTAAAGATCAGCCAACATAATGTATGTTTTTCTATAATGTAGGCTTAGAGATTATTAGCATTAGGTTTTGTCATATGGATGAAATGGAAAGAGGAGGAAAATGGAGTCAAGGGTATATGCAAGGAGAGACCACAGGAGTGAACCATGGGTCCTAGCTAGAGGAATAGAGAAGCAAGGATAGGAGGGGTGATAGATAATAAAAAGTGGTAAGGTCAAGGGGCTGGAGATCCTAATAAGTACTAACAATTGTTGGACTTGGAGTACAAGAGGGCATGAACTGAAAGGTTCACTAGGAGGTGATAGAGAGTAAGAGATTTGAAGAAGAAATTATGAAAATTATATAGTTGCTGGTGATGACGAAGTCCAGGTAATGATTCACCATGAGAGTGGAAGGTTGGAGGAAAGTGGAGGAAAACATAACAGGAAGTGAAGAAGTCAAGGAAGTGAGTCAGGAGTTGGACTGATCATGTTTGTGTATATCACAGTCACCAAAATGAAGACAGGGACAGTAATGGGAACACAGTGAGCTAAAATTTCCTATGGATGAAGGGGAATGAGCAGTAGATGAGTCAGGGAGTGGCTGCAACATGTGTAGTCCATTGGCATGTATCAAAGATGCATGGGGCTTAAAAGATGAAGAAGGAATAATGGTCTGGAAGTGGAGTGATGACAGTGTGTATATCTGTTCCTGGTCTGGCTCTGTGGTGCGTGGACTCTGGAGGAAGTACAACCCACTTAAGACCACGACAGTAATAGAAGTGATATTCTGAAACAGCCAAGTTGCAAGTAGCAAAAGGTGAAAGGAACCTTTGAAGAAGAGGTGAGGATTTTGTTGATGACAGACTATGTGTTCCATGGGGATGGCAGAGTGGGAGGGTGCATCGGACTAGGAAAATGTTTTGAACCATATTGGAGATAAGAGCCAGGGTGGTAGCACTTGACTAGAGAAGCTCAGACCTCCGATGGTGGTTAGACACAAAGAAGTAGAGAGCGACGGGATTGGTCATGGCATCATTATGAGGAAGGTACACAGTGTTCCTAATTAGAGCTTCCCCCTTGGTACTGAACACTGAGACATCTTGTAGTGGGCTCTTGAAAGTCTAGGGGCTTTTAGAGATTTTTCCCAGAAATTTCATGTTCTTGGGAGTAGAGTGTATTACCAGAACTATAGAATATGTTACGGGGGGCTTGCTTGATGCCCTTAGTAAGAACAGGTCCAGCGGGGTTTTGAAGGAGATTGAAGGGAGTAAAATCCAATGCATAGATGATAGCATTGGCCTGCAGAAAAGAGACTTCTTCAAATGAAAGGGGCAGCAGAATCTGACATGCGCACATCGGACTCAATGCTCTACTTTTTTACAATAAATATTTTGTAATGTCCCCTTTACAATATAGAAATAAAATTCATAGATATTATAATCTATATATATACACATTTTCAAGGAAAAAAATCAATACAATGTCCTAAGTGTATTACAAAAGAGAAATAAGAAAAGAGGCAGTTTATAATAAATTAATATGTATTTCAATACGGAAATTCTCAGGCATACAATATGAGGATACAAGATGAGTATGGTAGGCTTATGCCTTTATTTGAAGTAAAGAAAATGTGACAGCAACAGATGCAGGCAGATGCAGCAGTGGGTTTCTTTTTTAAATTTTTGTTTGTTTGTTTGTTTTGGCAATTCAAATATGGTGAGCCACACTTCTGTCAGTGTCACAATGTTTTAAATGGGAAAAGGGGATCAATTCTTGGTAATGAACAAAGATAAAGACAATCTTCCCTAATTTATATGGCAGTTTCCTAGAAAATCCACGATATCTTTTTAAGTTCAAAAATACTCTCTATGTTATAGGCACAATAAAAGTCCCCCAAAGAAGTCCACATCCTAATCCCTGGAACCTGTGAATAAGTCACCTTCCATGGCATCAGTGATTTTGCAGTGCGATTAAGTTAAGGATCTTGAGCTCAGGAGTTTGTCCAGGGCAATGTGGTTGTAGTCAGAAGGGTCTTACAAAGAAAATGGGAGGTTACAAAGAACCTTCTTACAAAGAAGGTTGAGAGGTTGATAGAGCTGAAGATGCTACGGTACTAGTTTTGAAACTGGAGGAATAAGCTGTGAGGCAAGGAATGCAGGCAGCGCCTAGAAGCTGGACGAGACAAGGGAATGAATCCTTCCCTGGAGTCCCCAGGAGGAACAGCCCTGCTGACATCCTGATTTTAGCACAGCAAATCCCACTTCAGACGTCTGATCTCTAGAACTGTAAAATAATAAATTTGTATCGCTTTAAGTAATAGGAAATTAATTTACTTTATATAAAACTCAAAGCTAGGTTCTGGATTTGGGTAATTATAAGTAGGTTTTTTACCTGCATGACTGTCTGGAAAGGCAGTCAATAATCATTTGGAGTGTGGGACAGTATTCCTTTGTGCAGGACCAGACCACCCACTGTAGGACAGCCAACATTCCTAGCCCCCACATCTAAATGCCAGCAGCATTCTGGAGTCATTGGGACACCCAAAACAAATACTCAGTTTGCAAAAGAAAGTACCTATTATCTAGAACAAGGAAAGTTGGGCATTCATATCTGAGGACTTCTTTGAACTAGAAACGCAGTTTCAAAGATCCTTTCAGGGGCGCCTGGGTGGCTTAGTTGGTTAAGCGTCCGACTTTCGCTTAGGTCATGATCTCGTGGTTCGTGGGTTCGGGCCCCGCGTCGGGCTCTGTGCTGACTGCCAGCTCAGAGCCTGGAGCCTGTTTCAGTCTGTGACTCCCTCTCTCTCTGACCCTCCCCTGCTCACGCTGTCTCTCTCTCTCTCTCTCCTAGAAATAAATAAAACATTAAAAAAAAAAGATACTTTCATGGACTTTTAGTTACTTGGCACACAGTCACCTCAAAGCAGACACTGTTTCAGAGTAAAGGTCAATAAACTGTCAGAATCCTGACTGATCAATAAAGACTCTTTAATGATTTCTTAAAAGACTTAAAAGTCCCTCCTCCTCCCCTGCCCTTGAAATGGTCTGAGAACAGAACTTCCACTGGATGACAGATGCCATCCCAACCCAGAACTTCTAGTTTCCCAGGGAAGTGTCTTTAATGGAATCCCTAACCATTTATAAAAATTCACACGTGGGGAGAATTAATTCAGTTTAAATGGAAAAGAGTCATTCTTCTTTCAGTCTCCATTGCTATGGATTATGGAGAAAAAAAGGAATCTTCTTTTATATAATACCTCTTCCTCCCTCAACAGCATTTGTTATCTTGCAAAGATGATGCATAGTTAGCAACTGTTTGCAGAAGAAAAATGTTATCAAAAAATACATGATAGACCTCGGTGTTACATGGATGCAACAGCATCAATGCCTCTCAAAGGTCCATTGGGGGATTCTCAGCATAACTCGGAAAGAAAGAATCACAGAATTCAGAAGGGGTGATCTACATGTTGGAAGCCAAGACACGGAAGTCTTTGGGTTGGTAGTGTAGCACGAGAGTGGGTGAGGAGTCAAGACAAGAGAGTGATTGCTTTGTTCCTGAGTTCCTGAGCCATAGTGCTGTAATTAGCCCTCACCAGAGAGACTAGGCACCAGCATATTGTTTAGCACATCAGGCGTCTGTCCTGCTGGAAGGTCACATGGCTCCAAAGAATGGAGCAGGTGAAGACAGCTCATTACAGAACTGTTCTTTGCATAAGAACAGGAAGGTCTAATTTCTGCCTTTCTCTCTACTTAAGAATATAGTTTGATCATTACCAAGTCAGAGGATGTTCAATTTGGTGAGGGAGAAGTATGATGAATATTCCTTCAAATTAAAAGAGTAGATAATTATTGTATAATTAGACAAGACTTCACTTTATGATTTGCTCCGTGCTCACCCCTATGCAAAGGTTAGAAAAATAATTGTTTTCTGCTGGTTTTGCCTGGCTCATTATGGAGACGTCAGCTGCTAAATCAACCTCTAAGTCATCCCCATCCCTCCTTCATTTTTCACACTCCTTGAGTTCAACTAAATCAGAAGCCAACTTCCTAAGTGAAAAGTGACCTTTACTTATTATTCATGATTTAATAAATAACCCAAAGAGAGCAGTAAAACAACTCAGAACAATAAAGCATAGTAGATAACAACAAAAGCAAAAATAAACAAGTGGAACTATATCATACTAACAAGCTTTTGCACCAAAAGGAAACCATCAACAAAATAAAAAGGCAACCTCCTGGATGGGAGAAAATATTTGCAAACCATATAATATGAGCTAATATCCAAAATGTATTTTTAAAACTCATTCAACTCAATAGCAAAAACAAAAACAATCTGATTTAAAAATAGAAAATCTGAAGACATTCGGATGGCCAACAGGCACATGAAAAGATGCTCAACATCACTAATCATCAAGGAAATACAAATCAAAGCCACCATGAGATATTACCTCACACCAGTCAGAATGACTAGTATCAAAAAGATAAATAGCAAGTGTTGGCAAGGATGTGGAAAGAAAGAGAAATTCGCATGCTGTTGGTGGGAATGTAAATTGGTGCAGGCAGTATGTAAAACAGTATGGAGGTTCCTCGACAAATTTAAAATGGAGCTACATATGATCTAGCAATTCCACTTCTGGGTATTTATCTGAAGAAAATAAAAACACTAATTTGAAAAGATATGTGCACCCTCATGTTCATTGTAGCATTGTTACAATTGCCAAGATATGGACCTAAGTTTCCTCAACTGATGAATGGATAAAGAAAATATGGTATACATACACAATGCAGTATTATTTAGTCCTAAAGAAGAATGAAATATTGCCATTTGCAACAATGCGGATGGACCTTGAGGGCACTAGGCTAAGTGAAATAAGTCAGACAGGGAAAGACAAATACCATATGATCTCTCTTATATGTGAAATCTAAAAAACAAAACAAAAAAATCCAAGCTCATGGGTCCAGAGAATAGATATTGGTTGCCAGAGGCTGGGAATAGGGGATAGAAGAAATGGGTGAACTGCTTTTTTTTCTTTTAGTTTAGGTCAATTATTTAATTTTTTAAAAAATGTGCTTATTGATTAAAGGCGGGTTTCATATACCAGATTTCTTTTTAACAAGACATTTCAAGAAAGCAATGGGCTCTACATCAAACCTGAAGGTATAGAACCAGACTTTTTTCCACCCAAGCAAAGCTGCTATCTTTTAGTTGTGGCTGGTTCATTGATTGCTAATGCTTTACAAATGAGATCAAATAAGACCCAAGGTCTTTATTACACCAAGATATATGCCCCTGTGCATTGCAGTGATTTGGTGATCTTAAAAAATAAAATAAAATTTTTATAAAATAATAAAATAGAAAGTAAAAGTGTGGTGGAAGTACAGTGGGACAGACTCCAGAATCATTCATTATCAACTTTGTCAACAGATATTTGGTGACTGTAACTTCACAATTAATCTAGCAGACAGTCAATAACTCCTTTTTCAGACTCTGTGCTGACAATATAATATTCAGCAAAGTAGACAAAATTACAGAAATTTGCAATAGCATTGGATACTAATGGTAACAGCTGAGTATATGCCAGTGTATGAGGGCAGATTTCACTGGATTTTGAAGATGTTTCTAAAAAGATACCAGAAAGACAATTTCAGCACAGTGTTATTTTAGTGAAGAGAAGTGAATCCCATTCTGTTATGTTTCTACTGAAATGCCTAAGACTAGGATCTAGGTAGGGTGAGGAAGATGTCATTGAAGTAAAGCCATTGTAGATTCTTATTGTTGATTAAATAATTACAGAAATATAAATTAAAGAGTATTTTACTTCACACTTATATATATGTTTTCCTGGTTACAAAGGAGAGCTATTTTAGAAAATCTGGAAAACATATAACCAAGGAAAAGTCTCATAATTATAGCACCCAGGAATAACCATGCTACTCTACATTTCATCATTGGAACTCAGCTATCATACTTTCAATTTTATAATCTGCTTTTTACTTTAACTAAATAAATTCTTAACCAATATGATTTTTAATTCCTGATCACAAAGCACCTCATTTGTATTAGTTTTCATTTGCTACAGTAATAAATTACCACAACCTTAATGGCTTGAAACAATACAAAAGTATTCTCTTACAGTTCTGAGGGTTAGAAATGGGATATGGCCTAAAATCAAGGCATTGGCAGGGCTCAGTTCTTTTCTGGCACCCTAGCGAAGAATCTTTCTCCTTGCCTTTTCCAGCTTCTACAAATCAACTGTATTCCTTGGCTTATTGCCCCTCCTCCATCTTCAAAGCTAGTATCACTCAGTCTCTGACTGTTCTGTTGTCCTGCCTCCTAGGGACTACAGCTAAGAAAGACTCTGCTTTTAAGAGCCCATGTGATTAAGTGGAGCCCATCTGATAATCCAGGATAATCTTCCTCATTTTAAGGTCCTTAATTTAATCACATCTGCATAGTCCCTTTATCATGTAAGACAATGAATTCATTCACAGGCTTCTGGGATTATAACTCGGACATCTTAGGGGCAGAGAGAGCATTTTTCTGCCTGCCACACTATTTATGGTCATAATTCATTAAACCAATTCCCTTTTGTTGGACATCGATTTCAAGATTTTTAAAAATAATAAAAAACAACTATTCTTCCACATAAGTCTGGGCAAACTGTGTATTTCCATAGGGCAAATTTCTAAAATTGGAATTTCAAGTCAAAGGTTATTTTTCCAAATGCCAAAGCTCTTGACATGCTGTTGAATTTACTTCTTAACAGTAGTCTAAATTCATCTGTCTCCAGTGCCATATGAAATGCCTGATTTTGCACTTTGGCAATCGGAGACTATGTAGGTAAACTTTAATTTTTGACAAATTGATGAGTGAAAGATTGTACTACATTATTGTAACAACTGCATTTCTTTGCTTACTAATAAGCCTAACTTTTTTTCCATATTTCTGTTGGCCATTTGTATTTCTTACAGAATGAAACTAGCCTAATTAACTAGCCTAATTAACTTGTTTGCCCATTTTTATACTGTGACTTATTTCTTAAACTGGTGCTCTATGTTAATGATATTAACTATTTTTAATATAACATACAAACATATTTCAATTTTGGTATTTACTTCTTAATATCTTTAAAAACACTTTTTTTTTTTTTTTAAATTTTTTTTTAATGTTTTTTTTATTTCTAGGAGAGAGGGAGAGACAGCGTGAGCAGGGGAGGGTCAGAGAGAGAGGGAGTCACAGACTGAAACAGGCTCCAGGCTCTGAGCCGGCAGTCAGCACAGAGCCTGACGCGGGGCTCGAACCCACGAACTGCGAGATCATGACCTAAGCGAAAGTCGGACGCTTAACCAACTAAGCCACCCAGGCGCCCCTAAAAACACTTTTTGACATTTAGAAGTTTTACATAATCTATTAATCATTTTTTGTCACTAGTTTTAAGTTTAGGAAGTTCTCTATCACTTCAAGATTAGGTATTTATTCATATTTCCTTTCAGTTTTCTTAAGGGAGGCGTTAATAAAATTTTTTTTCCAGATAGCTTATCAATTATGCCTAAAGGATTTGTTTTTCCATACATTTATAATGTCATAAGTATTTGATACTAAATTCTTATATGTAGTAGAATATGTTTCTAGGCAGTTTGTTATAGTTATTTGACCTATATTTTAATCCTTGTGTTGACACCACTGTTTTAACTAGGAGGACTTGATTTTAATATCTGATTGGGCAAGAAGATGCCTCCTACCACCAACTACTTTATACAGGCCATGCTCCTCTCTGTTTCTGATTTGCTGCACTTTTTTGCCAGTTTAGTCTCCCAGATGAACTTTAGAATACTAAGTCATGGTCCGAGAAACATCTCACTGTAAATTTTGTTGGAATTGAATTAAAATAGAAAATGATTGACAGCTAATTCATTCCCTTTACCTCTGTTAAGTATTCAATTAATTCATTATACAAATGCCCTCCACATTTTAACTGGATTGTTCCTATAGTTTATCTTTTTGTTGCTACTATGGAAAAATGTTTTTATCACATACATGCTTATTTATAAGTGTGAATATATGAGAATCTGTTATCTCATATCTATTTCATAACCACATTACCTCAACTCAAACTACCACAAGCAAAAAGCATATTTTGTTATAAGAACACTAAGGCATCTCACATAACCCAAAGCCAGGACTGCAGCTTCATCTCAGAATGAACTAAAACTGGGCTTTCCTGTCTCTTGGCTCTGGACCTCACCATATGCCTGTTTCATCTTTCATTCTATCTCCCAGCAAATAGCATACCTCAACTTGAACCAAATAAAAGAGGATATAACCTCCAAAAGCATTCAAATGTTACATTTTGCAACTGCAACCACTTATAATCTCTAGCTCACTGCCTTGGTGTGCTCTTATTCCCTCACTCTTGCTCTGTCTCTTCCAAAATGCCTTGCGAAGAGACTATCAGTCAGATTGGTTGCAGTTTCTTTTCCTGGAAGAGTCAGTGATGCCCCAGAGACCAAAGGCCAATGACAGAATATGTTGGTGCAGGGGAGGGGCGCCTGGGTGGCTTAGTCGATTAAGCGTCCGAGGGCTCGAGCCCCGCGTCGGGCTCTGTGCTGACTGCCAGCTCAGAGCCTGGAGCCTGTTTCAGTCTGTGACTCCCTCTCTCAACAGTCAAGTAAGTGCTCGTTGCAATCCTCTTGAATTCTCAAGTTATGTAATAATGTTATTGTATTGAATTGCTTAAAACACATATAATATTAAACTATAGTAGTAATAGTGGGCATCTGAACCAAAATAAAAACACCTTTATAACTTTATCATTCTATATTTTATTTGTTGATTTGTGATGCTTTTTTGTCATGTAAAGGAAAGATCTACTCTAGTTTCTAAGATTGCCTCAAAAACGGATGTTGAGGGGTGCCTGACTGGCTCATTCAGGAGCATGTGACTCTTGATCCTGGGGTTGTAAGTTCAAGCCCCATATTGGATGTAGAGATTACTTAAAAAAATGGATGTTGAATTTTACTGAATCCATTTCTGGTCTTTAACCTCATGGCCACATGTTTTTCTCCCATAACCTAATGATGTGACATTTTCTCATTAATAAAGCAGTGTGCTTATGATTACATGTTTTGGATTGTCCAACCGTCCCTACTCCCAGTGTTGGGAAAAATATCCCTTTAGAGAATGCTCATTTGTATGACTTTTTAATTAAGGGGTAAAGATGAAAGGGATACTTGGGTCCTCCATAATAGATGTTAACTGTGTGAATTGGCTCATTAAAGTATCGAGTTTTTCTTCTTGTTAAAAAGTCATTCAGAGAGGTATGAGCTTGATGGAGAGTTCACTATATAACAGAGGGACAAGGAGCTGGGGAGGAGACCTTGACAGATGTGGACTATCTTCCTGATTCCACTGGTGGTCACTTGTGATATCAGGAGCAGAAGACTAAGGGACAGAGATCAGGAGGCAAAAAAATTCAATGGTGAGTGGCAGAGTTAGCCTGGGCATACCT
This sequence comes from Crocuta crocuta, assembly GCF_008692635.1. NCBI lineage: Eukaryota > Metazoa > Chordata > Mammalia > Carnivora > Hyaenidae > Crocuta > Crocuta crocuta. The sequence continues at coordinate 695,136 of NW_027530368.1, forward strand.
TGTGTCATAAGAACTCATTTTCTAGGGACAGAGAAATCAAAGGCCCCTCCCAGCCTACCCAAGCATCCTGATATTCCATTCCAGAGAACGGACTATAGGACACCAGCCTCAAGTGAGGATCATCCCTTGATTCTCTATCTATAGTTTGTAGTAAGCAGATAGATCCTTGTTCCCCTTGCCCTTTCAGGATCTTTTATTCAAAAAGGACAAGAAGGGGGACTTATGGCCAATTTATGCTGAGACATTTCTTAGTAGTTTTCCTTATGGAAATCTAGGGAATTGGAACCCTAGTCTAGCTTCTGACAAGTCACTTTGGAAGATAATAAGACGAATATTAGTTCTCATGCAGTTCATCCAGCGTTCCTGCTGGTGCTAGGTCCACTGCATCCACCGCTCCAATTCAACACACCTACCATAACAGGAAGAGCCATGAAATCTCTGAACAGGATTGGTGCTAGTTCAGTATCAGATTGTCATGGTCCCAGCCTCATGCCTTGGCTTTAGTCTACCCACTAATTAGTTCTATAAAGTATTGATGGAGCTTAAGACTAAGCATTGTCAAGAGCCTCTGCAGAGGCCAAGTCCAGGCATGAGCTAGACCAATGGGAGTGGGTTCGGTGGACCAGGAGCCCAACAGACAAGGCCTTCCTGAAACCCTAGGAACCACATCAACTACGGTCAGAGATAATTCTGCTTAGACCATGATATGTTATCTACCATTGTACTTGTGAATCGGTATTGCAGATATTTTATGTAGCTCTTTTGAGTTGAAGGAAAGCCCATGAGGGCAGACTGACGATTCATTAAGATTGTACCTCATGAAATGAATTTGGAGGTTGGCCTCTTTTTCTTTGTGTTTATGTATCATAGGAATCATATAATCTTTTTTAAAATAAAAGTTTACCTATTAAACGCCCAGTCTTTCCACAAATAATTTCCCAGATTATTGCCCTTTTTGGATCACCAGTTTATGCCTGATCTGTCTTTCTACATCCATTTTTTAATTTTTTTATGGGTTTGTGTTTTTAGCAAAAGGTAAGAGGACAGTTGTTTACACCACTTCGTGAAGCACTCCAAAGAAACAGAAGAACAATCATTTGTACAAAGTATAAACTGATTAACCTACATGGAGAGACTTAAATGATTCGCTTTATTTTTTTAAGTTTATCTATTTATTTTTGAGAAAGAGCATGGAAAGGGCAGAGAGCAGGGCGGGAAGGAGCAAAAGAAACTCAAGCAGGCTGCACACTGTCAGCACAGAGCCTGACACAGGGCTCGAACTCACGAACTGTGAGATTGTAACCAAAGCCGAAATCAAGAGTCAGACACTTAACTGAGTGATTCCCCCAGGTGTCCCTTAAATTGTTCATTTTAAATCTCATTGAATAGAATAAATAAGGTCATGAAGAGTAATAGCACAATACTGGGATAAGAATCTCTCTCTCTGTCTCACTTCCCTTGTTATTAAGACATCTACATTTTATATTAAATCAACAATCTTCTTCAAAGTAAATCGTAAAATACTTTGAGTGAAAGCAAAGTTGAATATCATACTTTTAACATACCTGTGCACCAGCTTTCTGAGAATAAGTCATTAGGAAGTTCACTGTTCTGGTCTCCACGTTTCTTTTTCCTGGTTATTGATAAAGATTTAAGTAAAAATTAAATAAATAAATAAACCTGGCAATATTTTCCCTAGCAAGCAATCAATGTAGAATTACATTTAATAGAATACATGTAAATGAAACATTAAATTGATTATTAGGGATATATAACTGCCTTTATTTTAGAATTTGTACGTTTTATCTGCTAGAAGCTGATTCACATTTTCATTCATATAAAATATTTATAGGTCCTAAAGAACGCGAGCTTAAAGGAAGCACAAAAAAGTCTCATGTTAGGACAAGGAATCAATAGCAGCTGCAACAGACAAATCCTGAATTCTCAGTAGTTCAGCACAATGGTTATTGCTTGCTCTCCCAAAGTCTGATGTTTTATCAGTAGAGGCTCTCCTCCATCTGATGACTCAGGAATCAAATCTTTCTCCATCTGTGACACTGCCATTTTAACATATGAATTCCAAGGTTACCTGACAGGTTAAGAGGGAAAGTAGAAGTGGTATATCAGCAATTAACTGTCTTCGCTTAGAAATAACACATGTTGCTTCCACTCCCATTTTGTTGGCCAGACTTAACCACACAAACTTGCCTAGCTGCAGTGGGACTGAGAATTATAATCTCTAAGAGAACTAGGACAGAGAAAATAACTGGATATGGGAGGGCATCAGCAGTGTCTCCTACAAGTGAAAAATACATAGTGCTTCATATTCAGATGTAAATTTAATCCTACCATGAAACTTTAACAACCTTGAAATAGCAACAAAATTTCTCTGAGTCATCCATCTTTAAAGGAAATGGTAACATAACATTGAGGCACACACAAAAAAAGAAGGCCATAGGGGAAGGGAAGGGTAAAAAATAGTTTCAAACAGAGAGTGAGGCAAAGCATGAGACTCTTAAATACAGACAACAAACTGAAGGTTGGTGGAGGGGTGGGGGAAAGGGGAAAATAGGTGATGGGCATTGAGGAGGGCCCTTGTTGGGATGAGCACTGGGTGTTATAGGTAAGCAATGACCCATGGGAATCTATTCCTGAGACCAAGAGAACACTGTACACACTGTATGTTAGCCAACTTGACAATAAATTATATTAAGGGGAAAAAAAGTCAGCACCCTGAGTGTCACCCAGACATAAATAGTGCACACATAAAAATATGCTAAACATATAATCATATTGACCTTCAATTACAGGAAACTGTCTCCTTAACCAAGAAAGTCATGAAATGTAATTAAATATGTCTGAGATAAAACAGAGCTCAAACAAACCTACTCCCTTTGATATAGCCTCCACTTCTAGCTGAAGTTCTCCTTTCCATGGGTATGTTTCATTGTTCTCATTCCATGGCTTTCTTCCCTAAAATAAGAGAACTAAATATTTTCATCTGAAGGCACTGGCTTTCTTCTGGTATTATTTGGAAATCCAGGACCATGGGTCATCGGCTTGAATTAGTTAAGGTATGTTGTATGTGTGCTTCTACCACACCTAAAACTTCTGTCAATTTTTCTCAAAGACATATTTAGGTGGGGTCATGAAAACATATAATACTTTGAAATGACTTTGACCTTCATGAATCCGATTACTTAAACTTTTTATAGCATGACTGTCTTCCGCATTTGTAGATGTCACAAAAGAATATTTTATTCTAAAAGGCACTTTCAGAAGAACATTGTTTGGCTCATGTTCTGCAAATAGATTTCCAATATGTTCCTAAGTGATATTAATGGGAAGATTTTCAACATTCCTTTTTTTTTTTTTTTTTAAGGATAATTTATATTTACTAGAGTCTTGGTTGGGCTTCTCTGCTTCAGTTTTGACAAATTCATCTAATATTCACTCAGGATTAGTGATTACCTGATTCATCTACTTGTTCTTTTTTTTTTTTTAATTTTTTAATGTTTTATTTATTTCTGAGAGAGAGAGAGACAGCGTGAGCAGGGGAGGGTCATAGACAGAGAGAGGCACAGAATCTCAAACAGGCTCCAAGCTCTGAGCTAGCTGTCAGCACAGAGCCCGACGCCGGGCTTCAACCCACAAACCGCGAGATCATGACCTGAGCCAAAGTCGGACACCTAACGGACTGAGCCACCCAGGCGCCCCATCACCCACTTGTTCTTGACCCAAATCTGCCAATGTTTTTCTCTACAGCTGGTGAGAAGATATGCCTCAATTCCACAAGCTGAATTTATACAGTGTCCATCATTTTATTTGAAAATTTTTCCCAGATTATAGTTTTTTAAGGAAGTCTATATAGTTGTTTATATGCTGCTAATCTTTTAGGTTTATTTTCTTTTAGTAAAAGTGTTTTATACATTAACTCTTCTTGTCCCAATGAATATGCTTCTGTTTTTCATGATTTTTTGTTGTTGGCTCTTTACTGTTTTACTGTTTTTTTTAACCCCCATCCTTTATTATATGGACTAAATTTTCTTTAACTTTGTTTTCTCTAGTGATTTCAAAGTTTTGTGCTCTGTTGTTATTTTTCTAGTAGTTAATTTTACATTTTTTAAAAAAACATTCTTGAAACTATTTTTATTGATGTCAATGCCAGAACCAAAGCTGTATTTATTGGCTAAGTCTATGGACTTTTTTAAGTTGCATTTTTGATTTCCTTTTGTCTTTATCCCACTCTCTCAGCTTTTGTTATTATTATTATACGGAAATTTTTCTGGGTTCAAACCATGTTACTGAGGACCTCAGTAGGGGTAGGGGTCAAGCGGCTGGGAGGAGAGTGAGATCCAATGTCCTCAGCCTGGTTAGGATCTCTCCAGCCCCGCTGTAGTAGTTAAAAGCTATATATGGAATTTTATTTCATATTTTATGTTGTATTTTATGCTGTATATTTTGTCCTTTAAGAGCTATTTTTAACATTTGTGTTAAGCCTTATAATAATATCACAACTATTATTAAGCTTAATTTCCTATTTAAGTTGTTGCGGTATTAACCATAACTCTTTTAGTGAACAACTTCTCTTTTTTATGCTAATCTGAGCTGTTTCTCTCCACTTGAATAATATCTCTGAGTGGTGTTCAAGGGTTTATTGTTGTTATTATCTCAAGGGATGGTATGGCTGGTATGATTTCTCAACTTGTTATATTTCTGATTTTGGTTCTTTTGGCTTAACAAATAAATACCACCTTAGGTAGACAATTCTTTGACTATAAGATTTCTCCTCCCCTAATTTTATAAATGTGGCCCCTTTATTTTCTGGCATTATAGTAGGGGAGAATTATGAGGTCAGCATGATTTTTTCCCCTATAGGCAAAATATTTATCTTCTTGATGGACTGGTGGAATTCTTTCTTTACTCTTGAAATAAGAAAAAAATATCAGAATATCTCTAGGTAGAGAATATATGAATATTCTCTAAGTAAAATATCTCACATCCATTGATTCTGCCAAGTATAAGCAGCCCCAGATCTTTACTCAATTCAGAAACATTTTTCTTCTATTACATCTTAAATCATTATTTCTGTTCAAATTGTTTAGCTCTCCTGTTCAAGATTCCCAATTTCTTCATACTTTCTATCTTCTCCTTTTCTGTTTCATTCCAGAACAATGTCTAAAGCTGGTTTATATATTGCTAACTTGCTTTTCTGAAATTTATTTATTCTAATGTTGAGTTTAATTCTATAGTTGCATTTAAAAAAATATTTTAATGTTTTATTTATTTCTGAGAGAGACAGCGTGAGCAGGGGAGGGTCAGAGAAAGAGAGGGAGACACAGAATCTGAAACAGGCTCCATGCTCTGAGCTAACTGTCAGCATAGAGCCCGATGCAGGGCTCAAACCCACAAACCGTGAGATCATGACCTGAGCCGAAGTAAAAGTCTGATGCTTAACCGACTGAGCCACCCAGGTGCCCCTGTAGCTGCATTTTTAACTCCTTCAAAACTGCTTCTCCTCCAGCAGGCTGCTCTAAAGAAAAAAATACATATTTTTTAAGGGCTAATAAAAAGATATTCTAGGTTTCTTTTTTTTAACCTTGATCTGAGAACAGTTTAATCTAATTTTAAGGTTAAGATGCCACTGATATAGTCCCTAAATTTTCTTGATAACTTTGTTTTTATAAAGCTAACAGTCTATATGACCTTAATTTCTTTACTAGGATATTGGTCCAGTATGTATTTTATAATTATATATTTGTTCATATAGAACAATATATTTTATTACTAGTGACATATTATTTAAATCCAGACCCTAAATATGATATTTGTAATACTTTGTTTCATCAAATCTAAGATAATATTGATTATAAGGCAAATTATTTTATATACCGCTAAAGAAAAAAACACTGCTGTAAAACATAATTCAGTTTTTTATTTTTTAGCATTTTATATTATCCTTAAAAAAAGTACTATTTTGGATGTATTTACACTTGACTTTTAAATAATATATCACTGTTATGCCTACATGAAGAGATGACTATGAGCAAAATAATGTTTAAAGTATTTCTAAAATTTCTTCTCACTATTTGATTCTTCTGAATCACATTTTAACTCAGAAAAATGAAAAATGGTTTCTCATGTCAATCAACTCTTTTATCATTCCTGCCTCCCCTACCTCCCGCCCCTAACCCAGCTATACCTTTTCTTATCTCAGCTGTAATTTCTCTGGTCTCATCCTTAATCTGCTCCATAGAGTTCACGTTATCTTGAATAGTTTTTAAAAGCCCAAAGCAGTTGTACTATAAAATTTGTTTCTGTGTGGCTCAGTCAAGTGAGCATCCAACTCTTAATATCGGCTCAGGGTTGTGGGATCGAGCTCCGCATCAGGCTCCACACTGAGTGGAGAAAAATGTTTCTGCACTCAAATGCTCTATCACTGAAAAGAATTTGTTTTGGAACCTGTAGTAAATTGCTATTTCAAACTGTGTTCCTCCCCTGCCTTTTGAGTGTTATGTTCTCTTCCTCTTATAATAGGCACTTGTAAGTCATTAGTTCTAAGTTTGATTATTTTCTTCTATTTATTCATCCTTTTTTAAAAAAAATGTTTTATTTATTTCTGAGAGAGAGAGAGAGAGAGAGAGACAGAGAGCAAGGGGTAGGGCAGAGAGAGAGGGAGACACAGAATCCAAAGCAGGCTTCAGGCTCTGAGCTGTCAGCACAGAGCCCAATGCGGGCTTGAGCCCAAAACTCAAAAACTGTGAGATGATGACCTGAGCCAGAGCCAGAGCTTAACTGACTGAGCCACTCAGGCACCCCTTCATTCATCCTATAATATAGAGAGGTCTTCTGAGATTAGGTTTTACTGTAAACTCCATATGTATGTACATTGTTGCTGTTGTTGTTGTTTTTAACGTTTATGTATTTTGAGAGAGAGAGAGCTCTTGTGCTCATGGGAGCCCGTGAGGGAAGGGCAGAGAGAAAGGGAGACAGAGAATCGAAGCAGGCTCCAGGCTGTGAGCACAGAGCCTGAAGCAGAGCTCCAACTCAGTAACAGTGAGATCATGATCTGAGCCAAAGGCAGAGGCTTAACCAACTGAGCCACCCAGGCGTCAGCCCTACTGTTGTAGTTTTTTAACTTGGTTCCCCTCACTGTCCACATAATTGCTGACAGAAGTCTCATTTCAGATAATAAGGTCAAGTTTCATTTGATATTCATATTTTCTAGCCAATTTTTTACTGTTTTGAGGTCTTTTATTTAGTGCAAATGTATTGTCAGGAGGCGACATCCAGTCTCACTGCCTGTTTTATCTTTTCATGAGCAGCAATGATTCCTGCATAGTCAGACATTCTTTCTAATTTTTTACTTACCTACCATAGTGAATGGTATGTTTCTTTGGCATATAGTAAATGCTCAATATATAGTTCTACCAGTATTCAGTAGAATTCCCAGAATGCACCACAACTCTGTCAGGCTTAGCTCCTAACAGTTGCCAACCTGACCTTCTTAGATATAAGCACTCCCAGTCACACAGCTTTGTGGGTAATTACAGTCCCAGAATTCATGCAAGAAAACAGTAATTAATGCCACGGAAAATGTACTTAAAATGGCTCCAGTTATTCTAGAAGTCAAATCTAGGTTGTCTTCCCTTTTTCTGGTAGTAAGACTCCATGTTTGAAAGGAAAAGATCTGCAGTAGACGTAGCTTTAGAGAGTCTCCTACCACCCTTCCCCTTTCCCCTGCCTGTAAGCTTCCTCAGAACCTTGACTTTTAGAAATTCTTTGTTTCCTGGCATTGAGGAATACTCAGAGTTTCCAGTTTTATAAACTAGTTCCTTTCTCTTTTCTCTCCTGAATTACTTCTCAGTAAGTTGGAGGAGACAAAAATCACAATTCATTTAATTTTTTAAATAAAAAATACCACAACAGTTAACAATTATCTAAACTTAACTGGGTTCAGTACTTGCCAGTTGACCTTTTATTGACATGCCCTCCCCATCTGAGTTCCTTACTTTGCTCTGTGTCTCAGTTGGCAGGAGTACTTAATACTTTAAATAATGCAAACGGGGAAGGCATGTTTTGGGATCTGCTTTCGGAGGCCTTGAAGATCTAGAATTAATCACCAAGCTGGACTAGAAATCAGGTCTCCTATTCCTTGGCCTTTCCAACCAAATTAGGTACTTTACTTCTTCCTCTCCATCAAAAAGTACCAATAAAAAGTTACTTATCACAGCTGGTGGTTGGAAGAATTAAGTGCGATAATACATCTAAAGCGCTCAGTACAACACCATTAGAAGATGGTGCAATTACTATCTCAGTTTTACAAATGAAGAAGCCGAGGCTCAGAGATTGAGATAACTTATTGATAGCTGATCCCAGGCAGAGCCAGAGCTGGGATACGGGACCATCTGAGTTCAAAGCAGAGCCTCAACTCTAATAACCACACAGCAAGCATCTCACTGACCAGGTTCCTCTCTGGAGTTCTGCTTCCTCTGCTATCCTGGGCATGTTAATTTGAGTAATACTCAGCTTTCAGGACCCAGCTGCCAAATTAGATTATGATGCCAACAGTCAGCTGACTCTCTGTGCTCCACCACATACTCAGCAGGCATTTCAACAAAAATTAATTGATGAAAATATATGGCAATTGCCCAAAGCTGACAAAAACAACTTCTAACCCTGCTGTTAAAACTAATGGATTCTAAGGTTCAAATTTTGCATGAGGCCTGGGATAGAGCCCCTCTTAGGGCCGTTTCTATTTTTGCCATTTATCTAACTAAGTATATATCTTATCTTGGAAAATAGCTGTCTTGTTGCTGCCTCTTATAGTAATCCCTTTTATTAAATCAGACCCTGGGAATACACAATATGCATGCTCTGCCTATGAAGAAGACACAGGACAAGAGGCAGTTAGTAAATCTTGGAAATCCCTCCATGCTCACTTTGCTTAACAGAAACTATACTGATCAGTTATCTGGAATAATGCCTTCCCCAGGCCTTTGCCCATCTGAAGCTCTCCGAGATATTAACCTGAAATGAATTGGATCCCAAAGTGGTGAGGAGTGTTGGAAAACCAACTTGGGTCACAGGTGGACCCTCATATTCTCCCTGTCCTCAACTATCTCTATGATCTTAGATAAATTCTCAACATAGCTAGGCTCCATTTTTCCCAATATCAAATACGGTTTAGAGCTGACCTATGAGATTATGATGAGAATTGCACAAATCCACGTGTCTATATACAAGTTCTTTGAGAAGCAAGGTCTGACTAAAGATCATTTCCATGGGGACTTGGACTCAGAATGTTCTCACCTCCCTGTCTCTAGGTAGAAGGGCTATAAATTGCTTCACTGCTGTGAATTTTTTCTCAGTAATGAGAAGATTTTTATTCAGGTTTCTTCCCACATCTTCCTAATAATGTCCAGTAGCCAAAACTGAAAGAACAGAATAAGATATTTAAATTGCTTAAGACCCGCCTCTTCCTGAGTAAAAGAAATACAGACGGTACACTTATTTTTTCCTTTTTCTGTTTTTTGTCTTTGTTTTTTTGTTTGTTTTGTTTGTTTGTTTTGAGGAACAAGTCCAGCAAGGTGTGAGGGCAGTGTACCCAAGTGCCTAGCCTCTGCCCTGGGGCAGTGGTGGGGTTTCCATTGATGCTGTTGTCATGGAGCTGGCCCGGGGCTATCTGGGGGCTGCCTGTGCTATTTATCTGCCCTTCTTTAGCACATTGTACGTAAACAGTGGGGAACCAGGTGGATTCAGTCCTCCCTTTTCTGTTCTTTCCAATCCATTCTCTGATCCCACTAAGTCCAAGCCTTGTCTGTAAGTCTTTACCTTGCTGTGAAAGGTTTATCTGTGGGACCTGAGTCTCTGGGGAGTGTAGGAAAAGAGATGTGTGGGTACCTTATCTGGCGGTTTAGTGGCCCTTGCTTCCACAAGTGGATGAGGAGGACTGCAGGGGGCAGGTGGTGCAAAGGAAAACGGAAGGAAAGGTGATTTGTTCAGGCTTGGAGTGGAGTCTAGTTTCAGTTACCACTTTGCTCCAAGAAGTATTCTTTCCTAGTTATCCCTCCCCAAACTTCATCCTGCCACTACCACAAACTGGAGTAAAAGCGGAGAAGATTATCCTTCCCAGCCTCAGTTTCCAACCACCATTGATTCAGGGCAGTGCTGAGAAGCATTAGAGAGATGAGTGCTTTGGAGAGATGAATGAAGCATCCGGTCCGCCATCCCACCGCCACCATGGGAAAGCGGGAGGTATCAGCCGGACCCACAGCCAGCTTTCACAGTTTCTTGTTCATCTTAAGTTCATAGGAAAACAATGTTTCCTCTAAATCCTTTAGGAATAGAGTAAACTTGAATGGGCTTAACAAGACACAATGTAGAAATATAAGTAGGAACAGAGGTTGGCAAACTTTCTGGAAAAGGTCAACGTGTCAGTTTCCTAAGGCTTTTTTAACAAGTTGCCACAGACTGGGTGGCTTAAAACAATAGAACATTATTTTCTCACAGGCCAGAAGTCAGAAACCAGAGGTCAGAAGTCTAAAATCAAAGTGTTACCAGGGTTATATTCCCTGCAAAGGCTCCAGAAGAGAATCCTTATTTGTCCCTTCCAGTTTCGAGTTACTCCAAGTAGTCCTTGGCTTGCAGCTGTATACTGTCAATCTCTGCTTCCTGGGGATAATGCCTTCTCCTCCATTTCTGTGCCTTCTCTTCTGTCTCTTCTATAAACCCTTGAAATTGGATTTGATGCCCACCCCAGTAATCCAGAATGAATATATCTTAATATCCTTAATCTCATCTGCAGACTCTTTTTCCAAAAAAGGTAACATGCAGAAGATCTGGGTATCAGGGCATGGATATATGTTTGGGGGGGCGAGGGGGGGGCGCTACCTTTCAACCTACTAAAGTCAGACAGTAAATATTTTAGGGTTTATGGGCTCTAATTGTTGTAACTACTTTAGGTCTCAATGTTATCAGACTAAAGTGATTCCACTTCTTGGTGAGTTACAGAGACTACACCAGGTCGAGTTGCCACACAAAGTTATCTTTATTTGTCAAGTAAGGAGATCACTGGGAATAACGTCCAAAGCCATCACTCCCTGGGAAGGGGTCAGAAGGCTCCTTTTATTAAGGCTTGGGATGAATATTCAGAGGGGGATGGGATTTTAACATTATAATGAAGCCTAGGTAACTATCAGGTACTTTCTGACTTATCTGCACCAGTATCTTCCTCAATGTTTCTTCTCCTGTTCCAGCAATTAGTTAGCTTCTAGAAGATGAAATTGACAGTCAGGCAGATGCCTCTATAAATTTCCTAAGTTCAAGGGGTCAATCCTTAGTTCAGAGGGTCTATGGGTCTTGCCGGGGACCCCAACTACTAGGCTCTTGCCATTGTAGCTAGAATGAAAGCAGCCACAGATAATACATAAATAAACAAGTGTGGCTGTTTTAGAGGAAATCTTAATTTATGGACACTGAAATTCAAATTTCATAGACTTTTCACACACTATGAAATGTTCCCCTTTTTATTTTTTATCAGCCATCTAAAAATGTAAAACCTGTTTTTCACCCATAGGTCATATAAAAAATGGGCCAGATTTGGCCCATGGACTATAATTTGCCCATCTTAGGTTACTGCAATTGAATATATTTTAAATCATCTGGATTTCTTTTCAAAGTTCTCTAGTAACCTTCTAATAAGGCCAAATATCTTTTCTGTCTTTGTTATTCTTCAGATTTCTATGTCTTTTGACACATGTTGTGACCCTCTCCTTTCCAAAACTCTCCCTCCAGCCATGTGGATATGATAAAATGTAAATGTGGTTTCATGAGAAATACAGGGGAGAGTAATACGATGACTTCCCATGGCAGGAAGGTGATGGTCTTGACCTTGACTATGTGTATCTGAGCTCTGTGACCTGTCAGAACAGGATATTGTAACCTCTGTGGAAGGAATAGAACCTTCCACAGATAAGTGGGGTCAGATGAGCTAGAGATGGGGTGAAATGAATTGGGCAGTTGACAGGAGCTAATGACATTAGTGAGGGAGATGGAGACAGAGAGAGGGGAGAAACCAGGTAGAGGGGATGTAAGCAAAGAGCAGGGAGATGGGAAAAGGAAGAGCAAGAAGAGATATAGAAAGATGAAATGAGGTTGCTTATGGCAAGAGAGGAAATTAAACCTAGAGGATGCTAAGTGAGCTTGAGGCTTACGAGGCCATACCAGGAAAGAGGGCAATTAGAGCTGAAGAGAATTCAGACGTATTAGGAGCTGAAATCTCAAGAATGAAAAGAGCATCCCTGAAGGATGAGAATGAGGCAGACAAAGAGGCTTGGGGAAAGTTCCTGAGTGTTTTTGGTTTTGTTTTTATTATTTTTTAAATGGAAGTCAAGGTGTAACAACTTTCTAAAATAAATAAAGTTGTATTTACCCTGTATCTTCCTTTGGTATGGAGAAGTGGGGTCAGAGATGACCTTGCTCTGTGTGAATCTGGGCGATCCAAGGAATGGGGAGAGCCCAGAGCACTGAGGAGGAGGGAGGCTTCCCCAGGCTGCCCGCCATGACTGAGGTGCTAAGTGGACTGAATGCAGCCTCTGAAGCCGGCAGCGCACAGTGAGCCAGAAGGAGGGATGGGTATAGAACAGGAGCTGCACAAGGCTTTGAAGAGTGCTTTAGGGGACTCCTCTGACAGCAGCTGGAATGCAGGGCAGGTGGACAGGGAGAGACTGGGGCAAGAAGACCAGAGAACACAGGACAATTAGGGGCCTCTGGCCACTGTCCAGGCAGGATGCACGAGCGCCTGTCCTACAGTGGTGATGAAAGGGAAGAGACAAATGGGAAACTCTTGTCAGAGAGAGGCACCATAGCTGGGTGGCTGACAATCTGGCATTTCTCTCAGCTATGTTGGGTTTGGTCCTGAATCCCCAGTGCTTTTTGCTTGGCTGATTATCTCCCTGGGGCCAAACTTCCAATTAGAAATCTCCTGGAGCGAGTGGCTTCAGTAATGCAATCTTCCCTTGTGACATGCTCAGTCTGAAAGGTCTAACTACTCCCTTGTGGTCCCCCTCAGGGGTGTTGTTATTTGGAGGTTTTCAGGAACAGGATGTTCCTGCCTCAGCAGTGATAGTGTGACCCTGATCATTGGGATCCGAGGGGAAGCCAGGGGCCTGGGAGAGAGGCAGCACTGGGCTCAGCCATCCATGGGGCCAGAGACTGCTCTGAGCACTAGCAGGGGACACCTGAGCGAGCACCTGAAGGATCATAGCAAGTCCCCCACCCCTGCCCTTCAATTAACCCATTAGCCAACAGGCTCAGCCTTTCTTGAAATCTTATAGGGAGACCAGCTTCTTACCAAGGCTGATGATGTCCTTATAGAGCAGGGACATCCCAGTGGCTTTCTTTGTATGAAACCCTGAATGAAGCTGAATAGTGCTGTCCACAGCCAGCAACTCCAGTAAAAGATGAAATGGGTCTGGTTATACTATTTACAGGACACTGACAACCTGGAATTAAAGTGAGGAGGGAGAGACGATGTGCAAGAAGTCAAATTCTTGCACCTAAGAGTTAAAATTGTCTCCTCCATTTTGTTTCCTAGGCTGTTCTACCTGGATCTTTGGCTCTGACAAGCTAAAAGTGTTAGCAGCCATGTGGGAGGAAATGGGAAGTGTGTTGGGTGGATTTCAGGCATCTTGGTGTTGCTTCTTCCCCTATGGTCACAACTACTCTAAGAATTAAGAGATTCGTTTTAATTTTTTTTTCCTCATTCAAACAATGAATCCTAGTTTCTTAGATTTGGAAGAGACATCTGAGCATAGCCAGGCAGCACTGGTATGTGACATATGGGGGTCAGCGACCCTCAAAGGGGACAAGCGCTTGTCCTGGGTGAGTTACCCCACTTCAGTGTCAGGAGGGCTATCGTCTTAGCAGCGATCTTTCATAATGTCCCACTGAGGTATGGATGACTTCAGAAGATTCCTGTTGACCTCTGCTTCCATCCTGTGCCATGGCATCTTTTAGATTCAGTCAGGGCGATCATGACTGTGGTGCCATTCCCGGCCTGCTTTCCTGCTGAACTTTTGCCAAAAACAAACAAACAAACAAACTCTTACAAGGGGTTTTGGCCCCATCTTTCTTTGGGATTAACGGTCATTGACCCACCTACTGAGGATGGTAGAGTGTGGTATTTAGGCTCTTCTCTGAGGGAGCACCAGTCACTATCCCCTTAGAAAGCAACTACCCTAATGGGAATAGATGTGAGGTGATTAGGAGAGCTGTGGTTGATAGGTGTGTTTAGTGGTATTCATCAATCATTTACTGAGCATTAATTGAACACCTACTATGTACCAACTGCTGAGCTTGCTGTTTTCAGAATTAGAAGGAGTCAGACCTCTGACACTTCAACTCTTGGACTTTTGTCTGAACTGGCAGGCGGGATGCCCTTTCCAAGCTTCCCATAGCACTTCAGACATGCATTTATTAAAGTTTTTATTTCACTGTATTGTAATGAAGTGCTACCATGCTTCTCTTTTTCACTAAAAAACAAACTCTTTAAGGGCAACTCAGTGTCATTCATCTTTGTGAATCTTATCCCTGGTGAAATGCCTGGCATTTCATAGATGCTTAGCAAATGTACTTTGTAGGGATAGATGAAGAAAGGAATGAAAGTGGGTCTAAGCCCATTGTGATATGATCACTTGATAGTTGTCACTGAAATGTTCTCACTGAGGGTCTAGAGAAATATCAGCCCTGTGGCCATTTGAGATCCCAACAATGCTGGGAAGGACAATTGAAATGTCAGCTGGTTTGGGCCATGTGCCAAGCATCTCAGGGTTATGTTTGGTGGGAGTGCTTTCCAGCTAAGTTCTGGGAAGGAACATGGTATTTATTTAAGTGTTGGCACCTACTTAGACAAACAGGAACACGTTCTGCCACCTCACTTCATTTGGAACTGGAATTCTGTTCTCTTTTCGATGGATGAAACAATGCATGGCATTGCAAAACATTTCAGATCCGTTGGCTTCCCCAGCAGCTTAGTCTGTGTCAGTGCAGAAGCACACAGCAGATCATGTTTCTGTGTTAACAAGCCTGCAGAACCTGCCTTGGGATGAAAAATTGAGACTACAAAGGAAGTGATAGGGAAATTTTTCAGGGCCATTATCTCAGTGCCATCACCTTTAACACATTTCATGTTAAAATATTGCCTGGAAGGTCATCAGAACTAAAAATAACACTGTCTGTTTGTATAGTGGTTTATAGTTTAAAAAATACTTTACAGTAATCATCATACTTTTTTTTCCTGCAACCGGAACTCCACTTTATAGACGAGGAAAATGTCAGCGTTTAGTGACTTCCCACATGAACCAGTAGAGTTCATGGGGTTATTAGCATCAAAAAATTAAAAAATCCTCGCCTCAAATTTGACATCCCCCAATTCCACTGAAACTACCTCGCCACTGTGATCAGTAATCTCCTAAAAGCCAAATATCACAGATTTTTCCATTTTTATCTTGCAAGATCCCTCTGTAGCAAATGACCATGTAGACTGCTCCCTACTTCTTAAGGCTGTCTCCTTTAGTTTCTGTGATGGTCCTCCCTCCTGGTTTTTCTCCTTCATCCCAATGTCCACCATCTAATCTCATTTACTGGCTTCTCTGTCCCTGTGTACCCTGTGAATGCTGATGTTCTCCAAAATTTGGTCTTTGGTCCTTTTCTCTTTGTATTCCACACACCTAGGGGATTCATCCAGCTTATGGCTACAATCATCCACCCTATTATGTTAGCTCCCAAATCTCTGTTGCCAACCCAGGTCTCACATCTGAATTCAAAATATATATCCTACATGCTTTCTCTATTCCTCCACCTGGGCATGCAATAAGAACTTCAAATTCCACAAAATAGATTGTTATAATGTTGCAGGATTGGATCCATGCATTCAGCAGGAAATCCTTCTTCATTTATTCAAGTTTCCATTATTTCCTACAGTAAAGGAATATTTAGTAGTTTTCTTTATGGAGTATCTATATATTTCAATAAGTGTTTATTTCTTAGTGTTGTATATTTTTATGGCCCTTGTGATGTGATCTTATTTCCATTATGGTTTATAAATCGTTATGCTGGTACATAGGAAAGCTGTTGATATTTACGCATTTGTTTTGAAACCACCTCCTGAAATCCCTAATTTACGTCTGTTTTCTGTTGATTTTCCTTGATTTTGTAGACGGACTGTCATCTGCAAATCATGATAGTTTTCTCTTATTTTACATCATTTTATGCCTTATTCCTTTTTCTTATCTTAATTGCATTGGGTAACATGCTTAGAACAATGTTACTACTGCTAATAATGGTCATTTGTGTGGTTTCTGACTTTAACAGACCACTTCTATTTTTCATCAGTCAGCTAAATGTCCTTTCATCATTAAATTAAATATATACGCTTTATATTACTAATGGCATATTATTCTGTTGCTATTTCACATTAGAAAATGATATTAAATTTTTATTAAATATCTTTTAGTTATCCAAAGAAATTATTATATGTTTTCTCTCCTTTGATCTAGTTATATGATAAGCAATATTAATAGAATTCTTAGTATCGAATTTATCTTTGTAGTATATTTTTTCTAGAAAAAGCCCATTTCAGTTAAGAACTTAAACTTTTATTCAGCTCAGGGGACTACATTATAAATTTATTAATTACTGCTTCTCCTTCTATAATTCCCATTATATTATATTTTATCTCCTAAACCTACACCCTCACATCTCTTACATTTTTGCATATTATAGTCATCTCTGTATTTTCCCTCTGGGTTTTTGGAGAATTTCTCAAACTAGACTTTTGAGTCGTTGATATGATTTTTGGTACTATCAAATCTGTTATTCCCAGCTACCACTTGCAAATAAAAATTTGAAACTTATACTATATCTCACTAAGAATATGAATCCATTTTGTTTTGCTTCTCATTCTATCTCACTTTTTGGAGTGAGATAGCAGCTTCCTTCAGAGGACTTCCTTCAGCATTTGCTCTGAGTCTTCAGATTCATTTCCTTCTTTCAAATTGCTGAACTTTTCACATATCTGCTAATGTTTCTATTTTCCCAACTCTCCTGAGAAAGTACTATTCAGGGTTGTGAGTTATAGTGGTTTTGTTGGAAATGCTTATTTAAAATCTCAAGTCCAAGGAGAAGAGAAAAGAGAAGTCTGCAGGTTTAGTTGNTGCATGTGGCACTGAGGGATTCCTTCCAGTGCATAGTGAAGTCCATGGTGGTCTCAGAACCCCACAGGCTATGCCCACACTTTAGTAATCATATCACCTCCCAAGACTGGGAGGGCTCTATCTAGCAGCTCCCACTGTATTTTCTTAACACTATGAAGGACCATTCCCTTTGTTCCAGTAATGGCTCCATGGAGTCCTGGTCCTGCTGCTCAGAAAGTTAGGAGCATTTGTGCCAAGTTCGATTTCCCCTTGACCATGGAAACTAGTAGAGTAATTATGACTGCAGGCGCTTCATTGTTGAACAGTTGAAGAATAGTCCTCTTCTCCTGTTGTCATAGGTTCTGGCCTTATAATACTCCCTCTACACCCTGCTCATGGCCTCCCCTGTTTGAAGGCCCCTTGAACTTGGAAATTAGTGGGATTGTTCTCTTTGCTTCATGCACCTACCACCTGGATCAGCTTCTCCATCATATGTACAGAAGTCAAAGAAGAAATTAGCACAATATTTTTATAATATCTTAAGCAGTATAATGCTGTGACTAAGTGTTTGGTCTCTAGAGGCAGACCCCGTGGGTTCAAATACCAGCTATGCCATGAGCTGTGGGACTGATGGAGTTGCTGTTGTTTTTTCATCTGTAGTAGAAGATAATAATAGCCCATCAGCGTGGATAATGATAGCACCTCCCTCATGGAGTACTATGATGCTAAGCATTCCAGACAATGCTCACACTCAGTAATTCTGAGTCAATGTTAACTAATACAAAAAGTGTCAACACTTGGAATTTGAGGAAGGCATCCTTCCCTGATTGCTCTCCTTTTTATATTTGTTTGTATATTTCCATGAAAACTTTAGAAGGAGAAGAGTTAAATGTGTAGGCTCAAAATTCCATCTTGTACCAGAAATTCTAAAGTAATTGTTCTGAAATGAAAAGTGATCAGTTCACTCACTGATTGAAATTTTAAAGGGTTGTCCATATCAAAGAGGGTAAAATTAAAGTTTGTTGGTGGAATTCACAAGGTTACCTGAGATCTAGACCACATTCTGGCCTTTTAACTAACCTAGTCCTTTCTTGCAACTCAGGCTCCAGCCCAACCAAACCTCCTAGCTTATCATGGTATTTCACTGCAGTGCCTTTGCTCTTACAGGGCTTTCTACCTGGAAGCCCTCCACCCTTCCCCTTCTCCACACCCCTGTGCACCTTATTTACTCTATTGCAATTCTGAAGGCTCACTGCAGATATCTTCTTTGTGAAGTGCAGAATTGCAGCAACGACTCCTCCTGGGAATCCACACTGTACCCAGTGCAGGTTTTTCTACAATATGCCTGTGAGGTTTTGCTCTCAACTGCCATGCTTATTGGAATCAACTTGGGAGCTTATTAAAAAATGCAAATGATGGTCCTGGAAGATTCTAATTCTTTAGATTAGGAGTGGGGCCCAGGAATCCATATGTTTATAAAACAACTGAGGACCAGCCAAATTTGGGTTATAATACATCCTCTCTGTTAACATGCTTTCTCTCTGATGAATCTACCCTCCTTCGTAGTTAGCATGCCTTCCTCTCTGCAATTGGCCATGAATTCCATTACAGCAGGCACCATGTCCTACCTGTCTTGTGTCCCCAGCCCCTTACACAGCTCCAGGCCTTCAGAAAAGGGTTGGTTGCATGAATGAGTAAGTGAATTGCCTCTTCCCTAAATGCTTGAGCTGCCAGCCTCTTAGGTGTTTCCATTCTTTGTTGTTCATTGCTTTTACCCACCCCCATTTGACTTTCAAGGGCTTAGGAGCTTAAAAGTGAGACAGGAATCATTGTTTTTAGTTTGGCAACATATACCAGACTTGTTTGCCAAACTTACTGTGAACCTTCTCTCTTCTTGAGAAAGGAGGCCCAGGAGATCAGAAAGGCTATATTATAACAGCCATCTCCTGAGACCTAAATATCTGGCAACTTCAAGGTTGGAGGATTGGCATGAAAAATGAAAAAACTGAACAGCCAGAAAGCATGAGCCAGCGCTTTGAATGGGCTTAACAGTGTGCTCGACAGGACATGGGAAAAAGATGAGGACGCTGATATCGAGCCCATCTCCCCTCCAGTAGCCTCCACCTGCTGTGTTACTTTAGGCAAGTCATAAACCACTCTGAACCTCAGTGTCCTCATCCATAAAAGAGGGATAAAAATGGGTTATAAAAGTGCTGATATGAGAATAAAATGAAGCAGTATATATGGAAGCACCAAGTATAATATACTAAATGTTGCAGCAGAACAATGGAGAGCAGCCACGGGCCTGGGCTTGGACTTCTGCGGTGAGACTAGCAGATGGTGCAGTATGCAGCTGCAAGAAACTATGGAGTCCGGTCTAGCAAGCAGACCACAGCTGCAGAAGATATGAAACCAAACCATTGAGATAGACCAAGCAAGCTACCTTCTCTGGATATCCAAGAATACTCATGGAGAGATGGTAGAACACATTTCCATTACATATAAGTGCTCTTCAGGGAAAGGCCCATACATCATTCATCTGTGTTGTCCCAATGTCTAGGAAAGTGCTTGATAGAGGACCAAAAAGTATTTGTACACTGAACAGTGAGAGGGCAAAGGCACAGCTTGACACCATTTCTCCCTTGTTCTTTCCTATTTCCTTGGTCCTCCAGACTATGTGTGGATGGGAATAAGTTGTTTACTGAAGATGGTACAAGCCATTTAGTCCCTGCTCTGGCCTCCACGCCAGGATGTGGTTAAGCCATCCCAGACAAAGCTCTGTCTCCTCTGATAATTTCTAAGGTATCCAGAGTCCACACATTCCTTGCCCGCTAGCATTGAGACTTTGAGCTTCCTGCTTTCAAATAAAATCATCAGTGTTGCAAAGTACTTCTATTAAGGAGGGATTCTTGTTAGAGAGGCAAGTCCTGTTTAATGTAGCAAGGAACGGTTATCATTTAAAGCTCTCACTGTTTTCTAAGGAGGATGCGTTAGCTTTGTTCTGCTGGACCCAGTAGATGTGGATTTGCAACCTAGGGCACAGGAGGAGGGGGAATTCATATATTAAAGGGAGAATGACTTGAGACTTCTAGGGTAATCCAAGAGGAAATGAAAGAGAAAGAGAGGGCCACCAAGATGATGTGAGTTACCCAGAGTCCCTCTTGTGATCTCTAAATCCCTGTTCTCAGTAGACTCACCAACCGGAAAAGAGAGAATTTGGCATCCAGCTGACTGAGGAGAAGAAAAGAGATAGTCTATGTGCTGAAGAACTAGTCACAACAGGAACCGTGAGAAGAAAGACTATGAGAATCTCCACGTATCATGCATGGATAGGGCTGAGATTATAAAACTGACAGGTTGATCCAAATTAATCTGGACCACAGAAGAGCAGAGCAGGGTCTTCTCAAGTGACTCCTGAGTCCTCTGAATTTGCCATCCTTCTCGCCAACCCCATGAAGAAGGCATAATTAACATGCAATGTGGCCCTGTCCTCAAAGAGCTTCCAGTCTTATTGTGCAGATAAGACATAAAGCCATCGGACAACACGCCTTCAGGCTCCATTTGACTTTCAGTAAAGAGTGATAGAGGTGATTAGAGAAAGTCCTTGGGAAGGGCTTCTTGAGGGTCACCCTGAGTTGCATCTTACAAGGGAGATGCCTGATGGGTTTGGCAGAATACGGGAACGCCCTTTTCCGGAGCTCCCTGTGAGAACCTCCTAAAACAGACCAGCCAGGAAGTACCCAGGCAGACAAAAGCAGCTCTGTCCACTGCCCATGTAAAGCACACGCCTCACAGAATCTGCCTGTAACCTTTGCAAGCAAATCTGGCTTCCTTTTTCTTTATGATGACTTTTTAAAATCATTTCTCCAAACAGATATTTACCTGCCTCTGCTCTTTTCCCAAAACAAAATAAAAACAAGCAACAACAAAGCAAAACCCTTTTATGCCACTTCTTGCATCCAACTGCCACTTTCCTTTGCCCTCAGCCTTTCTGAATTACCATGAGTGGGAGGAAGGCAGGCCTTGACCACCCACACAGCCCCTGCTCCTAATAAATAGATGTCTACACACAATACTGAGGAAAGCAGGCTACTTTAGACAAACTAAGTGTTGCTGGAGGGGAGCTGGGTGAGGGGATGGGCCAAAAGTGTGATGGGCATTAAGGAGGGCACTTGCTGGGATGAGCACTGGGTGTTATATGTAAGTGATGAATCACTGGATCCTATTCCTGAAACCAGTACTACACTGTATGTTAACCAATGTGAATTTAAATAAATTATAATTTAAAAATAATAAGTAAAATACAACAAAATTTTAAAAAAGGAAAGAAAGAAATTCAAAGTTGTAACCTCCAACTTTCCTTTTCCACTGTGGCCTGGAAAGGTAGAGATAATCTTACAGTATCCAAAGAATAACCCTCCGTATTATAGGACTTCAATTTTCGTTTTAATGGAAACATGTTGATTTAAAAGGAATAGAAACAGATTTCTGAACTATATGTTTTCTCTCCCCATTAACAACCTGGACTTGCATCTAGAATTAATAAGCCACATTTTAATTCTTGCTTGTTGGGGGGTGTTGACGAGGAATGTTGTGTTACCTGATGTCTGAAAGTATTTACCTCTCGACCTCACTGTTTTCCCCTTCTGAATGAGATGTTAGTATCTTGGCTGTGTCTCAAATAAACTTACAATTAAGGCTCCTATTTCTCCCCCAGTGGAGCCTCTCAAATCCCTTATCTTCAGCTCAACAGGAAGGAGATTACTTTGTTACCAGAATATTGAACACTGATGCTTTACTTGTTTATATATGGGAGGAAGAAAGCTCTGAAATATTCGGTTTCATGTACAATAGTTCCTGATTCTCTGTGGGCAGGGGGTGGGGGCACCGAATGTGGCCAAAGTGCATTGGAAGATGATGCTTTACACAACTTCCCTGAGCAAGGAGGAAAGGACACCTAAGCCCTTGGGTCAGACAGAAGTAACTGGACCCATAGCTACACCTGCGTGACCTCAGTGGGGAAGCCAGCTGCACAGATTCTCCTTTGCGGTTCTCATTTTAGCAGAAAAATTACAGACGCTGGCATCAGGCAACCCAGATTTGAATCTTGCCAGATCCCTGCCTCCAGCCTAATAGGCCAATCCAGACACTCCCTTTGCCCTTGTGACCTTGGACAAATAATTTAATTGCGTTGTGCCTCAGTTTCCTAATGAGTAAAATATGGACAGTAGCACCTGGGTGACAAAGCCACCTATAGGAAATAAAAGCCATGAAGAGTCCAGCATGATGCTGGGTAGCCCGTTTGTTAGACATCCCCTACAAAATGTTTTAAAAAATGCTCATTTCATTTCTCTTTCCTTAAGAAGGCTAAATTAATACTTTAACTGTTTAGCACAGGGGTGGGCGAACGACGGCTGATGGGCCTAACCCATCCAGCCATCTGCTTTTATATATGAAGGATCACTGAGACACAGCCCTGCACACGCATTTACATGTTGCCTGTAGCTGCTGTCAGTCTGTGAAGGCAGAGCTGAGTAGTTACAATAAAGACCATGTGGCCCGCAAAGTCAAACATCTTGATTGTTTGACCCTTTAAGAAAACATTTGCCCCCACCACCTTACCTGGGTATTAGAAAAACAGTGGCTCTGGTGTTTATCAAGTGTGAGGCATGAAATGGGAAGTAAACGTCCTAAACCGGTCTCCACATCCATCCAGGGATGATGGTATTGCCAGCCTCAGAGGGCTGGGGTGAGCATTCAGCAATAGAAAATACATAAAGCATCCTAGCACTGTGTCTCATTTTTCCTATTCCTCTTTCAATTGATAAATGTAGAGGAAGACAAAAATCATCATTGTGAAGCAAGAAAAGGCCTTAGAAGCAATTTGCTTCAGCCTGGGAGCTCTTCAAAATACTGATTTCTGGGCCTCCTCCCAGAAATTCTGATTTGGTAGACCTAAAGAGGGGTGATGGCATCTAACTTTTGTTTACAGTTCCTTGGGCCACTGATGAGCCGTCTGGTGTGGGAAGCAGTGATCTAGTCCACTGTGACACTCTGCAGGTGGGGAGGCCAGTCAGCAAGCACGGAGCCACTGTAGCCTCCAAGGCCCCTGGTCCTGGGTGAGAGGGTGTCACAGTGGCTTGGAGAAAAGGGACATCCTGCCCTCTGCTCATCCCTCCCATTGGAGCAAGGAGGCATGGTGAATGGACTTCACAATGCCTGCAGAGGTTTCATTCAGACTCTTAGCAGCTTCTGTTCTTCTTGAGGCCTGAGCTATAGAACCCTGAGGACATAGGATGCAAGGGACTGTGGTTTTTATTACTTAGCATCCTTCTTCTGCCTATCACGACTGAGAACATGTCCTGGGAGGTCGTGAAGACCGGAGGCAGAAGGTCTAAGATGATCCCACCCATAGCTGTCATGCACCAAGAGTGGACTGGACCCTTCAAAGTGTACCCCTGGTCACCCTGCTTCTTACCTTAAGAACATACAATGGCTTCCCATTCCCATCTGGGTAAAGACACCTCCCCACCCCGCTCACAGCTCTGCTCACTTGCTACCTGGAGATTCAAACTGCTTAGTAACAATATGAAATTGGGTGCATTACTTAATCTCTCTGTGACTCAGTTTCCTCATATGTGAAATGTGGGTCATAATAGTATCTATCTGTTTGGGTTGTTATGAAGATTAAATGAGTTCATAGATGTAAAGCTCTTAAAAATAGTACCTGGTACAGAGTACGCACCCAGTGGTATTAGCCATTATCATTATCTTGCACCCCTCCCTCTCACTCCCTGTGCTCCTGTACCTTGAACATACCAGTCATTTTCCCACCACAGGGCCTTTGAATGTGCTATTCTCCATGCCTCTCTAGAATGACTCAACTCCCATGTCCTTCTTCACCTACCATATCCAACTCATCTTATAGGTCTCAGTTGAAATGTTACTTCCTCAGGGAGTAACCCCAAGGCTGTCCCCATCTCCCTTGTTACATAATATTACCACCCTTTTCTTACTACAGCTGTAATTGAGTATTTATTCATAGGTTTAGTGGTTTACCATCTTTCACCCTCATAAGACTAGAGCTCCCTAAAGCCAGAGGTTGTATTTATGATCCCTGCCTCTGCACCCCCAACCCCCTGCCATAAGGCCTGGCTTATTCTAGTTTCTGTTACTTACAAGTGCCAAGTTCTGGTATCAGTTGGAATTCACATCAGCTAAGAGTAACTGAGGCCTGATTGCTATGTTTAAACACACAAAGGTTTATTCCATTACATAAAATAATCCCAGAGGGAGGCAGGCTGACATTCTAAGGATGCCAGAGGCAGGCTAATGCTAAAAAGTCAGTAGCCACAGGATAGGGACAATGGCTCTGTGAAACCATCAGACACTACTCTTTTTGCTCTCCCACATGTGGCTTCCATGCTCATGCCACCTCATGGTCCGAAGTGACGCTGAGGTGCCAATCACTGCACCCGTGTGTAAGGCAGCAAGGAGGAAGAAAGGAGAATGGGGAAAAGCACTCTGTCCTAGAACTCTTACACAACCTGCCACTTACATCTGTTCGGCCAGAACTTACGTGACTCAAATTAAGGTTTTGTTACTGAGGAAGAGAGAGAGAACAAAGTTTGGGTTGGCCCACCAGCTGGCTCTGCTCTAGACAATGAGCAGGAATCATATCCCAGAGGATGATGACCTGGATATCTGATATAAAAGGCACCGTGCTCAGAGAGACTCTGAAGACGGCACAACCTTCCCAGAGGAGGAGTGGATGGTCTCTGACCCAATGGATACCCAGAAGTAAACAGCTATAAATGAATGAGACTTGACGGCAAAGACATGTTGGTACTAGTAGAAATCAAACCATTATTATCCCAGGTGTTTTAATGGACTCCTCCATCCCTTCCTGGACCTCATCCCATCTCAGCCTCACATCCTCACCAACCCTCCCTTAAAGATGGAGCCTAAGAGAGATAAGCAAGAGTGCGGGGAGGGGGGAGGTTTGAGGATGGAGAAGTAATTTTCTGCACATTATCTGATATCAGAACATTTCTACATGTTGTCCCCACCATGTTAAAACAACAACAACAACATATCAAATCTGCTGAAGCAAAGTGTCCCATTTTATTTCAGGTGGGGAACAAGGCTTGACAGTGAGATTCTAGGAGCTACTTAAAATATAAACCGTCCACTTCCCTTTAAGACAATAGCTCCTGGAGTGGCCCATGGCCATAGCTGTCAGTTAGTCAGTCACTCAAGGGGATTGCAACCACTCAGATTGAATAGTCAAAAAAAAAAAAAAGGAAAGAAAGAAAAGAAGAAACAAGCAAGTAAGCAAATGTTGGGAAGAGAGACGTCAAAGGCTGTCTGGGTAGTCATGAAACAAACAAAGCCATTAAAGCTGTTTAAACAAATGTCTTTAATCTGTTTGAGACACCTGTCGCCTAGGCACAGAAAAGGTCCCAGAAGGTCAGAGCCCTTCAAGCTCAGTGGGAGGGAGAGAATCCTTTCACACACACACCTCCCCAGGGCATTGCAAAGCTGGGCATAAGTCATTGTCTTTTCTGTTTGCAGTTAATATTATCAGGAAAATCCCATTTTAATGAATTTCATCAGCCCTCCAAATTGCTTTTGGGTAATAGAGGTTGGTACTAATGAGTCTGTTGCTAGAAATCACTTTCCTGATCTTCTAAATCTGGGCATGAGATGGAAGTGCCAGTGTCTCCTCCCTACAGTGAACATCCATTGCCAAGGCTGGACCCCAGTCTGCTCCTCACAAGTGCTTCCCCGTGACCCCGGCAGGTGCGGGGGGCAGGGCTGCCTAGTCTAGACGGTGGACACAGGAGGACCTGTCTGTCCTCTTTCCCTTTCACCTAAAAATGTTCAGGTGGCCACCTCTAGTGGAGAAGAGCAGGGGCAGAGTTCTTGGGCATGAAGCCGTGTTGGTACCCAAGAGCAGCTTTAGTTCTCTCCATGCTGCACTAGCTCCTTCCTCCTATTTGCTGACCTGGACAGGTGACACTTTTCTAATTTTTTGTAGTCTTGCATAAAAGCAGCTTCAAGATAGCCCCCCACCTTCCCTCAACCCAATTTCTTCCTCTTAGCCCTTCTAGTACAGAAATTCCAGAGCTACCACTTAGCCTTCATTTTTCATGCCACCTCTCTGGGCCTCTAATCCTCCCTGCCCTATTAGCCCTACATAGTCACTGAGGTCCCATGTGCCAGCAGCATGCAAGAAACATGGACATGTCACCTGATCCATGGCCTGAGTTGCTTCTCATAATGAGTTGTGGTTGACCTAACCATTTCTCCTAAGGGACCATAGAAACTGGCAGTTAGGACAGCCTTATCTGTTGAGGTCCCTGCCTGAGCCAGTGTGGGCACCACAGGTTCAGCCAGGCATTCCCTTCTGCTGTCATCCACCCTTACTTGTCCATGATCTCACTAAAGCTCTGAAGGTGACATAACACACCTGGATGAGCTGCCTTTTTTCCTGTCTTACCAGGGCCTATTTGGGGGGCCTGATTGGGGAGTCTGCCTAACTATGCCTCTGTAATGATTACTAGCCCTTAATGTTTTATTTTCTTATTTTCTCTTTGCCATGAGCATATGAGATGAAAAAACTAAATCCCTTGTTATGAATTTGACCCTTGGTGATGGGAGTGAGGGGACTCTGAGAGCCGCTGGCTGAGAGGTCCTGTGAGGTGGGACGGGGGGGAAGGGGGGAAGCCCTTCGGGAGGTGGGAGCAGCAGCCCTGCTCCACCTTCAGGGCCAAGACTCACAGCCAAACTTGCACTCAGACCTCACAGAACATCTACAGAAACTGCTCACCAATAAGGTACCACGACTCAGAGAGGAGATGGTTTGCCAGAAACTTACACCAGTTAGTGCAGAAAAATTTATAAAACTAGAATTCAGTTCTTTCTGACTCCTAGTCCAAGGAGATTTTGTTTTTGTTGCTCTGAAGCACCAGTAAGTGAAATGCCGAGTCCTCCGCTGTGGGCTGTATGGAAAGGAGCAGGGGCCAAGCCCCTTGGAGTCAGATCCACACATCCCAAGGGAACAACCACCACTCAGAAGGCCAGAGAGGAAGGCTGGGCTGAGCACTCTGGAAATGCAAGGTGGTGGGCTGTGCCCTGTCAGATGGTGTGCCTGGGCCCCTCTCCACACGCCCCTGTCCTGCCCACTCCTACCTTCTCCACACGCCTCGTTCTTGCTTGAGAAGGTGCTTCCTCCTGTGCAGTCCCCACATTCACAGCCTGTGCTCTGTCCTCTGACAGTACCCGGCTACTTCCTGCTATTACGGTAGCTCTCTGGTGGGCCTCTAATGACCATTCTCAGAAATGACAATTGTTTAAAAAAAAAAAAAAAGCAGTGACACAGGATGATGCTGCTTGGAGGGGAAGGCTGGAGGGCAGGGAGAGTGTGAATAGGGCTCCCCTTCCACAGGGAAGGTGGGTCTTGGGGTCCGCTGCAGGGGAGACGGTTCATTCCAGCAAACCCTAGAGAAGGTCTGATGTGTAGTTGGCTGAAGTGTAGTGCCCCTTGTCAGTCTGTGACGTCATGTTTCAGCAATTGTCATGCTTAAATGTCTCAGAGGAATTCACACATGGGAACTGTGGGGAATGAATAATACTGCTCCCCTTTATATTTTTCCCATGAAATACTACTTAAGTTGTAAATTGAGCACTTCCATTCTACACAACAGCTAGTAAGCTGATGCCACTGCCTCATCAGTCTTTTGCCATTTGAATACCTGTGGGTACCTGACCCTGGATCCAGGCAGTCGTGCTGACCCCAGGACAGTGTATGCAGTGTGTCTATTGCACCTGGTAGCTGGATTTAAGCTGGGCACTGAGCCTCTGACAAGATGCTATGTTGCCTCTGGGAATGTGCGTCAACAAAGACGGCCTTACTTCACAAGGAGAAAGCTGACACTGAGAAATCACTTTGAGAGAGATTAAAGAGCTGAAAAGAAGTAAGAGCAAGCAAGGGGGCGAGGAAAAGAGGTATGTTCTGTACTGAGAACTCCTTGAGAAGAAGAAACTTAATTCAGGCGCCAGGGTTTCCAGAATCTGGCACTGCAGACCAAGGAAGCCCAGCATCCCAGCAGGACAGGCCACGGGGTGGTCTGTAAACACCAGCCCGAGGAATATTTGCTTTCTGGAAAGCATGTTTCTCTCTCTTGGGTCCTTGCTCTGTTTGACAGCCTTGGTCTCAGCATCCTCCATATGTTCCTTTGGAGGCTAGCATTCTCTCTGGGCACTTTCATCAACAGAGACTACAGGACCATGTACTTCCTCACTCAATCCTCTATCCTTATTTTCCCGTCAACATCTGGAGGGACCAAACTCAGAGGCCAACATTTGCTTGTTTAATTGTGGGGGGGAGGGGGCTTAAGTCAATTAATGGGTGATCACTACAGGCATATATTGTGCCCAGCCAGGGATTCATAAGAATACAAGATGTATTACCTGCTCCTTCCTGAGAAGCATCTAATAAAATGTTAAAAGTGATTATAAACAAGCCATCTCTTTTCAGGTCAGCAGACTTTTGTATACGCTGTTTCCTCCTCCTAGAAAGTATGTTGCATACAGCTCTCTGTAGATGTACACACCAACTCATTCTTCAGGGTCAAATTTAAATACCACCTCCACTGAGAAACTTCCCTGGCCTCATTGCCCAGGCCAAAATGGCAGCCTGGCTGCCCCATGCTTTCTACACATTGTAACTTTCCTTCAGCACACAGGCATTGTGTCTTCACTATAATATAACTGTGTGCCTCTCCCACCAGACAGACTTTTACAAAACAGGGACACACTGAACCCTTACCTGACACATAGAAAGGACTCCATGTGTTTATTGAATGAATGTATAAAAAAGCAATCAGGAAAAAGTATGAATATATAGGTTTATATATGCAGAGAAAAGAAGACTTACATCCATTATTAGCAGGAGGTATGAGAGTCTTGGATAGTGCCATGATATAAAGCAAAGCAGGGGCACGTGGGTGGCTCAGTTGGTTAAGTATCCAACTTCAGCTCAGGTCATGATCTCACCATTTGTGGGTTCGAGCCCCATGTCAGTCTCTGTGCTGACGGCTCAGAGCCTGGAGCCTGCTTAAGATTCCGTGTCTTCCTCTCTCTCTGCCCCTCCCTCATGCTCTGTCTCTCTGTCTATCTCAAAAAATAAACATTAAAAAAATTTTAATAAAAGAAAATAAAAACAAAGCAAAAGGCAAGGCTGGGAGGGGCACAAAGCAATACAAAGGCTCTGAAGCAAGACTGCCAAGTTCAAACCCAGCTCTACTACTTGGTGGATGAGTTACCTGACCTCTCTGAGCCTGTTTACTTATTTGGAAAATGAGGGTCATAACAGTGGCCTGCCTTGAGTTGGTGAAAGATAAAATGAGTTAATACACAGAAAGCACATAGAATGGAGCCTGGCACTTCCCAAGTACTCAGTATGTTAGCTAGGTGTTTCTCTCACAGAACAGAAGTGGGAGAGAGGTTTTCCCTTTATCTCCTCCTGCAGTGTTTGAAATTTTACACCAAATAATTTGACAATAAAAATAAAATAAAATAAAAACAAGACATCAGAACGTCCGCTTTCAGCTAAATGACAGACTAGATATCTTGATTGGATGATCTTTAAAAAATTCTGGATACAATACCACATGTGCATGCATACACACACACACACACACACACACAGACACACTTCTTAAATCAATCCATTATCTTTCAAGAAAATCAGGAATACTGAGGTTAAAATTTAAATGAGGGCAGCCATTCTAATTATTGGACAAAGTAGTAAAGCTAGCTTTTGTCTTGAGGGTATTTGATCTTGACTTTGACTCACAAGGTAAGGTACAGGGACAAGACTCAAACCCTAAGACCAGACCATCGTGGGTTGTCTAACAGGGTAACTTTGCTTAAAGTTGAGATGCAAAGGGCTACACTCTCAGTGTAAAAAAGACCTGCAAATAAATGCCTACCCTGCCAAGGACTACAAGAAAAATTGTTCATTTCTAACTGTGGTGCAGAGTAAACAGAAAAAAAAATATTTTGAAAGTTTGCAGCAGAAAAGGAGTCCACACATGGAATGCAGGCCAAATTCAGATCAGTCAATTGATCTAAAAAAAATCTCACACAGAAATCTAATTCTCAGTGGTCCCAGCCTGGAAATGTTCCCAAGTTCTTCGTAGAAACTATTGCAAATCTGTGACGGAAACTACCTTCAACCCAAGCATCAATGAATTCTCACAGATAAAGTTCCACAGAAAATAATGAAGTCAAAATGAGATAATGAAACAAATCAATGTGAGTGAGAACCTTTAGAAGCAGACCCACAGAGACTTTAGTCATGGGAGTTAATAGAGACAGAATATAAACTATGTGTATAATGTATAAAGAAATAAAAAAGAAGCTTTAAAAAAAAGTTTGAAAATAAGAAGACCAAGATAATAATATAAAGAATGACCAAGAAATATCACTTTCATTAAAATGTACATATGTTCCTTACCATGGAATATTACATGGCAATGAGAAACAATGAAATCTGGCCATGTGTAGCAACATGGATGGGCCTTGAGGGTGTTATGCTGAGTGAAATAAGTCAGGCAGAGAAGGACAAATATCATATGTTTGCACATATAGGAGGATTAGGAGGAACTTAACTGAGGAACAAGGGGGAGAAGAAGGGAGGAAATGGTGGAGAAAAGGGAGAGAGGCAAACTATGAGAGACTCTTGAATGCTGACAAAAACTGAGGACTGATGGATGTGGGGGGGAAGAGGAATGGGCATGGAGGAGGACACTTGTGGGGATGAGCACTGGGTGTTATGTGGAAACTAATTTGACAATAAACTATTTGTAAAAAAAAAAAAATGTACATATGTTCCTTACAAGAGCAAATACTTCTTCTTGATCAAGAGAGCAGGTATAGTGTTTGTTTATTTTGTATTAGGTATGGAAGAAAAAAATTGGACTGTTACATGCACTTTCTTGGAAAGTTGAAAGGAAAGGAGGATGCCCAATTTCTTTTAACATTTAATACTTACTAACAACAGAGATACTATAATTTTACTCAAGTAATCAAATACATTTTTTGTAACAGAAAAAAAAAGAATGACCAAGCATGTTGAAATATAAGCAAGTCTTATTATTATGAAAAATAATAAGAGTTGAATATAAATTAATCAACAGGTCTAACAGCAGATTATAGATGCTGAAGAAAGAATCAGTGAACTGGAAGATTGATCCAAACTATCCAGAATGAAGCACAAAGACACGAAAAGATAGATTTAAGAGACAAAACTAAGTTGTCTTAAGTTAGTAAATAAGTTGTGTCTGTTTCTTTTTAATGATTTACCAAATTTAGATACTGAAAAATTGCAGTCCATCCCAATTTCATACCAGTCCATTTTGAGACAAAGTACAAATTATTTACTAAAAAAAGTAGAGATCCATCAAGAGAGTCTTCCCACAAGTCAAAATATTTCTAAAGGCAATTCAAGAATTCCAAAATTAAATTGTGAACACTTTAGAGCTTCCATTGCTTACTTTATGCAGTACCTCTCCTGCCCCTATAGGGAAAACTTTCAATGTTTTTTTGTTTACTATATTTGTATTCAAAAATTACAAATTTCTAAAAGTTTCAGAAGCTTGTATTTTGGGATACCCCATTATAAATATTTGCATTATGGGTGCCTGGGTGGCACAGTCAGTTGAGCAGCAGGCTCCTGAATTGGCTCATGTCATGATCTCATGGCCATTCATAAGATCAAGCCCTGCCTTGAGCTCCATGATGATAGTGCAGAGCCTACTTAGGATCCTCTCTCTCTCTCTCTCTCTGCCCCTCCCCAGCTTGTGCACATGTACCCATGTGCCCATGTTCTTTCTCTGTCTCTACCAAAAATAAACATTTAAAAAATATATTTAGAGTTGAAGATATTCAACTAATCTTAAACAAAATGCAGCCCAAACTGAGAGGACTCAGGTGCAAAAAGTTTAGTACTGTTACATAGGTTAATTCACTAAACAGTTTGTCAAAGGCTTAAACACTTCCAAAACCCTATTGAAGTATATTTTTATATTCATCATCAAATTTACCACCAAAAGAAGAAAAATAACTATTCAGTTACTCTGCACCTGCAACAATGTTTGTAAATTTCAACAATGTCAGCTTTGATTTCAGTTGATAAAGTATCGGACCTTGTTTGACAAATTATATATCTCATAATCTATTCCAAGTACATTTCTGTTCAATATGTTTCTTAATTTAGTAAGGACATTATGTTTGCCACATTGTATTCATATTTGTATAAAAACAAAACAATTTATCTTCACTGTTGAAATTTGAAATGAACTTATGATAATATTCACAATGCCAGTTATTTCTACTTCCAAAAACTTTGACTCCATGAATTAGATTACAAAAGAACCATAATTGAGATTACCTGATTTCCTATTTGAAAAATCTGATGACAGTCATATAAAATTAGAATCATTTAGCTATTTGCCAAGTTCTTCTGCCAACTGAGCCAAGATTCTAATAGCTACCACTTGAACTTTCGTACATGCACAAGAAAAATTAGAACTGAAAATGAGTGGAATTAATTTAGAACACTTATTTATTCTAAATGAAAAGTCATGCTTCACAGAGTAATGGGCAAAGACACCATTTTCACTGCATATGTTAAATCAACATCTTTGGACACATTGGCTTAAAATAACTAAGTTCTTGGTGGAGATGCTGCTGCTTCTTCAGCAGATTTATGTCCTCAGATTTTCATATGATAGAAGGTAAATGTCTACAATCCCTTTGTGCAGGTTATATATTCATCATAAATTTTAATGAAAAGCAGAAATCAAGCCTATAATTTGTCATGAAACATACACTTTTGTTTGTTTACAAATTATTGTTGCTATCAAAGAATTTTTTTAACTAAGAAAGCACTATCAGCCAATCAGTCAATAAAATAAATGGTTGTGGACTTGCACGTACAACAAAAGGTAAAATCACTGTAGCAAGAGTGTCCAAATTACTCTATACGGTAGAATTATTTAGCCTCCATTCTGCTTATGTTAGTGATAATTTTCCCGGCCTCATATCAGCCCTGCCACCCATGGTCTGATGACCTGGGCATTACAAGGCTGCAGGCAGAAGACACAGCATAACTGACTGTTTAACAGGTAGTTGATGGGACCAGCAACATCGAACAATAGTCCCACCACTACCTAAGTCCAAGTACACTTCACTTCACCAATGATTGTCCTGCCTGATGTACTTGAGTGGGAGATATTATCAGGGCTGGGATTAGGTAAGGCAAGGGAAGCACTCACCTTGGGTGCAAAATTTAACTTTGGCACAAATGATTCAGCAATCAAAATAAAATATTCTAATGCAATATTTTAAAATATAAAAAATTAATGCAAAAAATGTATGCTGAGAAAAATATCAAAAAAGAGCCAGCTCTGTATTTATACAAGTCTGGCAATGACTGCCTCACTCAACATGATCCTGCCTTTATCTAGTGAAGAAAGGATGCCTGTGGGAGAAGAGGGGGTACCCTGGGGGAGGAGGAGATGGGAACATGACATTCTCCGAATCCCCTCCCCTCACTCTCCTCTGTCTCAGGTACTCCTGCTTTAAGTTTTCATGCAAATCTGGCCCAACTCTACAGGAAGAAGCCTTCAGGATATTGTACTTGGTTTGGATCTTTACTGCTTTTTTCCCCACAGTTCACTTCAGGCCTTAGTCATACATACTTTTATGGTAGCCCTAACTGGAGACTATATCTGAATCACCTTTGGACCACAGGAACCCTTTGGTCAAACATGGGGCAGGACAGCTCGGACATCAGTTAGCTACATTCCCCCCTTCAGTTAACTCTAAATTTTTCCAGGCTCTCAGTTCCAATTGTTTTTGCATCTGTTTATTATGGTTTTATTGACTGTGCCATTGCTGTCAGCTAACCCTTTTTGAAATGAGTCCAGCAACAGTGATATGAATCTATGTTGGGTTTGGAAGCCAAAAATTCATGCTGCTTAGAATTGTGCATAACATAGCAGTGAGGACTCAAGAGGCTTTGTCATTAACAAAAATGCTTTGGTAGTATGTGAACTCCAGGTCACCTCTGTTGGCTGTTCAAAGGCCTTTTTGATTATAGTTGTATAACGCTTGAGCTCAGTTGAATGGACAAAGTTGCTGGTCAAGTGATCTGGCTAAATGAGGATTTTGATGATTAAAGAAATGTCCTAGAAGAGAACCCCAACTGATGCCCTAACAGGTGCTTCCTGAGATGTAAGGGGGTGAGGAGTAGGAGGGGAAAGGACAGAGCAACCTCTTGTTCAGAGGAAGAGCTGGACAGTGACGCCATGTAGAAAGACTGAATTCTCTACATAGTAGTCAATGTGGAAGTTAGTCAACAAATGCTTATTGATAATTTTCCTAAGGATTTAATGTCAAGAGATAGGAAATTCTGAAGACCTAGGTCCAGTGAGTCCTTCCTGCAAGATGATCCTGGGTGTCTGCATGACAGAAAACACTGGAATAATTATGCCCACATAATAGTCTCACATTTGTTCAGACTGGGAAGAATGAAGGTATAGTAAGAATGTAGTTCCCCTATTACATTTATTTCTATTCAATAGCCATTTATCGAGCCCCTGCTATGTACCAAGAAATTTGTATATTCATTTATTCAATTAAGCTTTCCCTGAATATTTACCATGTCCTAGACACTAAGGTAAGCCAAGGAAACAAGCTTAAATAAGTCACAGCAGCTGCCATCTCCAAAGAACCTGTCAAGGATGAATCGAGACAAGGTAGATAGGCAAATAAATTGAAATGTGGTCCATACAAGGTTAGAAATCTTCATAGCAGGAAAGGCAGGGCACCTAAACCCAGTCATGGGACATAATAAATGGGCCAACCCATGAAAATAAGTAGGAGCCATCCAGGAGGAGATTAAGGAGCAAAACCATCACGGGTTAGTGATGATTGTTCTCTGACAAGGGGCTGGATTCTGGGTCATGAATGGTAGCTGACCACTTTACTAACTCCTTGTGGGCATTAACATCTATCCATCCAGTTTCAGTCTTACAGTCCACAGTCTGCCAAAGGTAAAGAGTTTTTCTGAAGAGTACACCAGGTTCTCCTATGGTTCTAATTCCTCCTGCTCTTCACTTCCCATAAACCAGTCCAAAGGTCAGCAAACGATGGCCCGGGCTCAAGCCCGGCCACCACCAGTTTTGTAAGTTATGTCTTATTGGCACACAGTCATCCCTATAGTTGCCTTGTCTGTTTTCACACTACAAAGGTAGAGGTGAGTAGTTATGACAGAAACTATATGGGCCACAAGGCTTAGAATATTTACTATCTGGCCCTTTTACAGAAAAACGTTGCCAACCTTTGAACAAGACAATAGCAGCCATGCTCAAAGCTGCCACTATTCCTCATCATTTGAACCCAGGAAGATGTAGTCCCTTGACAGAAGCTTGTACCATTCCAGGAGGGAGGGAGTGGGGGTAAGGCAGGGCAGGGACTGGACCTGGAGGAAGGGCCTTGGAGGTCTGATATCTTGGCAGAGGAAAGACATCCTCCCTGCCAGGTGATTTAGGGCTGGTATAAGAGGACATTATGTGGATACTGG
Source organism: Crocuta crocuta (assembly GCF_008692635.1). Classification (NCBI taxonomy): domain Eukaryota; kingdom Metazoa; phylum Chordata; class Mammalia; order Carnivora; family Hyaenidae; genus Crocuta; species Crocuta crocuta. The sequence goes on from NW_027530368.1 coordinate 730,989, forward strand.
GGCTTGTCAGAAGATTGGAATTCTTTTTCACAATATTATTTCACTCTGCCTTTTAAAAAAAAATGTGCAGTCTTATATTTTGCCAGGGTTCAGGGACTCTACAGAGAGTTCTTTCTATAAAGCATGATCATACAAGAGAAAGGTAGCACCTCAAGTGTTTCAGCTAGGAGGCCACATACAATTCAAATCAGAGCCGCTGGCCCTCCATGGGACTGGAGCAACCTGACGTGGAAAACATAATCCACACCCCACACAGCCTCCGGACCCCTGTCTCTGGCAGCCTAATGATTAATGCGTAAACCAGGAAGATGTTTCATTGACTGCCTTCCGGTCTCTTGAGCACAGTGCAGTCAATAAATATTTATTGAATGCATTTTCCTAAGGCTTGGAGCACTTGCTCAATGATAACTCATAACTGAATAAGCAAGAATTGTTCAGGGGGTTTACAAACAACTATATTAGTGTATGTTAATGGAGTCTAAGCTCGGAATGGTCAGCAGGAAAGAAAATATGCATTGATGAGTGGACAAGTTACCTGAGTGGTACTAGATTTGGGGTAAGAAAGAAGCATGTCTCTTAAGCCCCAGAAGTAAGTACTGCCAAAGAAAGAAAGAAGGAAGGGAGAAAAAATGAAAGGAAAGACATTTCTAAATGGCTCTATTTTGAACAAATGAAAATACACACATTTTTTAAGGCCAATCTTTCGTAATCTCTGGCTTTATACGGGTAATGCTTTCATCTGTCACTGAAATGGCTCCTACACTCAAGAAACGGCAGAGTTAACTGAAATGGGCTCCCAAGTTGTAACTTTTGCAATAAAGATAAAATATGACTTTCTGCAACCCATTTGGAGCTATAGCACCAATATGCTGATGCAGTTCCCCTTAAGCCCCAGTCACATTAGATTCTGAATGGTGTATCACCAATGTGGGGTCGGGGATGGGTCATAAGGTATATTTATTTAAGACTGAATGTTTATACTGAGTTAAATGCAAATTAAAATCTTGCGTTTGAGATCATATTAAAAAGGGGACAATGTAATTAGCACACTGTCCTCTGTGGAGCCTCCTCAAGCCCCTGTGAGGCCTGAGAAAGGCAAAGCTACAGTGAGAGCAGGAGCCTGGATGGTGCTGGAAAGGAAAGACATCTTCATGGCTACGTGTCCAGCTTTGTAGGAGAAAGATCTTGCCTCTGGGAAGTGATCCAACGGGAAATCCTAAATTAATGCAAACACTCAAAAGAGATTCTGGCCTTGACTATCCAGGTCCAGCCCTTCACCAAATTGGAAAGGATAATAGTGGTTGCACAGTTCACCTCCGTTGGCTCTGTTTCTGGGTTCCCTATCCACTATCACCCCATGACCAAAGAGAAAACCAATGCTTCATTGCCTTCAGGCAGCAAGAAAGTCCTTCAGGACAGAAATCAAGACTTCTCAGGGTTCTTTTCTGGAGACCACCTCGAGGATGGAAAGTCGTCAGGTCTACTATGCAGTGGGCCTCACTTGGAAGCAGTTGTGGCCTCTTGGGGTCACCTAAAGAAGACAGACAATGCTTGATTCACAGTTTAAGAGTCGTCTTTGCCCCTTTGGTGCTCTAGACAACAGCTGAATGATTAGCTTTACAGCCATCAACCCAACTGAGGAAACTTGCCCAAAGATTTATAGATTATTACTCACCCCCACCAAAATATCTAGTTCAAGTGTCCTCCTATTCTCCTCTCTCCTGACTTCTGGACTGCCTGCCCACTTTCCAAAAGAGGCAGAAGGAAAATATTCTGGGGGTTTCCTTCCTGAAGGTTATCACTTTTCTGATCATATGTTTAAAGGTTGACGAGAGGTACCCTAATATCCAGCCTCTGCACACTGAACACCTTCAGGGGGCATTACTATAAAAGACCAAAGAAGAAAGCCTAGGTGCCTAGCAAGAAAATGTGGAGAAAAGTATTTTATCTTATTTTTTAAATTTAAAAAAAAATTTATTTATTTATTTATTTATTTTTGAGAGTAAGAGAGACAGAGCATGAGCAGGGGAGGGGCAGAGAGAGAGGGAGACACAGAATCTGAAACAGGCTCCTGGCTCTGAGCTGTCAGCACAGAGCCTGATGTGGGGCTCAAACTCACCAACTGTGAGATCATGACGCTTAACCAACTGAGCCACCCAGGCGCCCCAGAAAAGATGCCTTCACATGACTGTTAAGTCAGACGCTTAACCAGTTGCGCCACCCAGGCTCCCCAGAGAAGTATTTTAAAGTTTAGGATTATGGGGCACCTGGGTTAAGCGTCCAACTCTCGGTTTCAGCTCAGGTCATGATCTCCAGTTTTGTGGGTTCAAGCCCAGCATTGGGCTTAGTGCTGGCAGTGTGGAGCCCACTTGGGATTCTCTCTCTCTGCCTCTCACTTACTCACACATTCTCTGTCTCTCTCAAAATAAATAAATAAACTTAGAAAAAAGTTTAGAATTATGTTGGACACTCAAAAAAGCCTTCACAAAAACCGAGCCATCAAGCTTCTGGGAGAGGGAGTCAGATTTATAATCATAACAGAGAAGAGAGGAAGGCTCTGAGTGTTTCTGGCCCTTTAAGCTGGATGCTCAGCAGACTTGTCCCAAATCCAGCAAGCACATCTCTTTAAGCCCCTCCAACAGTCCCGCTGCCATACCAACTTGATTACCTCCTCACCCTCCATAAGGCTCTAAGGTATTTATCAGATTACCACTTAAGGTCACATATCCCACTGTCATGTTTTGTGGCTGCTTATTTATGCGCCTACTCTCCCTGGAGAAATCAGAAGCACGGAGCGAAGAAGGAAAAGCTGTGTTCCACATGCAGCAGGTGCCCAGTGTGAATTTGTAGAGCACATACTGAATGAAATTGCTTTACTTATAACCGTGGCCCCAGTTCTGGCCTACAGATCCTAGGAGTTCAGAGAGTGTAGAAAAAGAATTATGTGGAATTATGTGCAGACAGCTGACAGCTGCAATTCCATTTGTCTGCTAATTTCTGAAGTTTCCATTGACCATTCTGTCCCACAGAAGCTAGAAATACCTGCATGTCAAAAAATCATATGTGAGGCTTTGTCAGATAATATTTAAGACCCAAAGGCAGTGTGAGATATAACTTCTACTTTGACAAAAATAATTTAAGGGATGGATCCATATATTTTGCAAGAAAAACGCACAGGGCAAGATGCCTTTTAAAATGGAAGATGCAGAATTGATGTGATTGTAATTGGTATGAAATGATGATTGGAATATTTATTACTCCTAAGATCTCTGCTACATTTCAGAGGTGGCACAAATTCAAACATGTGGACACATTCATTCAACTGGCACCATTCAGTGCTCCATCCCAGATGAGAGGAGATGGAGGGGTGACTCCAAGTCCTGAGTCACTGTTCACTTTGCTTCCCTTCTTCCTGCAGATGACACTTCATCTACCCTGGACTATATAACATGCTTAAGTGTGTCTGTTTCAGCAGATGGAAACTTTGTCCTCATGAAGCATATATTGCAAGCCACACATTGACTTGTAGATGTTCAAAGAACTTGAACTTGAAGATTTCTCCAGGGGCTGCTGTTTTGCTGTTAGGCTACTGCTTTCTCACATACACATTCATTTCCCTTCAAATAGTAGACACCAATATAAGGTTGCTAGCCTTTTAAATTGCCCCATAAAGACTTTAAAAACCATTATTTCTGTCAACATTATTTCTTACTCCAAAAAGGATTGAAGGTAGTCATACTGAATACATTTACAACACTGTTCTTGTCCTTCTAATTCTACTGTATGCCACTGATATATACTTGGGTATAGACCATGAGCATTCTATGATGAAAACTTCTCTTCTGGAATGTTGCTAGATAGGCTCTAAAATACTTAAGAACCTGGTTGACTTTTCTTATGGATTTTAAAGTTTTATGTCCTAAGAGTCACAAAACTGAAGGATAGAATATGCCAAAAGGGATCAGAAAATAGTTATAAAAATCATCAGAAGTCAAAGGTTTCCCTGGAATCTTTCATTGATAGGAACAATGCTAATCGCTAATGCAAATTTTGGTGACCAAATCAAAAATTTGTCCTTTCTTCTCTGTTCCAGGTACATGGCCATCATTCATCCCCTCCAGCCCCGGCTGTCAGCCACAGCCACCAAGGTGGTCATCTGTGTCATCTGGGTCCTGGCTCTCCTGCTGGCCTTCCCTCAGGGCTACTACTCAACCACGGAGACCATGCCCAACAGAGTGGTGTGCATGATTGAATGGCCGGAGCATCCCAACAAGATTTATGAGAAAGTGTGAGTAGGGGTGACTCCCCAGTATCTCCTTTGCCTTTTTGTATTTCTTTTTTCTTTCCATGTTCTTTTGTTGGTTAGGATTTAGTGTCCATCTATAAGCATTTCTCATAATTACTCTTGATGTCAAGTTGATATATCCATAAGTATCAAGGGACTATTATGTCCCAAATACTACTGTGGACTTTGAATGAAAATTAGAAAAATGTAAGACCTGGATCCTGTTATAGCCTACCCTCCAGGTGTTCTTCCATGTCCTCCTGCTGTTTACCAGCAACCCTGCCCTGCCAGTATCTGCATTGCTTTGCCTGAGAGCTTTTTCCCTCACCTATAGAACACTACTCTACCCTCCTGCTCAGCATGCCAGAAGGTGGGGGAGTTATCCCCCGTGCCCAGCAGCTCCTAACAATTGATAGGAGTTGGTATGTGAACACCCCAGCTCCCTCATTCCACAGGTGAGATGTCTCTGAGGTGTGTGTTTTACACAATATCCAAGGTTTTGTCTTGGGATTCAGCTCCAGTCACCGGCAGCTGGCTCAGTGACACACCTTTCCCTATATCACCACCCCACTCCCTACTAGTATCTCTTTCTCCTCCTAAGCAAGTCACTTGCACTTGAATTTTTATCTCAGGATATGCCTCTGGGGAAAACCAAGCCAAACCACCTATCTTCTAGGGTTTCCAAGGTAGAAAAATTTCCAGGTGCATTCAAATGCATGGGAAGGCAAGGCCAGTGCATTGAGACCTTATGAATTACAAGTTTCCTACAAGGCAGGTGAGGGGCAATGTGACATTTATATTACTATCAGTTTTCTGTACTCAGAGCACATGGATAATGTGGGTCCTTTTGAAAGTTCTCTATAATCTTCCCATCTTGGGTTTATTATGTGAATCATAAAAGAACACTGGTGTTAATAATCAGATGATCTATGTTTTAATAACAAGATTGTCATTACCAGCTATATGACTCTGGGCAAAAGTCACAGTTTTCCCTCATTGTTAAAATGGTTTATGATAAAACACTGCTTCCCATAAACAACGATTGTGAAAAGCAAACAAGATAATGTATCCTCACCTTGTAAGCATATAAATGCCATACAAAAAGCAAGATACTATTATCAAGCCAAATTCATCAGGGAGCAATATAATCATTATAGGCCTTTAATCTCATTAGATGGTAACATAAGATACTACCTGTTGGCTCTCAAGATTTGAGGGTCCAAAAGCCTGTTGCATAGAGTTAGACTGCTGCAACTGTCCTGGGGAGCATGGAAATGTGGCTTGCCAGAAAGCAATACATAAAGCTCAGACTTCGCCTTCCAGACACAGGCAGTGGGATTTAATCGATCAAGCAGTGGGGGGATTAATGCTCAGCCTAGAAGGAGACATTGAAAATTATTCTTTCAAGTGAAACTACAAGCCTGAGCAGGGTCTCAGCAGGAGAAAGAACATAGCTTTGCAAGCTGTACAGGGTCTGTGAATGTGTTCAAACCAGAAGGTTCCCTGAAAAGGGAAAAATAAAGCCCTCTGAATTAAAGCCCATTAGAAAATGCTTAGAAACTCCCTTCGACTGTGTGGACTGTAGCTCGGCTCTTGATTCTCATGGTCTTTTCCAAGTCTGGTCACCTTTCTAAAGTTTTGTTTCAAAATATAGTTCATTTATCTTCCAACAAATTCAAAGTTAATGTGGAAATAAAGGTTTATTTTTCCACAGATCTCTGGCATTTTGTCCAAGAAACAGTAGAGTTTACAGTTTTGCTTTTGAACATTTTGCTGTTTTATGCTTATTAATGACTAGAAAGCCTTTTGAGGCTCAACAAAGTGTGCCAGATTGTCTTATTTCCTTGCTTTGATAATTAAGGGTAGTGTGTGGTTAGATTTGCCATCATTGTTTATTTACTGCATGATTTTTAAACTTCTTTTCTATTTATTTATTCTATTAAGTTTAAAATTTTAATTCCAGTATAGTTAACATATAGTGTTATGTTAGTTTCAGGTATACACAGCATAACACTCAACAATTATATATGTTACTCAGTGCTCATCATGATAAGTGCTCACATATTTCACCCATCTGCCCAGCCACCTCCCCTCACCCACCCTCAGTTTGTTCACTCTAGTTAAGAGTCTGCTCCTTGGTTTGTCCCCCTCTCTCTTTTTTTTCACTTTGCTCATTTGTTTTGTTTCTTAAATTCCATATATGAGTAAAGACGAATGGATAAAGATGTGAAGTACACACACACACACACACAGGAAAATTATCTGGCCACTAGAAATAATGAAATCTTGCCATTTGCAACAGCACAGATGGAGCTAAAGAGTATAATCCTAAGTGAAATAAGTCAGAGAAAGACAATACCATATGTTTAATTCATGATTTTAACCTTAAAAAAATGAGTCTGGAGAAAAGCATCAGATTTTATCTATTCAAGATGTGTAAAATGTTTATGGAAGCAGTAGTAAGTTGAAAGAATCCATATTTGCCATCCACGTACAGGCTATGAGGTAAAGTGAACATATCTCAAGTGCATAGTATGCTTTATGTAAGCCAATTTTCTTTTTGTCAATATCCTTCACAATGCATTATGATATATTTTTAGGGAATTTAAGTTTTACTAGCTCTAAATTAAGTACTCCCTTATATTCTCTTCTACTAGAGCTGATTGCCATTTCCAAAGCACACAATAATCCCAAATTTGAAACCAGAAAGAAACTTCGTTTAAGGAAGTGTAATAATTAGGATAAGAACACGGGCTCTGGAGTAAATGAAGGATCAACTCCCAGCCATATCACTCTCTAGTTGAGTCATCACAGTCAAGTTATTTAAGCCTCTAAGCCTAATGGAACATTCCACATACCAGCTATGGTGAGAAGTAAATAAGGCACATGCTTAGCCCAGTGCCAGGCCCATGAGAAGAGTCTGGTGAGTGTTAACTATTGCCATCAGCATCATGATCTGGATGCATGGACAGATGACTGGCAGCAGACGGTCCAGTGGGCAGATGCCTAGGCCCAAATTNACATGAGAAGAGTCTGGTGAGTGTTAACTATTGCCATCAGCATCATTCATTGATCTGGATGCATGGACAGATGACTGGCAGCAGACGGTCCAGTGGGCAGATGCCTAGGCCCAAATTGCCTGATGAAAAATCTGTGCCAGCTAATCACATAAAAGGGTTTTGTGAAAAATTTTAAATTGCCTGATTTGCCTTCTGGCTGCATGGTGAAACCCCAGTCCTGATCATTGGTCATTCAGATTCTTTATTAATACATGTATTAAATTAAGCACTATTAAAGAAAGGCAATCCAATAAAGGAAAGGCAAAACTTTTGAACATGCACTTCACAAAAAGAAATGTCCAAATGACCAATAATATGTGAGGAGGCACACAACTTCATTCATCACCAATGAAGTACAAACTAAAACCATAGTGACATTGTACTGCATATCTATTAGACCACCAAGTGTTAAGAAGTCAGACTCAGCTAAGAATTTAGAAGTTTTGGTGAAATTAGAAAACAATGAAATCAATATACATTGATAAAGCCATGCTCGAAAATGTTTTGTAGTATCTAGANACTAAGAATTTAGAAGTTTTGGTGAAATTAGAAAACAATGAGAACCTTTGTAGACTGCTAGAGGAAATATACATTGATAAAGCCATGCTCGAAAATGTTTTGTAGTATCTAGAAAAGCAGAAGCTATCCATATACTATAACCCCACAGTTTCACTCAGGGGCATTGCCCTAGAGAAATTCATGCATGTATGCACCCAGACACATCTAGCATATAGAGCATATCAGCATTGTTCTTAATTCCTGGAATTGGAGATATTCCAAATGTCCATCAACAGGATGGGTAAAAATTGTGGTACAAGCATGTACAGGATATTTCTTAATTAATGAACAAAATGTAGCTCCATGCAACTTACAAACAAAGTTTTAAAACAAACAAAATTAAAGTACATCTTCAAGGGCACATCAATAGGTGTAAAACTATAAATGCAAACAAAGACGTAGTTAACATAAAAGTAAAGACAAGTTTATCTCTCATGGGAGGAAAGGGGTGTGATCAAGAGGAGACACTTAGAGGGGAGGAGCCAAGATAGCAGAACATCATGGAAGGTTTTTTTGTGTCTCAAGCCCATGAAATACAGACAGATCAACACTAACCTATCCTGCACACCTAGGAAACTGATTTAAGGATTAACACAACAATCTGCACAATCTGAACCACGGAACTCAGCAGGTACACAGTGCAGAGAGGTGGAACTGAGGGAGAGAGTAGCCATGAAGGGCAGAAAGCTGTTTTTGCTTGCAGAGAGAGGATGGAGACAGGGGAGAGAGTATGGGAAAAGCATCCCCCACCCCCAAAGCAGCTGGAGAGAAAGTTGAAAAGTGGCAACAACCACAGGGACTGAACTAAAAGGGGAGAAAGAAAAAGGAGAGGGTTTAAATTCCACTAAGACTCTATCAACAGGGAGAGTGCATAGTCTGAAACTCCACAGCTCGATACCTGGCAGTGCTCTAGTGAGAAGGGCGAATCCTCAAGAGCAGAGTAAAGTCTGGGGGTCCTTGGGCCACACAGGGAGAGGCCATTCCCCTGCTGGGAGGACTTCCCACAGGCAAGGGTCCCAGCAAATCCTGGAGAACAACTACATTCATGGGTGCTGGAACAAGGTCATTTAGGGTGAAGCCTAGTGCCAGATGTGTGTTGATTTTCCATAATCCCTGAAATCCTGCTTCTGCATGATCTTATGAACTTTCTCTGGGTCAGGCTGGCACCTAGCTGCAGTCTCTGGGCATCAGCAGCAGCACGGTCTTGCCAACGTTCCTGGGAGCGGCCAAACCCAGCTATTGCTCGGTAAGACCCTCCTGCAGAGGGGCAGAATGCGTCAAAGCCACAGTTCCTCTGAAGTAAGGGGTCATGAAAAACAGCTGCATCTGAGATAAAACTCAGGAGGGAGGTGCTGCCTGGCAACCTGAGGCTTGGTCACAGACTATAAAAGCGGGGAGTGGATGGAAGCCGAAGACAAAGGATGGGTATGCGATTGCTGGTCAGGGAGAACAGAGTTCCAATACTAAAGGCCACATATCTGGGTGACGCCATTTTCACCCCTCCTGCGCATGCACATACAAACCTACAAGCGCCACAACAATCCACCCCCGTAAGCTAAGCAGCACCATCTAGTGGAAAACAGAGCCATTATACTAGCCCCGCTTAACTGGGCCAAACTTCCTCTTTAGGAACACAAGTCTCTCTGCCTTCTTAGTTGACAGACGATAAAGTGCTTCACAGTTTGACTTCTAGAAGAAAACGGTGTAATTTCAATTGTATTTCAGTCTGTTTGCTCGTCCATCTATTCAATTTTCTTTGTTTTTTTCTTTTTTGTTTGCTTTCTTTTTCTTGAATACAGAAAGAGAAAAAAAACTTTTTTATTTTCAAGTTTTATTAAAACTATTTTTCTTAAATTTTTTACTATATTTTTTATTTTTTGTAAATTTTTAAAATTCTATTTTACTTCCATTATTTCATTTTATTCTATTTCATTGTATTCATTTTTTTCAAATTTCCAAAGTTTTCCTTTTTTTTTTCTTTTTCCCCTTTTTTCTCTAATCTATCAAGCTCCTTTCAACATCCAGATGAAAACACACCTAGGATCTAGCATTGTTTATTTGATTTGTCTGTGTTTGTTGTTTCTAATTTTTTAATTTTAATTTTTTTACCTCATTAATTCCTTTTCTTCTTTCAAAATGAAAAAACGAAGGAATTCACCCCAAAAGAAAGAGCAGGAAGAAACAATGGCTAGGGACTTAACCAACACAGATGCAGGGAAGATCTTTCAACCAGAATTTAGAATTATGATAATAAGAATACTAGCTGGGGTAGAAAATAGATTAGAATCCCTTTCTGTGGAGATAAAAGAAGTAAAACCTAGTCAGGATGAAATAAAAAATGCTATAACTGAGCTACAATCTTGAATGGATGCCACAGCGGCAGGGATGGATGAGGCAGAGCCACAAAGCGATATAGAGGACAAACTTGTAGAGAATAATGAAGCAGGAAAAAAGAGGGAGACTAAGGCCAAAGAGCACAATATAAGGATTAGAGAAATCAGAGACTCATTAAAAAGGAGCAACATCAGAATCACACGAGTCCCAGAAGATGAAGAGACAGAGAAAGGGGTAGAAGAGTTATGGGAGCAAATCATAGCAGAAAACTTTCCTAACCTGGGGAAAGACACAGACATCAAAATTCAGGAAGCACAGGGGACCCTCATTAGATTCAACAAAAACCAACCATCAACAAGGCATATCATAGTCAAACTCACAAAATACTCAGGCAAGGAAAGAATCATGAAACCAGCAAGGGAAGACAGATTAGGTTTGCAGCAGACCTAGCCACAGAAACTTGGCAGGCCAGAAAGGAGTGGCAGGATATATTCAATGTGCTGAACTGGAAAAAGATGCAGCCAAGAATTCTTTATCCAGCAAGGCTGTCATTCAAAATAGAAGGAGAGATTAAAAGTTTCCCAGACAAACAAAAACTAAAGGAGTTCATGACCACTAAACCAGCCCTGCAAGAAACTTTAAGGGGGACTCTCTGAGGGGAGAAAAGATGAAATACGTACATACATACATACATACATACATACATACATACATACATACCAAAAGCAATAAAGACTAGAAAGGACCAGAGAATACCACCAGACACTCCACTTCTACTAGAAAAATAATGGCAATAAACTCATATCTTTCAGTACTCACTCCAAATGTCAATGGACTAAATGCTCCAATCAAAAGACAGGGTAACAGAATGGATATGAAGAGACACTTAGAGGTGCTTCTGAGGGGCAGGCACTATTATATTTCTTGAGCTAGGTAGTAGTAGCATGAGTGTTTGCTTATAAAAATTACTCATAACACCAGGTAATTTTGTTCATCCACTTTTTCTGGAATGTATGTTCATATTTTTTTAACTTAAAATTAAATGCTATTCAAAGGATTTTGCTTTCATGAGCTCTCAAGAAACGGCTCTCATTGGGATAAGCCCAAGAGTTCCTTCATAAGAAACTACCTTTTGAGGTGTGGGACTTTGCCTGGAATGATATTATTCATAAGCATTTACCTTTGAATAAGCCAAAGTGTGGATGGACCCTACTTCATTCTCATGTTTACTTGACCTTGTGAATTTTGTCTTGCTGACTTTTATGCTTCAATCCACCTGGAATTTTCCTAATTCATTCAAGAGAATATAGGACAAATGCTGTCCCTGGTGGGAGTGACTAATTTTCACCAGAAAATAAGCCCCAGACAGTCTCCACAGCCTTCATCCCTTCCTGCTATGTTCATAAGCATGTACCTTTGGGCTACAAAATGTTACAGATAGACTTGGTCAATTTCCTGGAAAATCATTTAAGACTTTATTTTGCATTTTAAAATACAAATAAATCATGGAGTATACTGAAAAGTCCTATAATTTCTTTAATCACCCATATGCCCATCATTTATGAAAGGCTCTAACATTTTGATGAATATTCTTCCAGTCTTTTATTCAATCTCTAGGGAACTACTGTTCTTAGTTTCTTTTGAAGTGTTTTACATACACACAAGTCAACACAAATATAGATCGTTTCCTTTCTATAACACAAAATGTAGCTTATTATGCACATTGTTCTATACCTTATTTTTTAAAATTTATTTATTTTGAGAGAGAGACAGAGAACGTGCGTGGAGGAGGGACAGAGAGACAGGCACAGAATCTGAAGTCAGATCCAGGCTCCAAGCTGTCAGCACAGAGCCTGACATGGGGTTTGAACCCATAAACCGTGAGATCATGACCTAAGCTGAAGTCGGACACTTAACCAAATGAGCCACCCAGATGCCCCTGTACCCTATTTTCTAAATTTAATACATCTTAGAGATATTTCCATATCAGTTCATGAAGAGCTTAATATTCTTTTTCTCAGCCACATAGTACTCCATGCTACAAATGTACAGTGTTATTTAAGCCATCATTTTTGGTGGACTTTGGATTTTCTCCAGCCTTTTGCTGGTACAGAGTGCTGCCATGAATAACTTCATATATATCATGTAAGGTTATCCATAGCCAAAAAAATCCCAAAAATGGAACTGCTGAGTCAAAGATACATAACATTTTAATTTTGACATTTGCTCTCTGCATGGGATTATACTAATTTACATTCTCACCAGTAGTGTAGGAGAGTCCCTGTTTCTCTACAGCACTACCAACAGAGTACTATATTTTCAAGCATTTAGATTTTTCCCCATTATAGTTAAAATTTGCATTTCTCTTATTATGAGTAGGGTTGAATATCTTTTCATAACATGGGGGAATTTACATATACATCTTAATATCTACTTATTTCACTTACCATATTATAAATGATTTCCTGTGTCATTAAACATGTATCTAGAAACATATAAAAATATATACCCACATGTTTAAATGTGTGCATGTGTGCATAAATAATAATTTTGTTAACTAATCTGCTCTTTGGAAATTAATTATTCCAGTGGGTTCTTTTGTCTGACTTAAGATAAAACACCCAGTTTTATTTTGTTTAAGTTTATTTACTTATTTTGAGAAAGAGAGCACATGTAGGGGAGGGGCAGAGAGAGAGGGTGAGAGAAATTTCCCACTGCCAGTGCAGAGCCCAATGCGGGACTAGAACTCACAAACCATGAAATCATGACCTGAGCTGAAGTCAGACACTTAACCGACTGAGCCACCCAGGTACCCCCAAAACCCTAAGTTTTAAAACAAGCTGATTCTAGCTACATTCCTAGATCCTTTCAGGGACTACTTCAGTGTTGTCTGCCATTCTGCTTATTTTTACAGTGCATGGTTATAGAAAATATCCTTATGTTGAAACATTTATGAAAGTGAAGATATGGGCTCATTATTAATGCAATAATATCATCATTGGTAATGGAATCCTGCCATAATTTGCAAGCTGGCAGCTTTGCTGCGGCTGTTCTGGTGAACTGCGACACTGCCCAGAAAGTCCTATGAAGGGGGAGTGGATTGGCTGGCTTCATGGATGTCCAAAAGTGACTCCTTCTGGTCAAGAAAAATGCACATGAAAGGACAATAAAGTATAAAAGAGAACCAATTGGCTTTGCAAAATGTATCAACTTTCCCATTCTATTAAAAGGCAGAGGAGTTGGGGTGCCTGGGTGGCTCAGTCGGTTAAGCATCCTACTTTGGCTCAGGTCATGATCTCACAGTTTGTGAGTTCAAGCCCTGCGTTGGGCTCTGTGCTGACAGTTCCGAGCCTGGAGCCTGCTTCAGATCCTGTGTCTCATTCTCTCTCTTCCCCTCCCCCTACTTGTGCTCTCTCTCTCTCTCTCTCTCTCTGTGTCTCTCAAAAATAAATAAATGTAAAAAGAATTTTTTTTAACACAGAGGAATGTGCCATAGCTTTCAAAGTCATTCAGAGCCAAACCCATACTTGAGGATGCTATACAGGCTGTCAGTTTGCAGCAGTCCCAGAAGGTTGCAGGGCAATGCCCCTGAGGACAAGAAAGATGAATGAGCCAACATTTCTTTATCAGAAGGCCCACCACCACAGCCAAGAAAAAGTCGGTAATGAGGATGAAAAATGAGAAAGACATCCAAAAGAATGAGATTGAGACAGCCAGGGGAATTTCAGTGTTCCTGAATCATTGATTAATATCGGTTATGTATCATTTTCTATTAATTAAACTTGTATGTACCTAACTTTGCAGTAGAGTGCTAGTAAGAAGTAGGACATGCCTATCTGAACTCCAAATATTACCAGTAGTGCTGGGAAAGGAAGTTATACCAGAAAATAGCATCATTCATGACTCTAATTACTTAGGAAATTTGTGGAAGTGGACATGAATGTGTATATATTAATTCTATTATAATTCTCTATAAGTACTTCTTGTAACAAAGACAATATGTGCTGTTACTTTTTGCAGCATTTTGTCTTTTATAAGCCCATCATCAAAAATTAGCTGAAATTTTTATGTTTACACAGATCTTTAATTTCATCAACAATACTGAAAACTGAAAATCAACTAATTGACAGAATAAGAGTGGGGAAAGGGAATATCAGAAAACGTGCCTGCAGCATTACTTCTCAAATTTTCCACCTCTTTGATTATTTCACAAATAAATGAAAGAAAAGAAATGTGGATCCTTTGCCAAGCTCCTCCAGGTCTTGGCCAAAGGAGTGTCAGCACATTTGTGTTTCCAGGACTGATTGTTTATGCTAGCTGTTATGATTAATCTCCTCCCCTGACACCTGCTACATTTATAGATACAGCTGAGGGCCCCTGGTATTGTCTCAGCTATTGATGAAAAGCAGCTAAACCAAGAATGAAAAGTACATTGACACTTCAGGGGAAGATGGTAGCATGAAAACAATCCCTCAACCTTGACTTCATAAAGAAATTAGAGTGAGCAAAGTAAGGAAGAAGGGGGCGGGGGGAAAGACTGCATTAATGCAGAAACTAGGAAGGTTGCCATACAAATGCCAGAAATTTCACTCAGTTTCTGGTAGATACTGTGCAGAAAGAGCCAAAGAGGAGGCAGCCACCAAGGATTGTCATGGGCAAGACATAAAATAGCAGCCCCTAATTAGGAGAGGAAAGTGTAAGCCTGAGAAAGATGGAAACATCCCTCCCCTTCCTGAGTTTGAGATTCCTTTGGGCTGCCACCATCAGCTTCCAGAAGCAGCTGCTCTTAGAGAACAAGCACACACAGGCCAGAGAGTGTAATTGACAGTAAGATAAAAATGGATGATTTCCTACAAAACTGTAAATATCAAATTGATGCAGCTTGAATGGAGAGGAATGAAAATACCACTCAAGAATTACATTTATAAAAGGCACTGGGACCAAAATTTTTGCAAAGACATTCTTTAAAATACCCTATAAGCTCTTTAAGAGTTCAGAACCATATGGAGAACTTGGTAATTTGCTATATGCATTTGGCACAATGTAATTGTAAAAACTGACAGAGAACTTCAAAAACAAACCTTCAGGCCAATTTCATTTACAAACATAAATGCAAACAACCTAATTAAAAGTCACCCCAAATATTCAAAATTATATTAAAATAACAATAGTTTGGTTTTGAGCATGACTTTTTCCAGCAAATAAGGTTAGAAGTTATCAGGAACTCTGTTACATTTCATTCAATTAATTGGTCAAAGGAAAATATATATCAGTTTCAAATATCAAAATAAATTTGTTAAAATGTAATGTCTACTAAAGAAAAAAAAGTAGTTTATATCAGCAAGAATTCTTGAGAAAATAAATGAATAGCAGATTTCCTTTACAACAGAAATAAAATAAAAACACTTTGAATATGTAAGAAATAGGAGTTATATGAAGAAATGAAAAACATCATGCTATTTTAGACTTTACTGATTGGCATAGGAGAATATTTGAGAAATACATTTCACTTGATTCAAACCCTAGAAAGTATCTAAGGGCGTATAGGAAACAGTCTCCTTTCTATCTTTTTTATCCTATTTGTACACCAGTATTCATCGCAGCATTACTCACAATAGTCAAAAGGTGGAAACACCCTTCTGTCTTTAATTCCATAAAACTATCAGCTTTCCACAAACTTCCCACAAGCATATTTAGGTAACTGATAAAGCAAATCATTTGAAAGAATAAATGGGTAAAATTAATTCAAGAAAAAATTGGGAGGGGGTGCCTGGGTGGCTCAGTTGGTTAAGCATCTGACTCTTGGTTTCAGCTCAGGTCATGATATCATGGCTTTGTGGGTTCAAGCCCCACATTGGGCTCTCTGCTGGCAGTGCAGAGCCTTCTTGGGATTCTCTCTCTCTCACTCTCTCTCTAGCTGCCATTCCCCTACTCATGCTGTCTCTTTCTCTCTCAAAATAAATAGATAAAACTTAAAAAAATTAAAAGAAAAAGATTGAACAAGAAGAATTCATTTTTATATCAGCGAGGTAATGAAAAACAATAAGAAGTGACCAGCTCTCCCAGATATGAAAATACTCATTTCTGGGGATAGAACTAATCAATAGAAAAACAGAACAGAAATCACATACCCATACATATACACAGAAACCCAAGACCATAAAATGTTGTGTTTACTATATGCTACAGATGACATGTCCTATCTGTAAGGATTATTCCATAAATTTGGAGGGAAACTTGATGAAACAAAATTCTGTGGCATTCTCTAACTCAAATGATTTTATAGGCAACTATGTAACCCACCCCTACCTACAACTTGGAGACAGTCACAATATATATTAGCATATTGAAGCCTTTGAGACACTTTCCATTCAAAAACATTTTAAATTTATCTTTATAGGAAATACATTCAGGTGGTTAAAAAAAAAAACATTTGATGTAAAAGGGTAATCAGGAAAAGATTTCTCCTTCTAGCCACTGGTCTTACTTTCTTGTGAGCTTTCTAAAGTTTCTTTATGCTTATCATTAAAAGTTTGTGTATATAATCTTGTTTTGTTTCTTGCACAAATATATAATATACCTTAATCTTGCTTTTTTGATTAACAATTTATCTCAGATATCCTTTTTCACCATATGGAGCAAGCATTCTCATTTTCTATGGCTGCATAGTATTCCTCCATGTGGATAAAACATCACTTATTTATCTGCTATGATTTTCATGTATATTTGGACTGCTCCTAGTGTTTAACTATTTCAAGTTATATTGTAATAAACTGGCTCCACCCTGATTAAGTATTGCAGTAAAGAAAACTGACAGTTTTGCTTAAACCTTGTTGCCCAAGTTTATTTGAAGACAGAATCCATTTTTTGATTAATCCCATTAATATCTCACAGAAATATTGTCCATAAAACATATTGTGGGGAAACTCTGGGCTAATCATAAAGCTGTATTCCTGTCTCACAACTTAAGACCAGTGTAAATTCCATGTAAGTTGGAATGGAGAAGGGGCTTTCCTAACACCAAAGGCAAATCCAAAATGAAAGAGATTGCTAGTTTGAATACAGATATAGATATATTTCTTAAATACTATATATCAAGAAACTCCATGAGGAAGTTCTGCAAATGACAAATTAAGAGAAAAATATATGAGATAAACCATTAACATAATTAACATAAAGAAGCTCTGACTAATCAAGAAGAATAAGGTTTTTTTAAATAAAAAAACTAATAACTCATAAAAGGATATGAAAAACTGTATTCCAAATTTCTCTTTATTTGATTGGCCCAGATTAAATTTAAAGAAAATGCTAAATATTAACAAGGTTATGGAGAAGATGAGCACTATCTTCAGGAGGACAGTTTGACAATATCAATCAAGGTTTTTAAATATACACTTGAGAGTGAAACTATATAGTATTTGTCTCTGACTGACTTATTTCACTTAGCATTATACTCTAGCTCCATCCATGTTGCAAATGGCAAGATTTCATTCTTTTTATGGCTGAATAATATTCATTGTATATATATTTATATGTACTACATTTTCTTTATCCATTCATCAAATGATGGACATTTGAAAGCAGAGGGAAAAACAAGAGAGAGAGAGAGAGACCAAAAAACAGATTCTTAACTAGAGAGAACAAACTGAGAGGAAGGCAATGAGGGGATGAGCTAAATAGGTGATGGGGATTAAGGAGTGCACTTGTCATGATGAGCATCAGATGATGTATGGAATGTGGAATCACTATATTGTACACCTGAAACTAATATAATACTTTATGTTAACTAACTGAAATTAAAATTAAAAACTTTTAAAAAATTAAATATACACTTGATTTGAATCAGCAATTATACTCAGAAAGTCAGAAGGGCATGAATGTACATGCAAGATATTGATATCACCATGGTTTATAAGTTTGTAAAATTAGAAACAAATGCCCAGTCATAGAGGACTAATTAAATCATAAACAGATCATCCACACAAAGAAAAACTTTGCAGCCATTAAAAGTAACATTGTACAAGGTTGCCACCTGTTTTCTCTTATAGGATTTTGATGGTTTCCTGTCTGACATGCCAGTCCTTCATCCATTTTGAATTTATTTTTGTGTATGGCATAAGAAAGTGCTCCAGTTTCATTCTTCTGCATGTCACTATCCAATTTTCCCAGCACCATTTGCTGAAGAGGTTGTCTTTTTTTCCATTGGATGTTCTTTCCTGCTTTGTCAAAGATTAGTTGGCCATATATTTGTGGGTCCATTTCTGGGTTCTGTATTTTGATCCATTGATTTATGTGACATCTCTTTTTGTGACAATACCATACTGTCCTCATGAATACTGCTTTGTAATACAGCTTGAAGTCCGGGATTGTGATGTCTCCAGGTCTGGTTTTCTTTGTCAGCATTACTTTGACTGTTCGGGGTCTTTTGTGACTCCATACAAATCATAGAATTGTTTGTACTAGTTCTGGTGTTATTTTGATAGGAATTGCATTGAGGAAGTTCCATACTCTTCCACAGTGGCTGCACCAGTTTGCATTCCCACCAACAGTGCAAGAGAGCTCCTTTTTTCCACATCCTCACCAACACTTGTTGTTTCTTGTGTTTTTTGCGTCTAGCTATTATGACAGGTGTGAGATGATATCTCATTGTGGTTTTCATTTCCATTTCCTCAATGATGAGGGATGTTGAACATCTTTTCATGTGTCTCTTGGCTATCTGTATGTCTTGGAGAAATGTCTGTTTATGTCTTCTGCCCATTTTTAAATTAGATTATTTGTTTTCTTGGTGTTGAGTTGCGTAAATTCCTTATATTTTTTGGATACTACCCCCTACCAGATATGTCAGTATCTTCTCCCATTCAGTAGTTGTCTTTTAGCTTTGTTGATTGTTCCTCTGTTGTATAGAAGATTTCTATTTTTATATAGTCCCAATACTTTATTATTGTTTTTGTTTCCCTTGCCTCAGGAGACACAACTAGAAAAAGTTGCTACAGCTGAGCCGATGTCACAGAAATTACTGCCTGTGCTCTCTTCCAGGATTTCTAATGGTTTCAAGTCTCACATTGAGGTCTTTAATCCATTTTGAATTTATTTTTGTGTATTGTGTAAGAAAGTGGTCCAGTTTCTTTCTTTTATTTTATTTTTATTTTTTATTTTTTCATGTAGCTGTCAAGTTTTCCCAACACCATTTATTGAAGAGATTATTTTTTCATACTTCATTTTCTTCTTGCCTTCTTTGTGGAAGATTAATTACCATATCATTGTCTATTTCTGGGTTCTCTATTCTGGGTTTATTTCTGGGCTGTCTATTCTGTTCCACTGACCTCTCTATTTTTATACTGGGAACACACTGTTTTGATTACTACAGCTTTGTAGTATATCTTGAAATCCAGAATTGTGATACCTCTAGTTCTGTTCCTCTTTCTCAAGATTGCTTTGGATATTTGGGGTCTTTTTTGGTTCCATACAAATGTTAGGAATAAATAATCCAGTTCGGTGAAAAATGCTGCTGGTATTTTCATAAAGATTGCACTGTATCTGTAAATTGCTTTGGGCAGTATGGCCATTTTAGCAATATTTGTTCTTCCAGTCCATGAGCATGGAATATCTTTCCATTCATTTGTGTCATCTTCAATTTCTTTCATCAGTATTTTATAGTTTTCAGAGTACAGGTCTTTCACCTCTTTTGTTAAGTTTATTCCTAATTATTTTATCATTTTTGGTGCAATTGTAAATGGGATTGTTTTCCTTAACATCTCTTTCTGCAACTTCATTATTAGTGCATAGAAAAGCAATGGATTTCTGTACCTTGATCTTGTATCCTACAACCTTACTGAATTCATTTATCAGTTCTAGTAATTTTTTGGTGGACTCTTCAGCGTTTTCTATACATAATATCATGTCATTGGCAAAGAGTGAAAGTTTTACTTCGTCCTTACCAATTTGATTTGAATGCCTTTTATTTTTTTCTTGTCTGATTGCTGTAACTAACATCTACCACTGTGTTAAATAAAAGTGGTGATAGTGGACACCCTTGTCCTGTTCCTGACCTTAGGGGAAAAACTCTGTTTTTTATTATTGAGTATGATGTTAGCTATAGGCTTTTCATACGTGGCCTTTACTATGTTGACATATGTTCTCTCTAAACATACTTTGTTGAGAGTTTTTATCATGAATAGATGTACTCTGTCAAATGCTTTTTCTGCATCTATTTAGATGATCATGTGATTTTTATCCTTTCTCTTGTTGATGTGATGTATCACATTGATTGATTTGTGAATACTGAACCACCTTTGCATCCCGGGAATAAATCCCATTTGATCATAGTGAAGGATATTTTTGATATATTGTTGGAATTGGTTTGCTAATATTTTATTGAGAATTCTTGCAACTATGTTCATCAGAGACGTTGGCCTCTAGGTCTCTCTCTCTCTCTCTCTGTAGTGCCTTTATTTGGTTTTGGTACCAGGAAAATGTTGGCCTCATAGAATGAATTTGGAAGTTTTCCTTATTCTTCTATTTTTTTTGGAATAGTTTGAGAAGCATAGGTATCAACTCTTCTTAAACGTTGATAGAATTCACCTGTGAAGCCATCTGGTCCTGGACTTTTGTTTGTTGGGAGTCTTTTTTATTACTAATGCAATTTCATTTTTGGTAATTGGTCTGTTCAAATTTTCTATTTCTTCCTGATTCAGTTTGGGGAAGTTATGTTTCTAGGAACTTATCCATTTCTTCCAGGTTATACAATTTGTTGGCATATAATTTTCATAATATTCTCTTACAATGCTTTGTATTTCTCTAGTGTTAGTTGTTATTTTCCCTCTTTCATTTCTAATTTTGTTTATCTGAGTTCTCTTTCTTTTTTACTTGATGAGTCTAGCTAAAGGTTTATCAATTTTATTGATTTTTTCAAAGAATAAGCTCGTTGTTTCATTGATTTAGGGTTTGTTTTTGTTTTTTATTTTATTTCTGCCCTAATCTTCATTATTCCTTCTTTATTGGTTTTGGATTTTGTTTGTTCTTTTTCTAGCTCCTTCAGGTATAAAGTTTGGCTATTTATTTGATATTTTTCTTGTTTCTTGAAGTAGTCCTATATTGCTATAAGCTTCCCCCCTTAGAAAAAACCTTTGCTGAATCCCAGAGATTTTGGGCTACTATGTTTTCATTTGCTCTTGTCTCCATGCATTTTTTTATGTCTTCTTTGATTTCTTGGTTGACCTATTCATTGTTTAGTATTGTGTTGTTTAACCTCCATGTGTTTCTAGATTTCTATGTGTTCTTTCCAGATTTTTTTCTTGTAATTGATTTCCAGTTTCATAGCATAGTGTTTGGGAAAGATGCATGGTATGCCTTCAATCTTTTAAAATTTGTTGGCACTTCTTTTGTGGCCTAATATGTGATCTATTATGGAGGATATTCCATATACACTTGAAAAGAATGCATATTCTGATGTTTTAGGATGGAATGTTCTGAATATATATGTTAGATCCAACTGGTCCAATGTGTCATTCAAAGGCATTGTTTCCTTGATACTTTTCTAGATATTCAGATGATCTATCCATTGGTGTAAGTTGAGTGTTAAAGTTCCCTACTATTACTGTATTATTATCAATTACTTTCTTCCTTTATGTTTGTTATTAGCTGCTTTATATATTTGGGTGCTCCCATATTGGGTGAGTAAATATTTAGGATTGTTGTATCTTCTTGTTGAATTATTCCCTTTATGATTATATAGTGTCCTTCTTTGTCACTTTGCCTTTGTTTTAAAGTTTATTTGGTTCAATATAAGTGTTGCTACCTAGGCTTTCTTTTCACCTCCATTTGCATGATAAATGCCTTCCCCCCTTCACTACCAATCTGCATGTATCTTTAGGTTTGAAATGGGTCTCTTATAGGCAGTATATAATGGGTCTTGCACTTTTACCTATTCTGTCACTCTATGTCTTTTGATTGGTGTGTTTAGTCCACTTACATTCAAAGTAATTTTTGATAGGTGTGTACTTACTGCCACTTTGTTACTATTTTACGGTTGTTTTTGTAGTTCTTCTCTTTTCCTTTCTTCTCTTGCTCTCTTTTCTCACTGCTGGCTTTCTTTAGTGATATACTTGGATTCCTTTCTCTATTTTTTGCATATTATGGGTTTTTGATTTGTGGTTACTAGCTGAGAAATATAAAGGGAATCATTTCTAACTTTGGATGTAATACCCTACTTTAAGCCCAATATAGTTAATTACTTATCCTTAAATCATCCCTAGAATTGTCAAAGAAATGTAAAAACCCATTTCAGCTCCAGAAATGAGTGCAGGGTGTTACCCAATGGACAGGGTTGAAGTTTTTCAGGTAGCTGAGGACCTGAGACCTGACAGAGGGAAGGTACAACCAGATGGAAGAAGAACAACCCACATGGGAAAACAAGTGTCAGAAAGCTGCCCCAGTGCAGAAGGCTGCATGGTGATGCTAAGAAAGAGCTTTAGAGAATGGAGAAGGCTGGACCTTGAACTTTGCAATTCTGGAATGTGCAGTAGGCCTCAGGGTAAGAAACTGCCAGCTCAGGGGCCAGTGCCTAGCTTCCCAATGGCTTCAACAGTTGGGGTCATGAACCCTGATGACCAGAGAAGGACAAGGCTCTGAGTATCTCTAATCTGCCATCTACAATGGAGAGGGAGCAGGGAAGAAAAAAATCATAGCAAACCAAACTTCCTTCTCCTTTCATCTGTCATGGGAGAATGGTATTAGAAACCAAGTTCTAGGCTTTAGATGTGTAACTGTTATTTTTAAATGATTTAAAAAACATTTGGGGCGCCTGGGTGGCTCAGTCGGTTGAGCATCTGGCTTTGGCTCAGGTCATGATCTCACGGTTCATGGGTTGGAGCCCCGTGTTGGGCTCTGTGCTGACAGCCAGCTCAGAGCCTGGAGCCTATTTTGGATTCTGTGTCTCCTTCTCTCTCTGACCCTCCCCTGTTCATGCTGTCTCTCTCTCAGAAATAAATAAAACATAAAAAACTTTTTTAAAAAATTCAAATTTTCTCAGATTTTGTTTCTCATGCTGTAACTATTGATAGGTAGAACCCACATGAACAAAGCCTCTTTGGGATCCTCAGTAATTTTTTGAGTGTAAAATGGTCCTAAGACCAAAGAGGTTGAGAACAACTGATATAGTGTTTTCTTAAAAGTGTTTTCTCTTCCATTTTATAACTATGGTTTATAAACAATGATTTACAATCATCTCTATATACTTGTGTTTTGTTAATCACCAGTTTATTAGCTCTAGGGCTTCCTGATTTTGAATTCTTATTTTGATTCATCTTTCATTGTCCTAGGGCATGTCTTTTGGTATTTTCTTTGCAGAAAAGAGTACTTTCCTGCATATTTGAAAGTACCTTTCTCTTGCATATACACACAAATAGCAGCTTGACTGGTTGTATATTGGTAGAATATCCTTTGTCTTTTTAACTTTTGCAAAGGTCACTCTTTTGTTGTTGGAAGTCAAAATGGTTTCTTCTTTTGGGACTAGCCTGAAATGTATTCCAAGATATTTATAAGATTATATATTAATATAGGAAATCCAAACAGGATTGAAACTATATTTGCCCATAACAGAATTGTCACTGTAAAGTTTCTGGCCAACATATATTTTAGATATACATTTTTTAAACTTTATTATAATTATAATTACAATTATAATTAGTACTCTTTTGACTGCAAATAATAGA
The DNA here is from genome assembly GCF_008692635.1 of Crocuta crocuta. Classification (NCBI taxonomy): domain Eukaryota; kingdom Metazoa; phylum Chordata; class Mammalia; order Carnivora; family Hyaenidae; genus Crocuta; species Crocuta crocuta. Next base: position 754,937 of record NW_027530368.1, read on the forward strand.
AGCTGACTTTGCATAGTGTATCAATTAGACCTTACAACAAACTATTCCAAAACTTAGTGATTTAAAGTAATAACTATTCATGTAGGTCATGATTTTGTGAATTGGTTGCCCGATCTGGTTTGTGTCAACTCATCTGAACTCTGTAGGACTCTATCATATGTCTTCAGTCAGCTGTGGGTCATCTGGCTGCTGTATAACCCAGAAACCCTTACTTACATATTTGGCACTTAGAAGATTGCCAGCCAAGGTGACAGAGGTGACTGAACCATGAGTTTCTCATCATCCAGCAGGAACACTAAGGTTTATTCACATGGTGGCTGGATTCCAAAAACAGCAAAAGAGGATAAGCCCCACTGCACCAGTGCTTTTCAAATCTCTGCTTGCCCTGCATTTGCTAACATGCTGTTGGCCAAACCATATGGCAGAAAATATGCTCATGTCTTTACTTTTAGTTGCTGAAGAGAGCCTGGCATTTATTTCTAAGGTAAACTTGCAGCAGAATTATTATGATGATTTACCCAACATGGGCCAAGAGCTCACTCCCAAAGTAATGCACAGTAGAACCAATATTTACCAGCTATGTGACTTTGGGACAATTGCTTCATTATGCTTCTGAGCCTCATTTTTGCCATATGAAAGTTGGGAATAATAATAGTACGTACATCATGAGTTATTGGAGGATTGGATGATATACTGCATGTAAAGCCCTTAGCACAGTGTCTGCCAACTAGTAATCATCCAATAAATGCAGATGACCACTACTTCTTAAGTTGCTTTATTTAATTATTATTACAAATATGAAAATCTTACAGCAACATTGCTGGGAAAACTTGTAGAAAAAAGATACAACATCTTTCTTTATTCCTTTATCTTTAACATTCTGATCTCTTTCATTCAAAAAATCTTTTTTTTTTAGTAACTAGGATCTCTTGCAATCTCACTTCTATTCCTAATATATGTGATACCTTTATTTTCACCTTGTTTTCCTTTTTCCAAGTTATTCTCAGAAAATAATCAAGTTGTCCTCTGCCGAATTCAATTCTCTACCTTGTCCAATATGTTGTTTACTGTTTTGTTTTTTTTTTAATTCAGCAACCATGATTCTCATCATGACTGACTGGATTTAACTGTTGGAACTCATTTAATGGAAGTTTCCTTTTGTTTCTTAAAGATGGCATCTTATTGAATATTTCTGAGTACAAAAATTAGCTATTTAACCAGTATCCTTTTTTCCCTTGTAGTTATCCATTTCAGGGAATACTTACTCATATCACCAAGGATGTTTAGTGAATTAGGGCTTGCATCTCTGAATCACAAAATTACTTCATTGTTCCCATAAACTTTCTTTTCTGATTTATTCTTCTTAAAAGAGGAGAGCTATGGTTACTCGGCGTGATTTACCTTTCATTCATTCACTTAAAAAATATTTACGAACACTTAGTTTATGGCAGAAACTATGCTGGAAATAAAACAATGGCCAAGATGCACTCCCTGCCCTCAATGCTCTTAGAGTCTACTAGGAAATCAGAGAGGTAAAGGAGTGTGTAAATACCATGGTGGGTGGTAGGTGTTACAGGAAAAAGTCTACAGTGCTAGGAGAGAAAAAAGAAGGGTATTTTTAATCTGGGGTCATGAAATGTTCAACAGACCAAGAAGGTAACTGGTTGAGTCCTGGAGGTTGAGTCTGAGTTAGTCAGACAGCATGTGGTGGGGATGGGGTGGGGCTGAAAGTATTCAAGGTTCAGTGGAAGAAAGAATTCCAGGTTGAAACAATAAAATGCTGTAAAAGAGAGATCATATGTTATGCTGAAAAAACTGAACTTAAAAAATGATAATCGCTAACATTCATTAAGCACTTATGGTATTCCAGGCACTCTACTAAGAATTTTACATGCCTCATCTCATTTCATCCTCATAGCAGCTCAATAAGGTAGGTAAATTGTCCAAGATTTGCCACGTAGTGAGTGGCATAACTAGGATTTGAACCAAGGAATTCTAGCTGTGGAACTTACTCAGTAGCTACTATATATTATCCTGCCTCTCTGAAGAAATTCAGTGTATTTGAGTGAAGTGTGTGTGTGTGTTTGTGTGTGTCTATGGTGTGGGTGCAGCAGGATGAGGAATAAATGAAGAAATACCGGCTAGAGATCATGTAGACCCACTGAGGAACTTAGATTTTACCCTGACAACAGTGGGGAGTAAATTCTGGAACAGTAAAGCCTGAAGCAAGAGGTGGTTATGAGACATCTTGTGAGATGCATCCCAGTGGGCATATGAGTCTAACTCATGAGTGAAGTCTGAGTTATAAATATAAAACTGTGAACCATGAGCTCATAGATGGTTCTACAATCTTTGAGATACATGAGTCACCTGGGGAGAGCTAATCAGGGAAGTTCAGGACAAAAGAGAAAGTCAGTAGAATAGGAAGACCCAGCCTAGGGGACTGTGAATCAGTGGCCAGCAGGGTAGGAAAGGAACTCAGGGTGTCGAATCACGGTATCATGGAATGAAAGAAACCTGTGAACTGAAAATCAAGTCAGTCTGGTTCTGCTAACCTCTCCAGTGTTCAGCATCTGGAGAAGCATCAGATAAGAATATGTGTGGTTTGGGGCGCCTGGGTGGCTTAGTCGGTTAAGGTCCGAGTTTTGCTTAGGTCATGATCTCGCGGTTTGTGGGTTTGAGCCCCGCGTCGGGCTCTGTGCTGACTGCCAGCTCAGAGCCTGTGCCTCCCTCTCTCTCTGACCCTCCCCTGCTCACGCTGTCTCTCTCTCTCTCTCCTAGAAATAAATAAAAATATTAAAAAAAAAAAAAAGAATATGAGTGGTTCATTCATCCAGGGCCAAAATGCTATCCAGTGAATATAGTAAAGGATGGAAAGGGTAAGGGAATTAGTGGCAGCTGAAAAGGAGTGATTATAATTGATGGACAAGGAAGGGAATAAAAGTTGAAGAGGCTGAAGGATAGGAAGAAAGTGACAGGCTCAATTTATTTGAGTTCCCATTGTGATGGAACCGTGACAGTGGAGCTTCTTTGGCAAGTGAGGCAGGAGGATGCACACGGTGTGTATGAAGGAGATATTTGAAATCCATATCTCAAAAGAGGTGCACACATTTGTACAGGTGTGACCAGGAAGCCAATAACCAATAAGTGAAACTGAGGACACAGATAAGGAACCTGAGAGCTGAGATGCCTGAGTGCTGGGCAGTCTTCCTCAGGAGAAAGAAGTCACCACAATGAGACAGAGGCAGGATAGAAGAGAAAGCCTCCAGCTAGAGCCCTGTCCTCAGTGACAAGGGAAGTGTGACCTGGAGATTGGAGGATGACAGCAAAGTTTGTGGCTGGATACATGTCCCTACTATCAAAGAGACAGTATTTGATAGGACAGAAGAGGAAGTAGTCTGGAAGTGGCAGTGAGGAGCAGGAGAACCCTCACCCACCTCCTGGCTCTGAGGGGAACAAATGTGAGAATGAGAAGAAAAACAGAGAACAGAGGTACAGAGAGCACATGTTCTCAGGGACCAGCCAGGGTTCTAGTGAGGCTGGACGTGAAGGAACATTCCTAAAACTATGAGGCTAGATGGGAGTTTATTTGCCACAAAGGAGGAGTTCAAAGGCAGAGCAGGAGAGTTTCAAAGGGAAGTGAGAGAGACTAGATTAGCTAATGGGATGTACCCAGAAGTAGGGAGATGAGAGCCAACTCACAGCAACCTTAGTGGTTGGGAGCAAGGTCAACAGGGATGTGGTTCAGGGACAATGCTTGGAGTCTTTTACCAGATGAGAGTCCCTCAGTTCAGGCCTTGTGATCCCCCAAAGTTTGGCCAATATGGAGGCAGTTATTTCCAGAGGTTTCCCTTCATATTACTCATAGGACAGCTGCTCCCTTGGGTTCCTCAGAAGTATTTCTAGAAGATTTAAGGATGTTTATTATGGTAAACAAAAACAACTTCAATGTCCCATAATAGGTAATGGTGTGCTCATGTGTTGGAATACTCAGCAGCTGCTAAAATGTTTAGGACAGGGGCACCTGGGTGGCTCAGTCGGTTGGGCATCTGACCCTTAATCTCAGCTCAGTGAGATCACAATTCATGAGACATGACCCACATCTGGCTCTGTGCTGACAGCAAGAAGCCTGCTTGGGATTCTCTCTTCCCCTCTCTCTCTGCTCCACCTCCACTCATCCTCTCTCTCTCAAAATCAATAAACTTTGTAAAAGTCTTTTAAAAAATAAATGAAATATTTAAGACAAATTTGTAATAACATGGTGCAATGCTCATGTTACAGTAACATAAAATGGAAACCAAACTGCAGGATGATGATGACAAATATGCAGAACTAAACACTGGAAGCAATCTATGCATAGTTTTGCTTTTTGAAAATGGAATATGTCAAACTATATTTTTGGGGGGGTAATAAAGATCCTAGCACTTCTTTCTCTCTGCAAACTTCCCTGCATTTCCATGATTTTCACATTTTCTATGGTATGTTTACTACCTAGTTAACAGAACATGTGGCATTTTCAGTAGTGTGCTCCCAGCTTCCAACTGTGCACATCTCTTCCCAGTTCCGTGTTCAGTGACATCATGGTGTGGCTTGAAATTGGCCACGGCAAATGTATTTACACCACAGAATGCTACCAATTAAGGATTTTTCCTTACAGAGAGCTAAGTGTTACCAACATACCACTAGCTGTCATCACCAACCAGGGACACCTGATGAAAATTTGGTTAGACCAAGGAGCAGGCAAAGATTTGAGAAACTGAATGCTCCATGTCTCTAACCTGATGCAGATCCCTAGAGAGGAGAGAAACAACTTGTTCATGTCCTAGCTGAGCAATAGGAAGAAATGCAATCTGTCTCTCAGATTTAGTAGGTACATAATGGCCTCTAAATCAAATGCCTCCCACCCAGGGCATAAACAGTAGTTGGCTGCTTGTCCCAAATTGGGAGTGAGAAAGGGTACTTACAACTGGCTTGGCCCCCCATAAACTTGACTCTTGCCCCCATGTGGTGATCTATCACTGCCCTTGCTTTTCTCATGTTGAGTTTCATGATTTTGTCATTTACTCTAAAAGATCCAGGTTAGCTCTTATCCTGGGTGTGCTATTTATTAGGTGAGGGGATGTTTGTTTCAAGTCTCCAAATACTCATATACTCATACACTTCAAAGAACAGAAATAGTTTCATCACCTACAGTAAAAAAAAATCAATGAAGCAGTGGCATTGCTGAAAACCCAGAGTGCAAAGAAAAGTTACAGAATTATTTCATCTAGTTCTCTGGCTGTGAAACATTTTCTGTTGGTGATAACCATGTACCTACTCAGAACAAAAGATTCTAAAGCACCACCTCTCTCTCCTTACTTGCCCACATTCATCACACCCACGAAAAGTTAGCTGGCTTTCTAATTGTGGTCAGAAAGTATCTAGTTCCATTTTTCCTGCTCCAAGTGGGCATGGGAGTGGAAGTGGAGAACATGAGCTATTCTTTCAGAAGTATATGTAGTAAAGAGAAGGAGAGAAGATAAGACAGCCTTATGAGGCAACATGGCAAGGGGATTTTTTTAGGGTACAAGACTTGAACACATTATCTGATTGACAGGACAGAAGTGTTGTAAGATAGGAGTAGATGTTGATGGATGAAGCAGTTATGAAGGTGTGCTAAAATGGGGCTCTGAGCCCAAGTGGAGGGTTTGGCCCTGGAGCATAGAGGAACACTATCTTCCTCTGAAATGGGAGAGAACAATAAGAGAATGTACGAAGGTATGGAGAGAAGTTGGAAGTTCTTGGTTGGAAGTTCTTGATATTCTCTGTAAAGTGGAAGGCAAAGTCATCTACACAAAGAAGTGAGAAGGTTCTGGAATGTATAACATAAACAATGTAAGACAGATTAATGAGGCCCCAACTGAAACAGCTTTGCACCCAAGCATGCAGGATAATGAACGAACTACACATATTTTGCAGTGTCCTACACAGTACAAAGCATCATTCAAACAAAATAGCCTGTACAATAGGAGGTGCAGTTACTGTATCCAATTTCACATAAAGAACATAGCCCAGAGAGATGAAGAAATTTACCCACATGCACGCAGTTAGTAACTGGTCAAGCCAGGAGTCAAATCCAGATCTAAATCCAATTCCTGTGGACTTTCATGCTACCAAGGTATTTTCAAACTGGATTCTCAGATGCACTGGGAGTTCTGAAGAGCCTCCATTGACTGGCTGCTATTTGGAGAGTAATAAAGGGTCTTGCTTCCTAAATCCTCACTTCAACTAGAGTATCACACTTCCTTTCAAGTATCTCACTCTCCATATCAACCCTGCTGTTCCAAGGTGTTCAAGAGCAGCACATAGAAAGGGATGGTGCCTAGCGAAAAGGAGAGGCATTTGGGATTTAAAATCAACTGCTCTCCCCAGGGCCCAGAAGAATAACGTGCCATCTGATTGCACATAAGAGGAAGCTTCATAGATGAAGAGGATGTGACCTTGTACATATCCCTTCACCCACCCACAACTCCCAACTCTGCTTGACCCCAAGCCTTAGAAACTATCAGGTAGCTGCCCCAATAAATTAATGCCAAACCTAAGGCCCTTATCACAACAAAATCTTATTTCTCACACACAGCACGTGTCCTGGATCCTGCTCTTCACAGTCCTAGGTCCTGGGTAATGAAGGTTCTGGCATCTTGTAGCTGCACCACGTGGAGCATTTCCAAAGGCACCAGAAAAGAGTCAGAGGGGTCAGACAAGGTGACCTGAGTGGAAGTGATGTGCCACTTCTGCTCATATTCCTGTTTGCCAGAGCACACTCACAGGGCCCCAGGTGACTACAAAGGAGTTCAACATGAAAGGGAACCCACAGATATTGAATGAGCACCAATTGTCCTGACTCAGAAGCCCTTGCCCTAAGAGAGAGCCCAGCTTTGTAACCTGAGCATTCAAGGTCTCCCCCAGTGTGACCAGAATGAATCTATCCAACAGACCTCATGTGCCTCCATTTCTGCAAAACAGATCCACTCATTCCAATGCCTAAACCTCAGTCCCTGGTTTCTTACCCATGAAACACCCTCCCTTTCTGCTTATCTAAACTCTATCCTCTCTCAAGACTCAGTCAAATATCACCTCTTCCATGAAGTTATCTCAGATTCCTCACCCTTTGTTAAGTTCCCTCCTCAAATAGCTGAGATGTTACAAATCAAACAGAAAATGGAAGCCATAACTGCACAAAGACTTAGAATTACCAACTACCAAATGCAAGGCATCTGGTGCTACAGATGGGTACTGAATGGCTGCAAGACTCCTACCTATTCTTCCCAGATGTTAAGGTCTTTCATCTCTAATACCTGCACCATAGCCTTTTGTCAGTGCCTTTAGCCAGCTCAGTCTTGAATTTGTTGAGAATTCCACAGGGAGATTAAGAGTAGATCAGATTCATTCTGCTCCAAGTTTAATTATGGAGAAAATCTAGCTAAGAGAGCAAAGCTTACAGCTGTCACTGACAAACCTTCTGGTCTCTTCCATTGCCTAATCTCCAACTCCTAAGATCTGTGAGATCTACAGTGCATAGATAGTGAGTAAAAATAGAAAATAAAATCTTCAGTATTCAGGTAAATCCTTTTTCTGCTCTGTGGAAAGTTATACAAGAGGAAATGGGGGATTAATTTGTGAGGGCGAAGAAAGTCAGAATTAAACATCTGTAGGTTGTTGTGAATTGTAAATATGAAATTGCAACACATTCACCCTTTCTTTTGTCCTCTCCTCCTGTGCACTTTTAAGGGACCCCATGCCCAGATACACAGTCTAATTCTGTTGTTGCATACCACCCATTGTTGGTGTGATTTGTTGCTCACTAAGGTATTAAAAACAAATTTAGCTTACTACACACAAAAAAATAACTTGGCCTGTAGATGACAAGGACTAGTTGAAGACTCCTGATCAGGAATTTTCTCATTTTGATAGCTTTAATTCCATTTCTCCATTTATGAGCAACTCTAGATAGCTTTAATGTAAAACTATCAAGATAAATTTGGTTTCCACTTAATTCTTGGAAGGAATCCTCCAGACAGAGGTAGTCACACTGACATGGCAGTTTCTGGCAGACAGTCGGTGATAGGGAGTGTTGCTCTGTGAGATTAGTCTCATGAAGCATGTTATGGAGGACCTTATATATTAGCCCAGGGAGGAGGGCTCTGATCTTCCTGGTCAGACAGTGCCAAATGGTCTTTGGAGACCTCCTCACCCCACCCAGGAGTTGGGGTAGGTGCAGGATAGGTGTACTCAACCAGTGTGGAGTGATAGATGAGCTTCAGTGGCTGGATGTAGTTGGTTCAGTCTTTCTGAGTTTAAGAGGCTGTGTTTCAGAGCTACTTGATCCAGCATTGGATTCTATTGGTCTCTTGGTTTTCTGTAACTCTTTTGAAAATTGATTAAACTGTCCTGTCTCTTTTTGAAACATTCCTCCAACTTACCAACAAGAGATCTTTAAAAAAACAAACAAGCACTTAAAATTTTTTTTAAATGTTTTTATCTTATTATTGAGAGAAGGAGACAGAGTGTGAGTAGGGGAGAGGCAGAGAGAGAGGGAGACACAGAATCCAAAGCAGGCTCTAGGCTCTGAGCTGTTGGCACAGAGCCCAATGCGGGGCTTGAACTCATGGACCATGAGACCATGACCCGAGCTAAAGTCAGATGCTTAACTGACTGAGCCACCCAGGTGTCTCCCAACAAGAGTTTTTGATGATGAAGATGATGATGATAACGCATAAGGAAAATAATCTTTTTTATTTATAACCCCTAATTACTGTCCAAAGAGAGTGAATCCTGTTAACCTTTGGGGACCTTGTTTTCTGAGCACCATAATCAGTTGCAAACATGAGTCTGGATATTAAAGCTGGTGGTATTGCATTCAGCATAATCAAAGGTGGGGTGGTATTTTAAGTTGGGAAGGAACAGAAGAGTTGGGAACCAGTTAGGCCTGGGGGAAGGTAATGCACATGTGGACATTTAGTGTTTGCTACAATGCGTGTGATTTAAATACTCTTCTATCACCTTGTAAGATCAGGGAGGTCTTTGCCACTGTGTGTATGTGTGTGTGTGTGTGTATGTGTGTGTGTGTGCGCACGCGTGCTTTTGAGAGAACTAGAAAGTGTGCTTAGTTCTGCATCTACATTCAGTTGGAACAAAAACAAATGTCATGGGTAAAGTTTCAGTTTTGCAAGATTAGAAGAGTTCTGGAGATAGATGTTGGTGATGGTTGCATAAGATGATAAATATTATGTTGTGTATATTTTACCACAATTTAAAAAAAAAATTAAAACACCACATGCTGATGCTACACTCCATCTCCATGTTTAAATTTCTCCTAATAATCCTAAGAGGTAGATGATATTGTCCTTATTTAATAGATGAAAATAATTTGTAAATTGTGGCTTATAAAACTTATGTGACCTGTCCACAGTCATACATTAGTGAGTGAAACAATGACTTCTTCCCCATGTGTCTTCCTTCTGCACAACTGCCAACATCAAGGAGCTCCTGGAGGGGACAGCGCAGCCCATGCAGCAGTCAGGTGTCAGAGCCAAGCAAGAAAAGGCAAATGGATTCTTCTCTTTTGGAATACAATTCAAAATTCACCTCAGATTATGTACTGTGCCCAGGTCTTCCATTCATCACCAAAAGTAATGTAAAAGAAATATAATACAAGAGACCATGTCAAAATAGAAAATGGACACGGGCTTAGAACTTACACAGACTTAAGACAGACTCTTGACCCTGTCTCACTAATAGTCACTTTAGCAAGTTTGATTTTTTTTTTAAGTTCTAAGTATTACTTTCCTTGTTTGTAAAGTGGGAATAATAATATTTCCTTTAATGGATAATTGAGAGGATTGGAAATGAGGTAGTTTAAGCGTCCAGCAGACAATTGTGAATGGGAGCTGTTGTTGTTGTTGTTGTTGTCGTTGTCATTCATGGACCCTGCTATCAAATTGCTTATGATCTCTTAGAATATGAAATCTGGGGAGGACTGGAATATCATCTAATTCAGCTTCTTATAAAATGGAGAGATTGAAGTTCAGAGTGGTTGGATAATTTCCCAAGGTCACCATTGAGTAATGGCACAGTTAGGACTGGAAGCCCAGTGGGAAATTATTTTTCTACCTCCAAGCACAAAAGAAATGGAAGATTACAATAAGTAATTCTATCAAACACTGAAATGTGTGAAAAATCAGAAGGAGGCAGAATTGATGCAAACTAGAGCCAGGAAAGAAGGTTGGGCCTTCACTGGAACTTGCAGGGAGAATGGAATGCTAACAGACAGAGGGGATGCACATGCTGAGTTTACATTCTAGCAGAGGGGAGCAAATAACAACAAATAAGTAAATTATAAAACATGTTAGGTGAAAAGCGCTATGGGAAAAACAAAGCAGAGTGGAGTGAATGGAATGAGAGAACAGGGGAGGGGAAAGTAGGGTCCCACTTTGCAGTAGGATGGTCGTATCATTGAAAAGTGAACTTTGAGCAGAACTGAAGGAGGTGGGGAGTACATTTGTTTTAGCAAATCCATATGATAAGTCCTCACACTGTCCCTCTAGATAAAGAGGTGCAATGCAGACAATTAGATGAACAATAATGATGAGGATTTGATGGAGGTGAGGGTGGTGATAAGCTGCTGTATTTGGTGCATTCATTTTAAGCCAGACATTGTAAGCCATTTAATGCTATGCTTTCTAGAAATGTCTTTTTTTCTTTATATATTCATAAAACCCTTAGAATGCACTATGGTTGGGGGACGGGATGGGACATGCAGTGGTGGTGACAAATCCAAGGCCTCCAACCCTAGTCTCCCCTCACCAAGGCCTCAATTTCCGGCTCCTAAATTAAGAATTTAACTTCTTTGGGCTTGGCCTCACATTCTTAATCTGTCAGTTAAGACAGTGACAGCTTCTGTTCCTAGCAGTGTGTTCATGTGGTCATACAGTTCATTTCTCTAAAACTTGCCAAAGTAAGATCTTCAACATATGGTTTCATTTGATGAAAGGGTTCTACTTATTTTTTTAAAGTTTAAACCCATTGCCATAGTGTCTGTGGTCTCTTACCAATCTGCAGATGCCCTCAAGCAGGAACAACTGATTTTCTGAAGGAGGCTCTGAACCAGCCAATGTTTCACCATAATCTCAACAGTGTGCCTGTTTTCAGAGAGATAAGACAAGGGGAGACAAGTAAAGGGTTAGGGCAAAGAAACTGGGTCTGCACATTGATATGATCACATTTGAGCAGAGTCCTGGAGGAGATGAGAAAGAACTGTGTGTACACTGAAGAGTTGGCATTCCATGCAGAGGACACAGCAAGTGCATAATGCAGAGGAAGGGAAATTTTTGGCATAGTCCAGAAACCAGAAGGAAGTCAGTGTTTGCAGGAGTGGAATGAGCAATAGGAGTAGTAAGAGGTAGGTTGGAGGGAGCAACTGCATGGACTCCACCTTCCTCCCAATTTTATTGAGATACAATTAACATGTAACATTGTATTAGTTTAAGATGTACAACATAATGATTTGATATATACTTATTTTGCCAAATGATTACCACAATAAGTTTAGTTAATGTCTATCACCTCACATAGTTATAATTTTGTGTGTGTGTGTGATGAGAACATTTAAGATCTTACTCTCTTAGCAACTTTCAAACACACAAAACAGTACTGTTAACTAAAGTCATCATGCTGTACACGACATCCCAAGGGTTAATTTATCTTACAACAGAAAGTCTGTACCTTTGGACCACCTTCATCTATTTCTCCCACTCCCAGCTCCCCTGTCTTTAGCAACCACTGATCTATACTCTGTTTCTATGAGTTAAATTTGTTTAGATTCCTTGGGGTATCTGGGTGGCCCAGTCAGTTGAGCATCCGACGTCAGCTCAGGTCATGATCTCACATCTTGTGGGTTCAAGCCCCACATCCAGGTCTGTGTTGACAGCTCAGAGCCTGGAGCCTGCCTCAGACTCTGTCTGTGTGTCTGTGTGTCTGTCTGTCTGTCTGTCTCTCTCTCTCTGCTCCTCCCCCATTTGTACTCTCTCTCTCTCAAAAATAAACAAAACTTAAAATTTTTTTAATTTATAAATTTGTTTAGATTCCACATGTGAGATCATATGCTCTGTGTCTTTCTCTGATTTACTTCACTTAGCACAATGCCTTCATAGTCCATCTACATTGTTGTTTCAAATGGCAGCACTGCCTTCTATTAGAGGGTCTTAGCAGAGAAATGGCATGGATGAATTACATTTCATTAAGATCATGCAGAATGCAGTGCTGAACTAGGGACTCAAAGGCAGAAGCAAGAAGAACATGACAGTCATTCTGGAGAAGGATAGCAGTGGCTTGGGCCAAGATGCTGCCTTTGGAGATGGTGAGCAATGATCTGATTCCTGATATATTTTTCAAGAGAGAACTAGCATATGAAAAATCTTGCATCTATGCATTAGGTGAGCCATGATGTGTCTGCTGTATAAAGTGGTGGTGGATGTGATCTTTGGAAGAGCTCTAACCAGTGGCCTCATCTAAAACTTGGTACCAAGCCCCCAGCCTTGTGTGCTAGGCCAAAGAGAGAACCATGTGATGAGCCTCTAAGAAAGCTCGCTGAGCCTGTGCCGCCTTATGTGGGTGCGTTAAAACTAGAAACCACTAAAATCAGATGGAAAATTGCCCCTATATGCCCTGAGAGCTCAATGCTCTTGGTGGGAAACTGCTAGACTAGCTTAAAGATGGGAGTAGCACATGCAAAGAGAGGGAGAAAGCTGAAAGCAGCTGGAGCAGACAATTACAGGGAAAGGAGAGAAGATGTGAAATGCAAAGAGAAGGAAATCTCAGAAAAGGAAGGAAAGTAGCCTGGACAAGGGATTGACAGGGGGCAGTGAAGTTTGAGGGGTGTAGGTTATACCAGAAGTCCTATCTTTTCAATGTGTCTGCTGGGAACTGACCCAGCTACCCCACCATTGACCCACACATGGCAACTAAGGTCTACAGCCCAGGAGTCTCCATCTGATGGAAGAAGGAAGGAACAGATGTCTCTCCACCCCCACATCCCAGCCTCATGGTCAATACCCCCACTAGGGCTGTTTCAGTCAGTCAGCAGGGGGAACAGAACAAACACATTTATAAATCTATTCAACAAATAGCTATTAAGTCTCTACCCTGGAGATGCAACAGTGAACAAAACAAAAATTATCCCCATCCTCCAGGTGCTTAAAATCAAGTGGCAAAGACATCAAATAAGCACACAACTACAGAAACAATAGGTCATCAACTGTGATGAGCACCTTGAAAGACAAGCCCAGGCCTCCATGAGAGCAAATTATTGGAGGTTTCAAGAAAGATGCCAGAGGGGCTGTTTTGGAAAAGAGTTGGTGCCTGAAGAGGGCGGAAAGAGGACCTCATTCCAAGCTGGGAGCACTGCAAGGAAAGGCATTAAGGCTGGAGGCAGTAAGACAGGGACAAGATCCAGTGCCAGCAAGGGTGGCTGGAGCGGGGTGCAGGGGAGAGTGGCCTGGGGTGGCACTCCCCAGCATTGATGGTCACTTTGAGGGTTTGGGTTTCACCTGTCCACCTGTCACCAGAGGGGTAGGTTGGAGCCTCACACCGCAGGACCACGTTCCAAGGCACAGGTCAGCTAGAGAAGCAAGGACCCAGATAAGGCAGGACTGCAGATGAGAGAAGCTCATTCCACCACAGAAGAGAGTTTCCCTTGGAAGGATTTCAAAAACAATCCCTGGATGCCTGTCACTGGGGGTGGAGGGGTGGTCAAGTTCCTTAGAGGTTCTCTATGTAACTCAGTAGCAAAGCGCTACATGAAAATACCACAAACAGCAAGTAGGCGATTGGAATCCTAAATCTGCTAGTACTGGTGACAGATATTTAAGTAACATCCTCCAGAGGAATAAGACTAGTTTAAAGAACCAGGTCTCAGCAGGGGAGAAGCGCTAAGGAAGGGCAAGGAGATGAGCAGAAGTCCAATTATTTACTGTTTAAAATGGCAAGGGGTGGAGAAACAGGCACCCTCCTACACTGTTGGTGGGAATGTAAACTGGTGCAGCCCCTCTGGAAANAAAAGAATAAAAAAATAAATAAAATGGCAAGGGGTGGAAGAGTCCATGGCAACCTGGAGATACAGCTGGGGAAGTGTTGACTAACACAAAAGAGAGTTTAATCACATGTCTTTGTTTGAAGTTGTTTGTGACTGATAGGGCGTCTTCAGGCAAAGGTTTTAATTAGTTTCAATTCAAATTTACACTTCTGCAGCTCTTCTCAATAGTAAACCCTATCAAATGTGTGTGCTGAATGATGATCATTCTCTGCAACCATCTATTAACAGTGTATTCCAAATACACCAGAGAGATAAGCATTGTTTTGCAGAGGCAAGTTTGCAAAGGCTTGTCCTTGGTAGTCCTTAGGGAAGAATTACTGGTATCTTTTTTTTCCTGGATCTGTGACCAAGCTGTCTTACTTTCTCAGTCTAGACCAGCACTGCCCAATAGAAACATAATGTTAACTTAAATTCAAGACACATATACCATTAAAAAATTTTCCAGTAGTCACATTTTTTTAAGTAAAAAGAAACAGGTGAAGTTAATTTTAATAGTATATGTTTTGAACCTAATGTATCCATAGTATTACCATTTCCACATGAAATCAATTTAAAATGTATTAATGGACTATTTTATATTCTTTGAATGTGGATATGGGTGTGTGTGTGTGTGTGTGTGTGTGTGTGTGTGTGTTCCTCAAAATCCAGTGTGTATTTTACTCTTACACTATAGCTCAATCCAACTGGTCTCGTGTGGCCAATGGCTACCATATTGGACAAGATGGGTCTAGACAGTGATGGTTTCTTCTATCAGATTGAAGATTTTCATATTTTACATGTTACAGTGACAATGACTCTGCCTCTTGCATGTTGCATGCTGAATTGATGATTTCTTCTGCCTGGAAAAGATGATCCTAGAGTATCTGAATCTGCCATGATCATCACAAACTCAAATGAACAAAGTTGAATGAAACATTCCTTTCCTTTTGAAAATTCCCCATTTCTGATCCTCTTCCTTCTTTTTAGCCTCCATTTTCATTCAGTGTTTTAGTCCTGTTTATTCTTCCTGTGAAGCATCTCTCATATCTGTCCTTCCCCTATACTTCCAGTACAGAATAGGGCTGAAATACTCTCACACATGGTTCCCTTCTCTCACACATGGACCACTGAAACAGTGATGTAATCTCCATGCTTCCTCCTGGGAATTCAGTGAAACGAACTGGGCACATGAGACTCCCCAGTGTGGTTTTTCATTTATTCATTCACCAAATATTTACTGAATGTCCACCATGTGCCAAGTGCTGTGTTTAGTCTGAGAATAATTCACACTTTTTAAAACTGGCATGGTAATCTTCCAAGAGTCAGTGATAACTAATTTAAAAACTTATTTTAACAGATACAAACTGTATCATGGAGTAGAATATGAAATATACATGAAATTTTGAGATAAAACAAGAGGCTTCACATAAATGTCTAGGCTTGACATGCATAGCTTTGGGCTATGCCCTCAGAATCCCAGGAGGTTACAAGTTCTCAGTTCCTGTGCTGCAAGAAGCAACTTTGATCAAAAGTCTAAGACCAGTAATTGTTCTTCCTTCTCCATTTGCCCTCTCCTCAACCCAAACAACACAGAACTGTCAGAATGAGCTAGCCACAGACCAGTTTTGTAATCATTCTGTGTTTAACTAAAGGGCTCTTGATCCCCAGAAGTTTGAGTTTTAGGGAGACAAATCTAACATCTCTGAAACTATTAGTTCACAATTAAATTCTCAACTGGGTAGTACCAACTAGTAGTGCCCATGTACATGGTATGTTCTCTGAAAAAATGTTGTGCATGTTGATGGTGTGGGCAGAATATTCTAAAAGGATCAGAAAAGTGATTTTATGGGATGAAAAAAATCTATGAAGTCTTCATAGAGGAGGTGGCACTTCAGTAAGATATAAAGAAACGGTCAGGAATTTAGCCACCTGGGGAGTAGTGACAGTGGTAGAGGCCAGAAAGACTGACTCCAACAATGACGGACTCCAGCCAGGTCACTTCATCACCTCCATGAATTGCCTCAATCATTCATGTGCCTTGGAATTCTTTCACAAGAATTGCCCAGATTGTACCCATCAAGGCAAAATTCAAATCCCACCTCCTAGAGGAGGTCCTCCCAGATGCTTGCAGTTAATTCCAGTAAGAATTAGCTGACTCCCAATCTTAGTGTCCTACAGTATAAGTAATAGACATATTACAACCTTTTCTGCAGTAATGGGGAATAATGACTTCCTCCCATTCTGTGATCTGTGGGCATCAGCTTAATTACTTCAACCCCAGATTCCGACAATCTTCTCTGCACTTTGTGATGCAGCAGCCTGCCTGAGGTGATGCAGATGCTTAGGAAAGGTTTCTCTCTCCCTCTGGAACTACCATAGCACTCAGATCTGCCACTAACATTTGCAGGCCAAAATTAAGAGTACAGCCTCTGTATCATGTCTAAATACTAACAAGTTATAAATCAAGCTAATAAAACATTAATTAAAATCTCCATCCTCTTATCTTAAAAAGTTCTACCTTAATACGGACCTGGAAGCCAAGTTTGAACCTTTTAATCCTTGAAGTTCTTTGTGGGACCACGGTCTCTCAGGACAACCCAACCTCTAGCTTTCAGCCTGGTCCACTTCCCCTCGCACTCTTGCCTCTGCCCCCTACCCACATGACACCCCAGTCTCTGCCTCCAAGTTCTGTCCACCCCCAGGCTCCATGAGCAGCTGCTCCTTGGCCACCCCAGACAACACAAGAAGCATTGTCCATCCTTGGGAAGACTGTCCCAAAGCAAGAGGCCCACACAGGTCCTAGAAGTAGGCTCTAGGGAATTCCAGGGTCCCAAGTACATCAGCATGACAAGGGTAAAGGGGTCTTCTGTGGGCATGTGTTCTTGACCCCAAGAAAGGCATAGACTCTTCAATCTGTGCAGCTGGGCCTGGTCACACAAGGGCCTAAGTGTCCTAAAGCATAGGGCACAAGATGGTGACCCCCTCTTGCCTGGGCATAAGGGTGGAACCAGCAGCACTAATGTGCTTTCCCTTTATACAATTTCACATCATTTATTATACAGTCTTATCCTGTTTCCTGAGTGTACATCATATTTCTCTATTCAGTGATAATTTCCCCTAGGGCAGGCTTGGCGCTTCTTTTGTATTCCTCCCAGCACCTGTGGTGAGATGGGTTGAGGGACTGATGCATTGATTGACATGCCATTGTTCTCTCAAGCAGTCTGCCAGTGGCCTGGAATCAGGGCACTTTCCCAGGTGGCTTTGTGAAGAGGATTCCTCCCTGATTCTTCCTGACTAATCCATCCATTCTCATGGCACATCTCCTATTTTCTTATTCAGCCCTGCCCACAGGTTCCCTCTTCAGGTATTACACTTTAGGAAGTGTTTCTTCTGTGAGTGCTAATCCATCAGCTAATTGGGTTAGGTAATAATTACATCAACAACAATAATACCCGGCTGCCTTATTCCTTATTCTAACTTTCCTAAATACTTTACATTGGTTATTTCTACCTATCCTCCCCAAAGCTTCAAAGGGAGAGATGCTTCTATTAGTCCTGTCTGAAGTATGAAAGAAGAAAACACTCAAGTTCACAGGATTGGTGAGGAAAAAAGCCAGAACTGAAGTTCTGGTCTTCTGTCCTCCAGAATAAACTGTTTTCTTCTCTAAATCAAGTGATGGCTCTAGACACCACATCAGTTTCCTGAGCCACCTAATAATGTTCTTGTATGGTAGGTAATGCAACATATTTGTAACGTTCTGAGTTAAAAAGACTATAAAATGTAGCTATAACTGGCCGAATGGGCCCAGTGATTGTGTGAATATTAAAAGTCCAAATGAATAGCTGTTTCTGAGCCTACCAATGGTGACAGGTGCTCAAGGAAAGAGATGATTGTATGTTTGGGAGTGTGTTTTCATGTATGTGCTCTGTGTGTGTTCAGCCTTTTGGAGNATACCAATGGTGACAGGTGCTCAAGGAAAGAGATGATTGTTATATGTTTGGGAGTGTGTTTTCATGTATGTGCTCTGTGTGTGTTCAGCCTTTTGGAGATCCAATCCAGGGACTGGTGACTGAGCACTATATTTTTCCTCCTCAGACCATTCAAAGAGACATTCAGAGTTACAGCCATTTGAAATGTGCATTATACTCTTATAAATATTTATAACAACTTAATTAGTAAGTTCTAATTGCATTTCGATTTCTAATTTCAGTAAGAATTATCTCTGTCCCAATCTTAATATCCTGAAGTGTAAGTAATAGACATGTAACAATCTTTTGCAAGATTGGAGAGTAGCTACTTCCTTCTGTGCTGTGAGCTGTCAGCATCAGCCTAATTACTTCAAATCCTGCTTCTGGCAACCTTCTCTGCACCCTGTGATGGTAGCAGCCTGCCCGAGATGACACGGCTGCTTAGGAAATGAAGTGGTTTCTCCACTTTCAGTCTTCTTCCCTCCAGATAACCCGAGACAACCATTGTATCCATCTTCCAGAAGGTTGCTACAACTGGGACATCTCCCTGAAGAATAATCTCTCAGGGATGGATAGAAATGATTTACTCTATAATGAACAAAAATGTGTTAGGTCTAGAAGCACAGTCTGCACTTCTCCTGAGTTATAAATAAATCTCATTTGAACATAGAGGGAGAGCCAGGGTAACATTCCAAAGAGAAAATGAGTACGGAATGTGTGAAAACAAAGAAGAAAAAAATCACAAGGCATTCTTGGCAATAAGTTGTCCACAGTGACTAGAGATACTACTGGTACCACTGGTGGAAATGGTCAATGAGGGATGAGGCAGGAAAGGCTGGCTGGACAGCTGGGGACCAGCAGTGGAGGACAGGAAGTACAGGGCAGGTGGTAGCACTGGCTCAAGGGACAAGTTCAACATTTGAACTTTAGCCAGGAGAAAAGTAATCCAGGTTAGGAAAGAGATATCTGGAAAGAATAGGGAAGATAGGTTGGAGGGGGAGAGACTAGACACAAAGATACATGCTAAGGAGACTTATTACAATAGCCCTTCAACTATGATGGACAACCTACAGCAGTAATCATGTGTTGAGACAGAAAGGGAGAAAGGGAGTAAAAAGCTATCACATGGAGGAGGTGTGGGACTCACTTGGGTCACTCTGGAGAGCAAACTAGGATCAATGAATGCAAGTGACCTGAAGGCATGTGATGTGGCTTCCATGTAAAGATAACTTCAGGAATAATTACTACTGAGAAGGAATGGTACAGGCTGCCTTGTGAAGTGGTGAGTTCCCTGTCATTGGTGGGGCCTCAAGCACAAACAGGATTTTGATGCTTTGATAGATTTGCCAGAGAGCTTGTAGATGTATGGTTCAACATCTATGTTCACTTCGTGTGAACTTTAGAATTATTTTGTCATATTTTTTCCCTTACAATTCTGAGAATCTTCAGGATTTATGATGAAATAGATTAAAAAGATGGTGGGAAGGGAAAGTAACACTAGGGATAAAGAGCTCTCAATTACAAGAAGGAAGTCATGGTGCTAAGCATTGTGCACACAGCAGAATTATCAGAAAAGAACAAATGAGTTATAATTTGCTTTTCTGATGTCCAAAGATCTTTAGTTCCCCTGAATACATTCCTACCAGGGTCCTGGTTACACCTCTGTGCTGTCTCCATGAGGTTGGAAATGGTATGGATGTTGTGACTGAAACAGGCTGGGGTAGAACATGAGAAGGCAAACCAAGATGACATTGGATATTTTGCCTGGACGAAGAGGATCTTAATATAAAGGAGAAATAATAAAACAGGCAAGGAGGAAGTAACAGAAATTAATTTTTTTATTTTAAATTATATTAGGTTTTTGTCAAGCCCTTATGTGAGCCCAGTATTATGCTAGGCACTTTATTTTTTATGTATTTAGTTATTTTTTAAATTACTTTAATTTATTTATTTAAATTCAAGTTAGTTAACATACAGTGTAGTGTTGGTTTCAGGAATAGAACCCAGGGATTCATCTCTTACATATAATATCCAGTGCTCATCCCAACAAGTGCCCTCCTTAATGTCCATCACCCTTTTAGCCCATTCCCCCACCCATCTCCCCTCCAGCAAGCCTAAATTTGTTCTCTGTATTTAAGAGTCTCTTATGGTCTACCTCCCTCTTTGTTTTTATCTTACTTTCCCATTCCCTATGTTCATCTATTTGTTTCTTATATTCCACATATGAGTGAAATTATATGATATTTGTCTTTTTCTGACTGACTTATTTCACTTAGCATAATATATTCTAGTTCCATCCACATCGTTGCAAGTGGCAAGATTTCATTTCTGATTTCTGAGAAATATTCCATTATATATATATATATATATATATATATATATATATATATATCTCACATCTTCTTTATCCATCCACAAGTCAATGGGCATTTGGACTCTTTCCATAATTTGGCTATTGTTGATAGCACTGCTATAAATATTGGGGGTACATATGCCCCTTTGAATCAGCATTTCTGTATCCTTTGGATAAATACCTAGTAGATAAGTGAATTCAGCAAAGTCACAGGATATAAAATCAACATACAGGAATCAGTTGCATTCCTATACACCAAGAATGAAGCAGCGTAAAGAGAAATCAAAGAATTGATCTCATTTACAATTTACCAAAAACCACAAGATATGTAGGAATAAATCTAACCAAAGAGGTAAAATATCTGTACACTGAAAACTATAGACCGCTTATGAATGAAAATTCAGAAGACACAAAGAAATGGAAAAATATTCCATGCTCATGGATTGGAAGAACAAATATTGTTAAAATGTCTGTACTACCCAAAGCAATCTACACATTCAATGAAACCCCTATCAAATTAACACAAGCATTCTTTTGTTCACAGAGCTAGAACAAACAATTCTAAAATTTGTATGCAACCCAAACAGCCAAAGTACTGTTGAAAAAGAAAACCAAAGCTGGAGGCATCACAATTCTGGACTTCAAGCTCTATTACAAAACTGTAATCACCATGACAGGATGGTACTGGCACAAAAACAGACACTCAGATCAATGGAACAGAAATGGACCTACAACTGTACGGCCAACTAATCTTTGACAAATCAGGAAAGAGTATCCAATGGAAAAAAGACAGTCACTTCAGCAAATGGTGCTGGGAAAACTGAACAGCGACATGTAGAAGAATGAAACCAGACCACTTTTTTATACCACACACAAAAATAAATTTAAAATGTATGAAAGACCTAAATGTGAATCAGAAAACCATCAAAATCCTAGAAAAGAAAATATTCCAGGCACTTTAAATGAGCAATCTCATTCACCTCTCAGAAACTCCTGTGAGGAGAACTATAACATAATCTGCATTTTATAGATACATAAACAGATTTGGAAACTTTAGAGATTTACTCAAGGTCACACCACTTGCAAATTCATGCAAAATCCATTACCCTCAACCTAAATGAGACAATAACCAAGAATCCAAATGGAACCTGGACAGGGACACTGAATTTAACTCTGGGCTCCTAATTTAATTATTGAGTTTTGTATTCATGATCATCACAACTTGACAGCGTTGAGCCACCGTTCTTCCCTCCATGATTCCTCTGAATTTTCAGTGGACTCAGGCTGCCAAGAATTTAGCAGGTGAATAAAGAGAGCAGGGACTGAGTCTGCATTGTTCATCGCTGTACCCCCAGTATTCCAAACCTGTTCCACAGTAAATGCACAGAAAATGGCAAATGGGTGAAGGAATGAACGAATGCACATGCTCACCTATTGACTAGAGGGCTCTGCCTTGAGATGACCTCTTAAGATCCCTGGCTGAGTTGCTTGTGTATTTGTTGTTGCCATGTCAATCATCGGATATTTGTGGATTTTTGTAGCACTGTGTCAGCCATTTACCAACAGTCTCTTCTTCCTTCTAGCCCCTTCTGAAAGAGATTCATCTTATAGGAAGAAAAATTCATAGCAGAACCATCTGACCTCTTAGGGGAGATGTCCTAGTCACTGTAATTTGGTTGGCAGAAAAAGCACAGTCTCTGGTGTCAAAAGACCTGAGTTTGAATCCTGTCAGTATTACTTCCCAAAGTCTTCCCTCAGAGCCTCAGTCTATCAGTAAAACTGAAATAATAACAGGTGTGTGGTGAGAACTATGTGAAATTACTTGTATAAAGCATCTGGAATCTAGTAGGCACCTTGTATATGCTAGTTCTCTCTCCTCTTCCTATTGAGGAAAATAGTCAATAAACAAAAGAGTTACCTTTCCAAGACTTAGAGTTTTCTATGAGAGCTGGGGAGGCCTCAGAGGTGACAACCCAGCCCATCACTGTAGAGATAAGGAAGAGATGCAGAGACAAGCCACAGCTAGCCCAGTGTTGCACCAGTGATCATCAAGGCCAGCAAAGCCAGCCCTTATCACCACACTAGTCATGCCCAGTTAGTCCCTTTAGCTGCACTTGGAATTGCCACTTAGGGAGGCTGGACTCTCAGTTTTCACAGATGGCCTCTCCCAAGTTTGGAGAAGCGTTTGCTCTGTATTAATGCCAGCCTTCCAGCGGAGGCAGCTTAGATGGCCTTCCTCATTCTATCACCTTCTAATTGACTTCAAGAGGCAAACCAGACATGGAGCTCCCAGAAGCTGGATCGACCAGGCTGTGCTTTTACTCCATTAGCCTTTCAGTGGACAAAGAGCTTTATAATATGTGTAAGGCTGCCTGGGATGGGGGTGGGGGACATTTGGAAGGTGAAACTATCAGGGAAAACTGCAGGTAATAGATTCTCCCAGGACGTTCTGAGTAAAGAGCACCAGCTGCCACTGGGCTCAGAAGCATCCATCATGTGACAAGGTCTTTTCCCAGACACTGCCTGGCAGGGGAGTATGAGTATTTCATGGAATCCAACCCAAATGGTCCAGTCCCTTCTTTTCAGATATGAGAAACTGAGGTCTAGCAAGAAGAGACTGCTCAAAGTTACATAGGAAATTAGGAGGGACAGAACAGCAGAGCAGATACAAGCACAAAGCTGCATCTGCCACTCACTTGCTGTGTTAAAATCTCCTTCCCACCATGTTTGTGCATTTATCCATTTCTCCTAGTAATTATGTTGGCTTTTGCTTTATACCCATAGTATAACATAGTGGAGCTATGTTGTACAGATACAAATAGTGATAACTTTCTGGTAGTTTTATTGAGACTCTCTTGCTTCCTAATGTTGGGCTTTAGAATATTAGATATTCCTAATTTGTGCCTCAATGTCTTTGTCTAATGTTAACATAGTGCCTCTTATTGGGATATTTTCTTCTGTCCTTTTCCTTTCAGTCTTTCTGTATTCTTAAGTTTTATGTGTATTTTTATGAAGAGCATTTAGCTGAAATCATTGTTGTTATTGTTGTTGCTATTGCTGTTTTAAAAATATAATCTTACCATCCCAACCTTTCAGCCAGTGAATTTAATCTCTTTACATTTATCATGATCAGTGACAAATTTTTATTTATTTCTACCTTTTTATTTTCCTAGAACATTTATTACGTATATTTTTATTTTTATAAATTAATGTATATGGCATATATATAAGTAATGGGACATATTAATAATTTGAAACATGAGAACCTAGCACTCATCTTATAAATTAGAGCATTAGTAAGCCACAGAAATCCTCCTTCCTCCCCTCGCATACATGGTCTGTATGCACTCCTAAACAACAGATTGCTTAGTTTTGCTTGATTTTCACCTTAATAAAAATGGTGTCCTACTTCATATAGTTTTCATGAATAGCTTAAAATTTTTGCTTACCCTTTTGTTTCTGAGATTCATCTGTTACTGTATGTAGCTGTGGTTCATTAGTTTTAACTGCTGCATACTATTCCATGTGTAAGGACTCCATAATTTATTTATCCATTCTTTTACTTGTCATCACTTGGGTGGTTACTCATTTTTTGTATGATTCCTGAGTTGCAAGTAGAAGGGTTTCTCTAGGGCACGTATCTTAAAGTGAAATCAACTGGGGTTTGTACTGGGTTTGTACGTGTTCAACTTTATAAGATAACACCCATAAGATCATTGTTTTCCAAAGTGACTGCCAATGCACATTCACCAGCAGTGAATAAGAGCTCCTATCGTTCCATGTCCTTGCTAACATTTGGTATTGTTGGACTTCTTTATTTTTGCTTATCTAGTAAATGTGAAATGCAATCTTTTTGTGGTCTTAATTTGCATTTTCCTGAGGAAGGACATAGTTGTTTCAGGAGCAGGGAGTGATCAGGAACAGGGAGTGATCAGCTGCATAGAACGCTTTTTCTAGATGTAATGGTTTAATGGGTCACCCCTCTCAAAGATGTCTGCATTTTAATGTGGGACAATGTCTGCACTCAAAGGAATGGATCTTAAGTAGTGTATAAACAGCCCTATCACAGGCCAGTAAGAGAAGGGGCAACTAGGAAGAGGAGCAGATTCACAGTACCCTCACATCTAGGGTGACCAACCATTCTGATTTGCCTAGAACTTAAGGGTTTCCTCGGATGCAGGACTTTTTGTTTTTAAACCAGAAAAATCCCAAGCAAGTCAAGACAAGCTTGTCATGTACCCATACTATATGTAGATGTTTTCCAACCCTATTCATCCTAAAACATTTTATTCCATGCAAGGAGCCTAATTGTCACACACACACACACACACACACACACACACACTCACAAAACAGGCCTGGCCTCCATATGTCAGATGGCAGCATATAGGCTGCAATCTGAAGCTACCTTCTCATCTAAAAACATTGTTCCAAGGCACTGTCCCTGTTCTCAGTGAATAAGGTGAGTGAAGGAATTTTATTTCTCACTTCAAAAGAAAAATCTGGATCACACTGCATTTTATGCCAGTGCGTTTCTTAGTAGCTGTTTTTCCAAAAATCCCTGTTTCCCCCAGCTGGGAAAATGTGATATCTCGAAAACACATCTCAAAAATGATACAGACCCCAGGGCCAGTCTTCTGGAAGAATCAGCCACATGCTATGGAGCCACGTTATATGGACATATAGTCCAAATTCTGCCTCCCCCACAAGGCCTGGGTACACCCAGGAGCTCCTGATGGATGCCTGTGTCTCAAAGCAGGCTAAAGGGGCTCTTGCTAGAGGTGGAGTTTCAGGGAATAAAGATGACAGGAACCACCACTGTCAGTTTTTCTCCCTTGCAGCAAGTTATGACAGCACAAGTTAACACCTGTGTCAACGGTTTCTCATCTTGCAGATAGGGTTGGTGCTTCTTGTGAGCCGGGCTGGTGTTTAGCAGGAGGGCATGCGCACAATTGCCCTTGTTGTGAAAGTAGTTTGATACTTCCGTCCATTCGGTAAATAGTGTAGCATGATAAACGGTTTTAAAAAATAGTAATTAATTAGTGATCTAAATTCTAATATGTGTGGTTTATCTCAGACATTGTATGTGCAATATAATTCAAGAAATTTGTTGTTGTGGGCAG
Organism: Crocuta crocuta; assembly: GCF_008692635.1. NCBI lineage: Eukaryota > Metazoa > Chordata > Mammalia > Carnivora > Hyaenidae > Crocuta > Crocuta crocuta. Next base: position 780,491 of record NW_027530368.1, read on the forward strand.
CTGGGTGGCTCAGTTGGCTAAGCATCCAACTTCAGCTCAGGTCATGATCTCACAGTTCATGAGTTCGAGTCCCAGGTTGGGCTCTGTGCTGGCAGCTCAGAGCCTGGATCCTGTTTCACATTCTGTGTCTCCCTCTTTCTCTGCCCTTCTGCTCATGCTCTGTCTCAAAAATAAATAAGCATTTAAAAAAAGAAAAAGAAAGAAATTTGTTGTTGTTGTTTGGGTAGAGCACAGAAAGGCAAGAGGCCACTGTAAATATCCTTTATTTACTTCAGGGCTTGTGAAGTTGCCTTCAGGTTCAAAGCCCTAGGAATAGAAAGGGCTTCCCAGGTGGNCTCTTAGTCTGATATGAGGCCATAGAAAAGAGATCTGCCCAGAATCCCATTAAATGGCTGAGTGTCTTAAATGAAGAATGAGTGTCTCAGGAAGTGGCAGGGGGATTCCCTTCTCTGTCCTCCTACCTCTCCCTGAGTGGTCTCCAGACAGAGAAGCCTATGCCCACCTGCCCTCCCCACAGGCTGACCGCTCTCTCCCCGCGAGACCAGTTTGGTGGGTGCCCACCTAACTCTGGGCAAGGAAAGCCCCTGGAGCACCCTCACCTATGAGCAACCACCATGCCCTCATTCTTCGGTCCCTCTTGTTTCTTTCTCACTTTGGCCTTCATCCCATTTAGTAACGGGGCTCACACCAGTTGCTGCCCTTCTGGCCAGCAACAACATCAGGTGCACCCCCTTGTTGCATGCACTCCTTGGAGGTGGTCAGACAGAAGATGCAGGGATCCAGCCTGGTGGAGTCACCAGGCCTCCCACGCCCTCTCAGAAATAAAGTCACCCTCTGACTTTAGGTACCAGTGGGCACTTCCACACACAGGATACAGGAGCTGTCTGTGCAAGCCAGGCTGCCAGGATGGGGGTCACCTCAACACCCAGACAGGGTCATCTGAGAGCAGGGCTGCAATGCCCTGGGAGTCTGGAGGGGGAAATGAAATCAATGGATGGTAGTTCATCTGGATGGTGATTATAGGCAACAGCACAGAATGATGGTCCCTGATGGTCCTTGGCCAGATTCTCAGCGATTTCCAGACACCCAGTATAAATGCCGGTGGCTAGTGAAGTTTTCTCTTTTAATGTAGTGAGGGATTTTAATTTAAAGGTCTGCCTCTTCTGTAGAAATTATGCCCTTACATCTTTCCATAGTTAAAATGTAACTTACTGAATATAGTAATGATGCCAGGAGTCAGCAGATTAGCTGAGTTTCCTTTGAGTTAGCTTAGATTGGCTTACCTTAGGTTAGTATTTTAATGTCCTTACTTGACACAATCAGGAGACTGGGGGGGAAAAACAAACTACATCAGTCCCTAAGTTTTGTTTAAATTTTTTCCATGAGATGTAGATGTCTGTGAGCCACAGATCTTGAGAACTTGGGCAAAAGTGTCCTGGAGTCGACCTCACCTTGCTAAACCCTCTTCAGGACAATAGCTGTGTGCCAGGCACTTACAAGCTGCGGGTGTCCTGAGGGCAGGCACATTCATACCCCTGACAGATCCCCACTGTGAAGGACATTGCACAGCATTTCAGCCTCTCGGAGTGTGATGCCAGCAGGCCCTGCTCAGCCAACAACTCTCCCAGCACCCCATCTGATTATGTGATCGGCAGCCTGTCGATTTGGTCAGCACTAGCATCCAGTCTGCTGACCAGTCATCCTCTCCCAGGAAGTGGCTTACAAATCAGATTCCTGAGAGCATGGTTAGCATGCCCAAGCCTCTGAGGCTGTTTATGCTGACAAACGAGGGTTCTGGGTCCCAAAGCCTGGGGCCAGCCCCTGCGCTGGAGAGCACTCATCAAGGTGAATGCCTCTTGTGGGTCTCTTGCAGCCAACAAGCCAGCAGTCCCCAGAGACACCTTAGTGTGCCACAGGCACCCATTTTCTTTCAAACTGCAGTAAAGTTCACTGCAAATCTGTCTAGGGAAGAATTTGGACAACTGCTCTAAGCTAGACTTAAATTAGGATTTATACTGTTTTAAGCAGATGGATTTGGGTTCCCTCTTTGAGCACGGTTCTCTTCACGTGTAGGTGGGGCCACCTGCCTCAGAACACTGAGGCACTTGTTAAAACTCAGGTCCCAGGCCCTCCCTCAGAATCTCTGCAGTGGGGCCCAGGAATCAGCTTTTTAGAAACAAGCTGTGATTTTTTTTGTTTTATACAATATCTGAGAACAGCGACCATAGAGATGGAAGGCAGCCAATGGGATTTCACATGGTAGGAAAAAATCTCTAGGCTTTCTCCTTCTAGATCCAGGAAGCCAACTTATTTCCTATCTTTAAAAACACTTTTTGTTATTGTCCAGTTAGCACCAAAACAGGTTTTGACCCAAAAAAAACAGGTTTTGACCCAAGGACTGAACTCAGAGAGAGTCTGGAATAAACCTGGGTTGTCTCAGGGCTCCCGCAACAGAATACCATATACTGGGCAGCTACAACCACCAACACTTATTTCTCACAGTTCTTTTTTTTTTTTTTTTTTGTGTTNGCTGGGAAGTAGAATCTCAAATTGCCCACCAATTCTGTTCCTGGCGAGAACCAGGAGAGCTGCTTTCTTGCTGTATCCACGCTTGGTGCAGAGAGATAGATCATCTCTCTTCTTAGAAGGTCACTAATCCTATCATGAGGGCTCTACTCTCAGGACCTAATTACCTCCCAAAGATTCTGCCAAACATCCCATCCCATTGGGGGTTAGGGTTCTAATGCGTGAATTTGGGGGACAGAAACATTCAGTTCATGGCAGGGGTCTTGCTGAAGAGCCATAGTGAAAAGCAAAGAGGTTTTGAGGTTGGATTCCCCTTCCCACTCCTGATTTTCTGGGACTGGAGAGGGAGGAATGCAGTGAGTGGCCTCCTCCATCCACCTGCCTGTGGTTCCCCCAGGTGGACAGTGGTGGTCTCAGGGTTCTGCTTTTCACTGAAAAAGTCAGCAGAACACACGTGACATCTATGTGACTCGGTGAACCAGGAGGGGTCCCGTGAATTGCATCACTAGGAGGAGGGACACAGAATGGGATAGCCATGAGGGTGCTAAAGAGTCTCTTAACCCTTCAAGGTCTCACCGAGTCCTTTAATCTGTGGTACCCTGGAGCTTCTTGGGACCCCATTTCCACGGTGTGAGGGCAGAATGGTAGAGTGGAAAAAGAGAAAGGGAGATTAAAATCCCTGCTCAAACTGCATGTTAGTACTGTGATATCAGTCCACCTCAAATTTAAGTGGAAAACTGAGGTAATGAAACTCCATCTTAACAGAATTGGTGCGGTCATTAAACAGGGTAATGTGGTAACTTGCTGGCCTGCAGTAGGTGCTAAACCAAGGGGAGCTCAAAAAATGAGTTCACCAAGGCATTCCTCTCAACGCTTTCCACAGTGTCCATGGCCCATCTGCAGCCTCTGCACTCCCAGCTCATATTTTTACATTTTCTCCCCTAACATACCTGCACATCCCAGGAAAGCCAGCAAAAATCAGGAAACCTGGCTAAACATAGCGGTATTAGTCCACACTGCCAGCAACCTCCCATATTGATGTCACGAGCTGCCTTCCTGTGGCTGCCCTCCTCAGGTCTCTGTTCCTTTCCTGCACCTTGACTCAGCAGATGATTCACGTCAACCCCATTGAGAAGACATAAACTGGACCCTTCCTTCCTCCCTTCCCTCTCTCCCCTCCACTTGAGTCCTAGTCCTGCTCCTTCTGAGCTATCCCCAGCTAACCCCCTCTTTATAGTACCATTGACTCCTGTCCTCACTCACAAATCCATGCAGTGCTTTCCCCAGACTAAACATTGGCCTCCTAGCTGACACACCGCTCCCACCTCTCGGCACAAACATCTATGCAATGCTTACTGTAATTATATTTTTCATTGACATATTCCTTTGTTCCTGCTATCTGCTTTTGTCCCCATACTGACACTGAACTTGCTCATGAGCAACCTCATGATTGTCAAATCCAGTGCTCTATCCTCATTTCTTTTCCACTGTGGGAAGAGCATAAGAGACAACAAGGTGGGTGAGAACAGGAGGGAACATTTCCTGAGCAGCCACTAGAGTCCAAGCACTGATCTGGGCACCAGTTAACAAGTAAGAGTGGAAGTTGCAGATTAGGTTAGAGAGAGCTTTAAGGATCCCGCTAAGGAGTTCATGCTTACTAGTAGGCAACGACCAGTTGGACGATAAAGCTCGTGTCTATGGAATGAAGAACTGTACAAGGCATCAAGTAATCAAAAACTAAGTTAAGGGAAAGTGGTCTGGAAGATCAGAGGAATGGGAGGAGTTACGAAGACCAGAGAAGCTACCCTTGAAGAAGGCTAGGACTCAGGTTGGTGCCAAAAGGAGCACATCCCAGGAGCATAAATGAGATCAGTGAAGGTACCCCGTGGGGCACTGCTTTCCTCTGCATGTGGCTGTGACCCAACTCGTTCTCTTCACAGTGCCGTGGAACAGGGGCCATGGATTTTAAGAGGCCGGTAGTAAATACTGCAGGCTTTGCAAGACCTGGGGTCTCTGTCAAAGCCCCTCCCTTCAGCCACTGCAGCACAAAAGTTACTAACATATTTAAAGCAATGGGCATGGCTGTGTTCCAAGAGAATTTTAGGGTCCTTGAAATCTGAATTTCATATAATTTTCACATGACATGAAATAATCTTCTTTTGATCTTTTAAATCATTTACAAATGTAAAAATCTTTCTTAACTCACAAACCCTATGAAAACAGGTGGTGACCTGACTTGACTGGTGGGCAGTAGTTTGTGGCCTGTGCCATGGAGGACTGAAGCATGGGGCCCATGGCGTCAGGGGACCTGGGTTCATGCCTGACCATTCCCCTCCACCACCACGACTCACCAGTTATGCAGAAGCTAACTCCCTGTGTCTCAGCTTCCTCACCTGCAGAGTAGAGATAAAGATAGGAGCATCTAATTCCTCTGGTGCCTGTGCAAAGTAAGTGAGCAGGAAGTCTTGAACCCATGAAACTTCCCCAGAGGCACAGAGGAGGACCAGAGTGCAGAGCATAGGTGTGGTTGGAAAAAAACTTGAGACTCAGAGTCATGAGTTTTAGGGTCTAGTTTGAGATCTGCTGCATGATCTTTCAAGGCCAGTTTCTTAGTTTCTTTTTATGTAGAATTGCAATGATTTTACCCACTCTGGTGGGGATTGGTTGGGGGCGAGAGGGTAGGAAGTAGGCGAGGGGAGAATGACAAAATAAATATGGTTGCACTTGGAAAAGTTAAGGAGGCTTTGTAGTACCCAGTACCCAGATCTCAGTTTCGAATTTTGTTCTTTATCGAAAAGGAACCAACACACACACATACACACACACAAACAATGTTGGAGGTCAGGAGACATGGAGGGGCAATCCGAAGAGCTCACAATGGCTGAAGATGGAGCAATCGGAACAAAAAAAAAAAGTAGCATCAGATTATAATCCAAGGTATAGAGTACATATACATGGGTTCACATTGATATAAAGGATTGAATAAGCAAGTAGGTGAGGAAGAATAGACAAATATTCTATTGGTCCCATATTATCCCGTGAAGAAAAATTCCAAATAATTTATGGAGATACTCCACTGTCAAGGAGGGGAAACATAACTGCCTATCCTCAAGGGTGGGCTATGCATAGTGGCTTTCTTCCAAAGAGTGTAGTATGGAAAGGGACAGGGAGTAGCTTTAGGGTGGATAAGCCTGACAAATGCTGCCTCAGTCAAGTGACCCAAGCCAACATCAATAGTGATAAGCCATACTGATAGCATGTACCCTTGATATCATGTGATGAGAATGGCACCTTACCTCTGGGGTCTTCCTCCAAAAAACCCATATCCCCCATCTTGTAATGAGAAAAACATTAGACAAATTCTAGCTAAGGGGGACCAGTATCTAGTTTTGAGGACCAGTATCCTCAAAACTGTCAAAGTCATCAAAAACAAGCAGTCTTGAACTTTGTTTAATAACAAAGCACTGGTCTTAGTAGGAAGCCTAGTTTAATAGGCAAAAGTAATAAAAATAGGAACTCTATTAAAAAGTAGCCAAAAATGGTTGTCCACAGCAATAATCACAAACAAGTCTTCATCTTCTCTCACCTCTGCTCTCATACCCGTCACTGCCCCCCTCAAGCCCTCCCCAATCAGAATCTCCTTCCCACGTCAAGTCCACACAGACTTTCTGTCTCCATGACACAGATCAGCTTAGCTTTTATTCCAGCAATAAAGACCCCTTTTTTGTAAGAGGAAAAGACTACATAAAAGATGGTGCAGAAATTACTAAATTCTCTTTGGCCGGCTTGGAGAGGCATGAAAATCTGTCAATACTCCCACACTAAAAATGTTTGTTCTTTCACATACAATCCACAGCCGACTTCAAATTGATTAATGTAATCTCCTTGACTATTTCTTGTGAGACACATAAATTGCATTACTCAATTTGTTAATGGAAACTACAAACTGGCGGCCTGTGTGGCTCATGGTGTAATGGTCTATTGTCTATGCTAAGAGACTTTTGGCCGAGGAACAGAAAGTAGAGTGTTTGTCTTTCCCACATGTTTCAGCCAACTGAGACCCTCTTTGGGCTCAGGGTTCAAGACAAGAAAAGGCAGTGGAAATACGAGAATGAATTCAGGTATAAACCAGAATCCAAGACTTGTCCACATTCCAACTTACTCATGTAGACAAAATTGAATGCTAGGTCTGATGTTCTTAGCTATGCTATTTTTCAATAAATCACCTGCCATTATGAAATGCTGTGGATAATTTTTGTGTTTGATGTATGTGTTCATTCTTTAAAAACTATGGTTTCCCTGTTCTGCGTGACATTTATCCATTCTTCTTCTGAGCTCATCTGAGCAGAAAGAGGAAAAAATGCAAAGGGTTGCAAATAAAAAAGGACAGATCTGTTTTCTATTCCCATTTCAACGCTGAGTGACTTGAACAAGGCAATTACCTTCCCTGTACCTTAATTTTTCGATTTAAAATGGGGTTAGGGGTGCCTGGGTGGCTTAGTCGGTTAAGCGTCCGACTTTCGCTTAGGTCATGATCTCGCGGTTCGTGGGTTCGAGCCCCGCGTNTAAAAAAATTAAAAAAAAAATAAAATGGGGTTAGCAATCACTGTGTCTTGCCCCAAGTCCCAGAGGTAATGACACAAAGACATATCCACTTGGCAGAAACACCTTTACAATGAAGCTACTGCACACAGATAATGTGAAATTTCTACATCTTTTACAAACCAACAGCTGTTCACACTGCACCACACTTGTTACTAGATTTTATTTATTTATTTATTTATTTTTTCTTGCTTGAAAGTGGAAATTTATTTTTTTTTTACAAATAGTTTATTGTCAAATTTGTTTCCATATAACACCCAGTGCTCATCCCCACAAGTTCCCTCCTCCATGCCCATCTCCTCCCTCCCCCTCAAATTTTATCAGAAGATTTCACCCAAAGAAAAGGAAAATGATCACTAACTGGTTATTTGTTAGCAGGTGTTATTGCTAAGATTTGCCTTGTGAAGAGGAGATACTTTACAGACACAGCATGAGGGCCATGAGACTGGGAACTTAGTCCAGACAGGGTGGACAAGCTATTATGACTAGGACTGTTTTCATTATTTTAAGTGTTCCTCAGATCCCAGGGACTAGAAGGAGTGTAAAAACTGGCCAACACCCATATTTATGGTGCAACTTACTTCTATCAGGAAATGTTTACTGATACCAGTTGGCACTGATTGAAGCCGTTTTAAAACAATGCCCCACTAAATAAATAAATAAATAAATGCTCAACAGAATGATAAAGTACAAGCATCAGTTCTGCTGCATGTATCTAAGTCCCTCTCAACTCTGATTTCATTACAGGCTGCAGTAGCCAGGGCAAAAGAGCATCCCAGATCTGTCCCTGGTTACTCATCCAGCAAGGAGGATTCCACTGCAGTGATAGTCTGCCAACCTCAAGCAGAGCACATTAACTATCTGGAAGGGTTGAGGGTGGGTGTGCTATATCAGCAAAATATCAGTGCCCACTGATACTTGTAAAAAAAATGTCACAGACAAAATGCAGTCTTGTTCTCAATGGGATTGTAATAAACCAAGGAGGCTCGCAAACCTCGTGCTAAATTGGTATACACTGGACCGAGGTACATACTGGAAAATGGCATCAAGACACTGTTATGGATTGGGGGGTGAGGTGTGCCCTGTGCAATGAATACAAGCACATAAAATGCACAATACTTTATTGCCCCTGTTATGAGAAAATGCCAATAACCTCAATGAAATGCTGATTGGTCCAGGTGCTGGTGTCAGTTTGGAGCCACCGGTACGGGATTGTCTGCTCAGATGTCGCTATCTGGGCTGTCTAGCTTGGTTGGTGCTTCCAAAACCATTAAGGGGATTCCAGGGATATATACATGATTTGATGTCATCTGCAAGACCGAGAAGATTGGCCAGGGAATAGAATACAGACTCAGGGGCTCCCTCTCTGTCTCCCTGCCTCCTGAGACAGAGTCTCTTTCTCCCCCACATTCCCTACCCCACCAAAGTAAGAACCTTCACCCAACACGGAATCTTCCTGGCCACCACTCTCTCAGACCAGCGCCTTTGGCCCCACTCCAGCAACAACTCTTCCTCCTTCATTTCCTCAAAGCCCCACTGACATGAAGTTATTGAGGCTGTTTACGGAACATGAGAGGAGTAATTATAGAAACTAGAGAATTACAGCACAAGACAGGATAGTACTTTCTTGAATCTGCCCTCAGATACCACTATTCTTTGTACTCTGTTGAGCAGTCCTCACCATGGGCAAACTCTTGTTGGCTGTGCCCTTTTACTAATCCCTGCTTCCAATCATGGGGCTCAGGAATCCTCACTCTTGCTTTCTCTCTCTTTCCCCTCCCCTCCCTCTCATGCTTAATCTCTCATCTTTCTCTTTCTTGTTACTTGTGCTCTTGATATTCTCTTCCATAGAGACAGGTTTATCATGTGTCTCCCTACCTCAAATTAAACTTTTAGCCTATCTTTTCTTGTCCCCAAACACAGTACGGTCCTCGGCTAAACCAAGGGCCGTCTGATTTATGCTCTTCTTTCAGTATTATGAAGTCTGCAGAGGCTTTGTAGTTCAGGGTTTATTGTGCTCTTTAACATATAACCCAGTGAAATTTTCAGGCAGGAGTATAGTCCTCCTGTCTCTACCCCATTCTCATGAGCAGACTGGAAGGAGGAGGGGGTTGGGTAAGGCAGCTTGGTTTCCTTCTGCTGGAGTCCATTGTTTACACATCTCTTCTTAGAGCATTTCCAAACTCTGGAGCCATTCCTGGCAACACATCCTGTTTGGGGCCTTTCTCTGTGTCTGAGAGAGCTGACCAAGAGAAACTCTGAAACCAAGACATCATGAGAACCTGTGCAGGGATGGGCCAGCGGATTTGCCACATGATCTCTTCTGGGAAGCTGAAAGCCTGGCTGCAAATAACTGAAACTATCCCCTGACCCTCTTCTTAAGAAATGTGCAGGTCTAGAAATATTTTGTATTGGAGACCTGAGTAAAATAATATGAGTTGTGCTGCCATGGATAAATGATGTACTATAAAGCCACAGAAACTGAGATCATCTGGAGCTGGCACCGGAAAGAAAGATAAAGGAAACAGAAAAAAAGCTCAAAACAGAGCCAAGGATACATGTTAGTGGTATAAGGTATAAATGCAATTTCAAATCAGCAAGGAAAGGACACAATACCTAATAGCTGGGAAAGCTGTAGACAATTACTGAAGAAAACAATGTGGTAGCTTCTATCATAATACTAATCATAATAAATCCCTGATGGACTGAATAGCTGCAATGCAAATAATCAAATAAATAAACTGGAAGAAAACAGGGGAGAATATTTTCATGACTTCAGTATTGAAAAGGTAATTCTAAGTATAATATGATAGACAGAAGCCATAAAGAGTTCTCGCAAATTAGTAAGGACTGTATGAACACTCCCATGTAAAATTGAGCGAATTATACAAGCAGTCAATTTGGAAAAGAAGAAATGACAATGACAAAAAGCATAATTATAAAATTTCAACTTATAACGAATCAACACTATTAAAGTAAGCTATCGTGTTGTCAAAGACTAACAGACATCCCAATGCCCAGTGCCACCGTGCAGGAAACAGGGAAAGCCCAGAAGAGGCCATGAATTAGCAGATACTTTCTGAAGAGGGACAATATATACCAAACCTTGAAGAATATTTTAATTCTGGCTAATTAATTCCTGGGAAATGAGAATGAGAGTGAAGATATGTATTGAAGATGTTAATTACAGTATCAGTTAAATATCAACAAATTTTTTATATAACTCAAATGTCCCAATTAGAAGACAGGCTGAATACCCATGTACTTCCATAACATAGGGCACCACCACACTTGTTAGAAACACTGTTATAGAATAGATTTATTGACATAAAGAGATGATTATGACACAGTGTTATTTTTGAAGTAATATACTTACGTATGTACAAATAAGAGCATGCATGTCCAGATCAGTATAGGAAGACGCAACTTTATGAGAATTTATTTCTAGGTCATGGGATCACAAGAGCTTCTAAAAGTTTTCCTTTAATGCTTGTCTATATTTTCAAATCCACAGTGAATATATAGTGCTTGCAGCAAGAAAACTATTAATTACAAAATCAGGGTGCTTGGGTGGCTCAATCAGTCAGTTAAGCATCTGATTCTTGATTTCAACTCAGGTCATGTTCTTAAGGGATCAAATCCCGAGACGGGGCTTAAGATTCTCTCTCTCTCATTCTGCCCCTACCCTGTGTGCTCATTCTCATTCTCTCTCTCTCTCTCTCTCTCTCTCAAAAAAAAAAAAAAAAAAAAAAAAAAAAAAAAAAAAAAAAAAAGAAGAAGAAGAAGAAAAGAAAAAGAAAAAAAATGAAGAAGTAGGAAATGCTCAGGCCTGGGGCTCTGTGTCTACAGGACATGCATTCAAGCAGATGCTCGACCCCCCTGTAGAGGGTGCCCTCAGGGGGGCTTCTTGCTGGATGTGGGTGTCAGGTGAGAATTCTAATGTCCTTCCAAGCCTGAAATGACATCTTTCTATGAAGCATTTCCTTGGGGCCAGTTCTGCAAGGGTGATTAAAGAGGAACACCACTGGGCTCTGTCTCCAAGGACCATACCATCTAATGAAGCAGATAAAATATAAAAAGGAGCCTGGAGAAGAACACATCAAAATCCTGACTTGTGTGGTTTGGACAGTGACTGCAGAAAAACATACGCTTTATTCCCTGTTTTGTTCACTGGCAGAAGCTGAGCCACTGGGGGTAGGAACTTGGGGGACCTAATTTTTCCATGAATTAAATGAATACACTTGAGCATCTGCCTTGATTAGTCAGCATACCCTGAAAGAGGATGACTCGGGGGCATTTCTGCCCCAAGCTTATGCCTGGATGCAGTTGATGGAAGTATGATCCCAGCCCCTCTCTGAAGGACAGTGAGAAGAACATGTTCTCACATCACTATATCCAAGGGTGGACTGGTCACAAGCAGGGGAGTGTACATGGGGGCTTTGTTACCCCATGCAGATGTCTTCCTCTGGCCTCTGCCTGCTCCCTGCCTTTTGTGACCCAGCAGTTTAGGAATGGAGTCCCCACTTACTGCCCGCACACCTCACTCCCCATCAGCCGGCCCACCTGCTCTAGCCATCGCTGACCACCCCACAAAAATGGAATCTGCCCATGACCTCCTATTTCCAAAACTGCAGAGCAAGTTCCTGTACTCATCCCACCCTCTGCCCTCCCAACACTCCTCCCACAGGTAGGCTCCACCAGCCCCTGGACTCTCTCTCCCCACCCCCACCCTACCCCTCACCCTCCTCCTTCCCTTCTACCCTCATGTGGGCCTCTACCCTCCTCTCTCCTCTCATCTTCTCAGGGTTTGGGAACACCCAAGGGCTCCAAATCTAATCTCCACCCAGGCCTCTTGTCCTAGCTCCAGCCAGATCCAGACACTCAACTGCCTGCTCTGAAGGTCAGCATGTCCAAACATCAACTTGCTGACCTCCCTAACAAGCCTCCTCCTCCTCCCGGAGGCTGCCCTCCTGCCCATACCTGCAACAGTCAGCCTCACTCTCCCCCATTCACACAGGCCATAGATCCAGCTGAACTGCCCAGTGGCAGCCAAGTCCACCAGCTTTTCCTCCCAGCCACAGCATCCCTTGGGGCCTTCCTCTCCTCCCCATCCATCCAGTCTGCCATGGCTCTAGCTCAGGTCACTGTCGCTTCCAGCCTGGAACCTCACACAGCATCCTAAAGGCTGGTGCCTCTAGCCTTGCCTGCCTCCATCCAAGCCCCCCTGTTTAAAACCATTTTGTGGTTTCCCATCAACTTCAGAATTCATTATAAACTCCCCAGTGTGTCATAAAATACACTTCATGATTTGGCCTCTGTCTACCTTTCTGGCCAAGTCTCCTGATACTTCCTCATACAGCCATGTTCCATTCAGTCCGAGTCACAGCACAGCATGGCATCGTGCCAATATCCTCCCTTGGTGACTTTGCACTTGCTGTTTTCACTACTAATAGTGCCCACCTCCTGCACATATATCAGGGCCTGGCCAAGCACACCTCCTCCAGGAAGCTTCCCTGATTGGATTGGTTGAGAGTCTCACTTCTGCACTCCCATTACTCTCCATGCACTTAGTAACGGAATGCCTACTGTGTTCAGGGTAATTTTAAAAATTATTTACATATGTATATATTTTTTATATTTCACATATATTTATAAAAGCCCCTAACACCTGTCTCAGTGTCTCCACTCCACTTAAAGAGGTAACCGCTGTCAGTCACTTCCTTTTTCTTTGGCAGTCACTTCCTATGTCACATTCTTTGGCACTTCTCTGTGTCCCCCCAAGACTGAGCTCCTGGTGATGAGAACAGAGGCTTGGACATTTCACACAGGGCCACAGAATTTATGAATTAGTAGATTACAGTTTCTTTCTGTCTCCAATAGGACTCCAAGGGCTTTGGGATTTGGTCTAACGTCTAGAAGTGAAAGTGAATGAAGAAATATATGGATTTTTTTTCATTTACTGCAAGAAACCACATTTATCTGTAAAGAAGACAATTTTTTTGAAGGAAGTGAAAAGTCCAGCAGGAATCTAGCACTGTACTCGAAGAAACAGCCTGAGGGTGGCTCAAGGAAGGGCAGGAAGGGGGTGCTGCTCAGCTCGTGTCTGTTGAGGGGTGGTCCCACAAGTCCAAAATGCCAAGATGGCTCCAGGGACAGGTGTGTTCCTGGTCACCTCAAGTTGGCAGGACCATTCTAGGAGGTGGGTTCAGCTTGTTGCCCATGAGCTAGGATGTAATGAAAGCTACCGGGCCATAGGTTCTCAGTTTAAGGAGGAACGACATCAGTGGCAGCTTCCAGGAGCAGTAGGCTCAACGACGATGACTGTCAGCCTCAGCCACAAGGAGAACCCCCTGGAGAGCTTCTGAAACTCGGACGCCAGGCAGCACTGCAGGCCAGCCTTAAATCAGAAGCTGAGGCTGGAACCCACACATTGGAATTTTTCAGCACTCCCCAGGCGATTCCAGTGTGCAGCCAAGATTGAGAGCTCTGTGCTTCAAACTGGAACTTGCACATGAATCACCAGGAAGTCTTGTTGAAGCGCACATTTTCTGATTTGGTGCATCAGGGGTGAGGTCTGAGAATCTGCGTCTCTGACAATGGAGCTGGCTTTATAGCTAGTGAGCAGCACGTCACAGGGGGTATTCAAGAAGTAAGGGGCTGATTACAGGTGTGGAAATTGTAGAGAAGGTTAGTGCATTGAATGAGGGTGAACGCATGAACACATCAGTGCTTATCCACCTTTCTGTGACAGCTGAAATCTCCCACCACCACCACCTAACAACCTGATCCACAGAAAGCCACGTATAAACCCAGCAAAGCAGAGTTGCTTGTTAGAGTGAGAGCAGGAATCCCAGACCTCTGCCCTCTCGGTCCCCATCCTCCCCCACCTCAGAGCGCCTAGAGCCTCCATGAAGTGCATTAGAAGACGCACTGGATACTATTTAATAAAACCAACTATCTGATTTCAAATGCTGAGGATTATTTCAGAGACTGGAGCTGTTGGTGCTTGAACAACGAGCGACTCCAGATAGTAAGACGTTAGTAAACCTGGATTAGTGAGCATTACAGCATTAAGGACAGGCGAATCCGCAGGATTTGGGGTGACAGTCTGTATTCAGCAAGTTTATCCTATAAAGTATGCCCCTTCTAGAGAGGTGACCTGGAGGGAACAAAGATGGGAGATTGTTGCATGCACTTGACTTCTTGGAGTACCGGGAAGTCCACTGGCAGAATTTAATGATCTGAATCCATGGACATAGCTCATCAAGTGGGAACCATGCCACTCCTACTGTCACAGCCTCTTGCTGTCACTCCTGGTCCTTTCTCTGGTTCACTTCAGATGCATCCCTGACCCCTCTTCTGTTCTCCCAAGGAAGAAATTAACTCTTAAGAGCTGATAAAACCCTGCCTGGCAGGAACGTAGGAAATACCAGATTGGAGAGTCAAAACATAGCGTGGAGCTGCACATAGGATTACACGAAGTTCCACTGACTGGTTCTCTAAAATAATGATTTTGGCAAAAATTAAAAAATTACAAAACAGGATTGTCTCCAATTAACTACAAGAATATGGTCAAGCTTCTCCAAGAAGGTATCAAGAGGAAGAAACATATTTATTTTCATATTTTCTAATGATGGAATTTCATTCATTTGACCTAGAGTCATTTAGAAATTTAAAAAAAAATGTTTTAATGGAGAGTCATTTAGAATTTTTAATAATTTGGACATTGTTTGGATTGAGTATCTGCAATTCTTTTTTTAATGTTTTTTTTTTAATTTTTGAGAGGAAGAGTACAAGTTGGGGAGGAGCAGAGAAAGAGGGGTACAGAGGGTCAGAAGTGGGCACTGTACTGATAGCAGAGAGTCCGATGCAGGGCTCAAACTCATAAACAGCGATCATGACCCGAGCCAAAGTCAGATGCTTAACCCACTGAGTCACCCAGGCACCCCAAGTATTTGCCATTTCTATGGAAAAGGGGTTTATTTGAGCAAGATTTAGGAGGATACATGTAACCTTTGATCCCATCCAAGAATTGAACCTACAGGTTTGGGGTTTTTTATGATTTTAGAAGGGGAGATTGTTGAGGGGCTCCTGGAGGGAGCAGAAAACTACTCATCTGGAGACGTTAAGACCCCAGCATCACTAGAATTTTCTCATGAGTTTTTAAAATTTATTGTGATAAAATATATGGAACATAAAATTTACCATTTTATATTTACTGTATTGTTGGAACCATCACCACAATCCATTTCCAGAAATTTTCCATTATCCCAGGTTCTGTACCTATTATCCCATCCCCTCCCCCCAGCCCCTGGTAACATTTATACCACTTTCTGTCTCTATGAATTTGCCTATTCTAGATATTTCATTTAAGTGGAATAATCCAATATTTGTCCTCTCATGTCTGGCTTATCCACTTAACATGTTTGCGAGGTTCATCCATGTTGTGGTATGTATTAGAAATTTATTCCTTTTCGTGGCTGAATAATATTCCATTGTAAGTGTACACCATATTTGGTTTATCCACTCAATTTTTGAGGGACATTTGGGTTGCTTCCACCTTTTGGCTATGGTGAATAGTGCTGCTATGAAAATTGGTGTGTAGGTATCTGTTTGAGCCACTGCTTCCAAATCTTCTGGGTATATATCTAGAAGTGGAATTGCTGGGTCATATTTTTTTTTTTTTATTTCTAGGAGAGAGAGAGAGAGACAGTGCGAGCAGGGGAGGGTCAGAGAGAGAGGGAGTCACAGACTGAAACAGGCTCCAGGCTCTGAGCTGGCAGTCAGCACAGAGCCCGACGCGGGGCTTGAACCCACAAACTGCGAGATCATGACCTAAGCGAAAGTCGGACGCTTAACCGACTAAGCCACCCAGGCGCCCCTGCTGGGTCATATTCTTATGTTATTTTTAATTATCTCCGTTCTAGAATGGACAAATTAATGCCCTACCTGACTATAGTACTTTTTAACTGAAATTAATTTCATACTTTTTATTGTTTACAAATAAGTAAGAAAACTGCTTTTCCTTCTTTAAAAAAAAAATAGACGCTGATAATTTATGTTAACTGATTCAGCTTGGCATTTTCCTAATGGTCTGATCTGTGATTTTCCACAGGGTACTTTGTTTTAAAGTGTAGATTTTATATTCTATTCAAGTATGGTGAGGCCAACAGATGAGGACATGATTGCCATTGAAAAGACAGTTTATTACTCATAGTTCCCGGGACAAAGGGACAAGTACGCCATGCAGGGCTACAGGCAGAGAGAGAGCATAGGGGACTTCAGGAAAGCTTTTATTGTGTGTTCCAGAGAAGGAATGGGTGAGGCAGGGTAAACAGGCCTAGAATTGGCTAGTTTGAGTCATTTCCATAAGATCTGCGCCCCTGTCTGAAGTGGCTCTGGTGTGATCATGGCAGCTGGATAGCATCCCACAGTGTAGGAGCCCCTGAGAAAACAAATGGGTGGGGAGTAGAGGCCCTGGGTTGGTTAGCTTGTATATGAAAGGCACACCAGCAGAGTTATCTCTAGGAATTAACTAAGGCAAGGCACAGTCCTTTCCAGGTCAACAAGACCCTAGAACTCAAAGCATCAGATACAGAAACTAAAAGATATGGTTACCACACACTTTAGTGAAGTCATAAAATCTCAGACAATGGGGTTCCAACAGGCCTGCAGACTTGGACCTGAAACAGTGCTTCTCAGGGCTAACCATATGCCAGAATAACTCGGGAAATTTTCTCAGCTGTGGTTTCCTGCTTCTACAGTCAGGGTCAATTAAATGTGTCTCTGAGCAATGATCATTTTAAAAGCTCCCCTGGTGATTCTCATGTGATTCTGAGCTTGAGAACCATTGGTTTAGGACAGTGTTTCTCAAAGTCTGAATCTGGACCAGAAGCAGCATGAACTGGGAATTTGTTATAAAAGCAGATTCTCAGGCCCACCTCAGATCTGCTATGTGGGAAAGTCTAGGTGAGGTCCAGCACTTTGTGTTCGTACAAGCCCCCCAAGTGAGTCTGAAGCTGGCTCAAGTTTGGGAACCACTGGTCCAGCGTTAAGAGCACAGGTGACTGGACTGCAGTGTCCTCCCATCAGGTCCCTGACTCCCATATGGATGTTCGGCCCTCTGAGGCACTGGCCCCACAAAGCTCAATTCATGTGTTTTGATCATCAACCACGTATTTGTTTGCATAAGGCAGGACTATTCTTCCAGGGAGGAGAAGCAGGTGCAGCCTAAAGTTTCCCAGGGTCTCCCTCTCCCCTTATCTCCAAGTGGTAACTACAGCAATCAGGGGGAGAGGCTGGGATCAGGCAGGAAACTCAGTATGCACTCATCGCCATGGTGACTGGAGAACCCAGAGGCTCCCAGAGGAGGTAACAATCAAGGGGGACCTTAACAGCCGGTTGAGGCTATTGGAGTAGCCTGTCTGCCAAAATGTATATGCTCAGCACCCTGCTTGGCTGAAGCTGTCGTGCATTATTTAAGAGCTCTTCAAGTGTCTTCCAAGTTGCAAATTTTAATATTCAGAGGAAGCTGAATAAGTAAGACTGTGGGGCTTTGCAAAGAAATAATTGAAAACACAGTACCGATAAAGAGAAATTAAGTGAATAAGTGGGTTTTCTTTATTGGAAAAAAAATCATTTCAGAGAACAAGCATGAACAGAGTCATCATTGGATGACTTTTCTCCAGTGACAAAAAGCTGGTTCTGGGGTCACAGTCCTGCCTTCTTATCCCAGCTCCTCTTTTTACCAGCTGTGAATTTGGGAAAGTTAACTAAATTCTAAACTTCAGTTTCCTCATCTACAGAATGGGATTATGATAGTACCTGCTGAATAATTTGTTTTGAGGACTAAATAAGAATAATAGTAGTTAAGTGCATGGCACTGTGCTCTTCACTAAATAAAATCTAATGACCATTTCGGCTATTAATACTATCATTAACATTATTATCAACATAGTGATCTAGAGTGAATTCCCTAAAATATTAGCCGTTCCCACTATTATTACTACTACTAAGAGACTGAGCTTCTCCATTAAATTCACATCAGGAGAAAAGGGCTGTAACTAGCCAGACGTACGAAGGACTCCCTGAGAAAAATGTCCCTTCTCAAAATTCAAACAATTATTTTAGCATCCTACTTAGAAGGACACTTGCCTTAAGCAGAATAGAATAAGTTACATTGTTACAACAAACATCAAAACCTCAGTAGTTTATCAACAATAGCCAAATTATGGAAAGAGCCCAAATGTCCACTGACTAATGAATGGATAAAGAAGATGTGGTACATATTTACAACTCAGCCATCAAAAAGAATGAAATGTTACCATTTGCAATGATGTTAACGGAACAACAGTGTATTATAGTGTATTGTGCTAAGTGAAATAAGTCAGTCAAAGAAAGAAAAATATCATATGATTTCACTCATATGTGGAATTCAAGAACAAAACAGATGAACATAGGGGAAGGGAAGGAAAAATAAAATACGATAAAAACAGAGAGGGAGGCAAACTATAAGAGACTCTTACTTACAGAGAACTGAGGGTTGCTGGAGAGAAGAAAGGTTGGGGATGAGCTAAATGGGTGATAGGTACTAAGAAGGGCACTTGTGATGAGCACTGGGTGTTGTATGTAAGTGATGAATCACTGAATCCTACACCTGAAACCAATACTACACTATGTGTTAACTTGAATTTATTTTTTTTAATTTTTTTAATGTTTTATTTATTTCTAGGAGAGAGAGAGAGACAGCGTGAGCAGGGGAGGGTCAGAGAGAGAGGGAGTCACAGACCGAAACAGGCTCCAGGCTCTGAGCTGGCAGTCAGCACAGAGCCCGACGCGGGGCTCGAACCCACGAACCGCGAGATCATGACCTAAGCGAAAGTCGGACGCTTAACCGACTAAGCCACCCAGGCGCCCCTGTGTTAACTTGAATTTAGATAGAATCTTGGAGAAAAAATTCTCAATGGTTTAATACTGCAAAAGCTTATTTCCTGCCTGTGTCCCAGTCAAACTCAAATCAGTTGGTACCTGTCTTGCAAGTTGTAACTCAGGGCCCCAGGAAGCTTCCATCTGCAGATATATGTTTAAGGGCCAGACTTAGAACTCGCTTATATTTCGTGGCTTTCGCCCACTAATCCTAGTTCTAGGATAAATTTTCTCTCCTCCAAGCTAATTATTCTTATACCTGTGAATCCACTTGGCCTGTAGAATGAATGAGAGCTCACCAACCACCTAGTGGCTCTCACCTGAATGTACAAGTTTGTCTACACTCCTGCACAAAAACCCAGCCTACATATAATCTGACTGGAATGAACCGAGCAGTACAAACACCTCCCTCATTCTAGAGAATATACTTCTATTAATGCAGAGTAAGGTTGCCTTTTTCTGGAGACAGAATGTAAGGAATATTGAACTTACCATCAACTAAAATTGTCATAAGTATACAACAGATTCAGTTCCTTTTCATCAATGTTTATTCTTCTCTACAATCTCTCATAACAGGAAGCTCTATTATGGAAAAAGTCCACAAGAAAAACCTAAACTGAAGAGATTTGTCTTCTCTAGTTTATCTATTCATCCATCAACCAACCTTCCAATGCAGGTGGCAAGCCTCCCTGCTGTGCTTTATCATCCAAGCTCATTAATGACAAAAGCTGAGAAAGGTAATTGGTAGCCTTGACCACCCCTGTTAGACTTAGACTGACCCCTCCCATCCTTCCTGTTGCAGGTACCACATCTGCGTAACTGTGCTGATCTACTTCCTCCCCTTGCTGGTGATCGGCTATGCGTACACTGTAGTGGGAATCACACTGTGGGCCAGCGAGATCCCTGGGGACTCCTCTGACCGCTACCAGGAGCAGGTCTCTGCCAAGCGCAAGGTAAGCAAAGGGCAAGCCCCGGGCCAGGCTGGCAAACATACAAGCCTCAGGGAGGCAGTAGGCACAAAACATCCCTGGGTCTGTGGGACAGTGGAGGGGAGCGGAGGGCATGTGGGACAGAGGAGGGAGGGGATCTTTCTTCGTTGTATTTGTAACCAAGGCCTGCCTGTATAGGCAAGAGCCACTTCTTTCCTGCCTGAAGAGTAATGGCAACCTGTCAAGCCATTAAGACACACACACACACACACACACACACACACACACACACACACACACATTTAACTACAAAAGCCTCGAAGAGTTCTTAAGTCCTCTTTTATTATTAATTTTTGACAAAATAATACACTTATTTGGTTCAAACATCAAAAAGTATTAAAAGGAACAAAATGTGATAGAGAACAGAAACAGTGGGTTACATCACTCACTATTTATAAAAAGCTTTTAAACCCCGTTTAACCATCAGATGCTCCCTAGCTGCAGCTGTCCAGATCCGTCCCTGCCCCTCCCTCCCTGTTACTGCCATGGTCCCTCCTCTCTGCCGCCCCCTACCCCCTGCCCTTGCTGCTTCCTCCTCCTTCCCAGGTCTCCTCCCACTGAACACCCATCCCCCTGGGTCATTGTCTGCTCTCCCTTGGCTGCTCCAGCCACTGCCCAGAGGGATGATATAACACAGAGGTTCTCAAACATGAGTGTGTTTCAGAGTCATCCGAAGGGCTTGTCAAACCAGGATTCTGGGTCTCTCCCCCAGGGTTTCTGATTCGGTAAGTGTGGGATGGGGTCCAAGAATTCTCATTTCTGAAAAGTTCCCCAATGGTGGTTACGAAGCTGGTCCCAGAGCCACACTCCGAGAACTACTGACATAATCAAAGTCCTTCAATACCGCATAGAAATGGTCCTGTCTCCTCCTCGAAGGGGGTTATCAGAGACCCTTCCCACTGCATACTGCACTGTGTGCGTTGAGGGCATGGGAGGAGAGACAAAGTAGCCGTGAGAAAAGGTGGCTGTGGCGCTGACCTCACCTGCCCCACCCTCTTGCCAGGTGGTCAAGATGATGATCGTCGTGGTGTGCACCTTTGCCATCTGCTGGCTGCCGTTCCACATCTTCTTCCTCCTGCCCTACATCAACCCTGATCTCTACCTGGAGAAGTTTATTCAGCAGGTCTATCTGGCCATCATGTGGCTGGCCATGAGCTCCACCATGTACAACCCCATCATCTACTGCTGCCTCAATGACAGGTGAGGACCTCATCCCCACTCTCTCTCCAGGGGCAACAAGATCATCTGTCTCTATAGCGGCCAAGCAGCCAGCCTAAATGAGCAAAACCTTTGTGAGACAAGAGGGGGTGAGAGGGACTATAGCAAAAACTGACCACACTACTCCATCCCTACTAATTACTGCCATGCAGCTTTATGAGCCCAAAGTGGACTTTGTTTTTCTTCTCCAAGAGGAACCAGACATCCATACTTTTGTGTGAAGTCTTCTGACCTTTGAACAATAGCAACTAAGTTAGTGGGGGTGGAGGTGCACATTAAAAAAAAAAAAAAACTCTGTGATTGATACATATAAACAGGCCTGCAAACTGGATCTGGTTCATGGCCTGCGAGTTTGTTCCCTCTGCCCTAAGGATCCATGCACAGGGGGCTGTGAATGCAGAGAGAGAGCCGGGGGGAGCCAGAGAGAGTACACACAGAGAAGGAAGGATGGCCGTAGAATACCATTCTCCACCAGGCATCTCTTCCCTTCACTGGTCTCTCACTTTCCTCTTCTATCTCATCGTACAATTTGGGCAGCTTCACCCAGTTTCTTCCAGCAGGCCAGAGTAAGCAAAGAGGAATAAGGACTGGAAAGGCCCTTACTCAGTCACACCGATCAGGAGAGTTGTTCTGGCAGAAGCAGCCAAACTCAGACAAGCAAGAGAAGAGAGACCCCATCAGGAATGGTGGTCATCAGGGCACCTGGGTGGCTCAGTTGGTTAAGCATTCGACTCTTGATTACAGTTCAGGTCATGATCTCACAGTTCATGAGATCAAGCCCCACATTGGGCTCTGTACTGACAGGGTAGAGCCTGATTGGGATTCTTTCTCTCCCTCTCTCTCTGCCCCTCCACTGCTGTGCTCACTCTCTCAAAATAAATAAAAAAACATTAAAAATATTTTTTTTAATAAAAAGGAATGGTGGTCAGCAATAGGGAATTTAGCTCGGTGTCCAGAGTCCTGAGAGACGGGGCTGGGATGCCATGGTGGCAGCCCAGTCNTAGCTTTCAATCATCAGCCTATAAAATGCCTTCTGTGAATGTTATACTCAGGTACTGTGAATTTAGTGGCAGCCATTCTCTTGAACATTCCACATGCTCTTTGTTAGTTTAACTCTGATTCATCCTCCTTCAAAGAGCCTGATGACCTGCCCAAACACTCTTGTGTTAAATATCCCAGTTTGTCTTTAAGTAAAGGCTGATTCTCCCTGTTTATCACACAGGGAAACTGAGACACATTGAAGGGATGTGATTGAAGTCATCCTCAGTCAGCAGTCTACTTGAAAGGAGTCCAGACAGGTGCTTTTACTGCCTGGTGACTAGCACAGTACCATACAAAGAGTAAACACTTGGTGAATGCTTTTGTTAATGTTGAATTGATCCAAAGTCAGCTGACCCCGTACCAATGGAGGCAGCATATTTCAGTGGTCACCCTCAGTGAACACATGCATCTCACATGAACCTGGGTTCTAGTCCTGTATTGGACCTTGATGACTGACGTTCATTCACATCTTTTTGGCCTTAACATTCCCAGCTGTCAGTATAAAAAATAATAACGAGGCATCTGGGTGCTCAGTCAGTTGAGTGTCTAACTCTTGATTTCAGCTCACAATTCATGGATTTGAGCCCCACATCCAGCTCTGCACTGACAGCATGGAGCCTGCTTGGGATTCTCTCTTTCCTTCTCTCTCTGTCCCTCCTGCGCTCTCTCGCTCTCTCTCTCTCTCTCAAAATAAACTTTAAATAATACTAATAATAATAACAGAGAGTCACACTTGGGCATGTCCCTGTGTTAAAACGCTGGTACAGTGGGGAGAACACCTTCTGGAATCAGGCTGTCCCCAAGGGTCACCTCTCCCATCTGCTCTCTCTCTCCAGGTTCCGCCTGGGCTTCAAGCATGCCTTCCGGTGCTGCCCCTTTATCAGTGCCAGTGACTACGAGGGGCTTGAGATGAAATCCACCCGGTACCTCCAAACCCAGGGCAGCGTGTATAAAGTCAGCCGCCTGGAGACCACTGTCTCCACGGTGGTGGGGGCCCACGAGGAGGAGCTGGAAGATGGTCCCAAGACCACACCCTCATCTGTGGACCTGACGTCCAATGGCTCCTCTCGCAGCGACTCCAAGACCATGACAGAGAGCTTCAGCTTCTACTCCAACATGCTCTCCTAGACCGCAGATCTTCAGCAGGGGCAGCCACCACCATCTCTGTCTTGCTTCACTTCATGCATGGATAATGTCTTGATTTAGAAACCATCAGAAATACCCTACCACTGGGGTTTGTAAAAAAGGGCAGAATGTTTTAGGGAAAACATCCTATCCTGAGTTTAAAAAAGAGAAAAACTGGATTCTTCCATGAGTTTGATATCCCCCATGCTGTGTGACCCAAGGCAAATCACTGAACTTCTCTGGGCTTGTAAAATGGCACGGTTGGACTTGATTTTCCCTAAATCTCTTCCATGATTCTAAAATTAACTTTGGTTGTATGTGGGGGTTCACTTAGGGATGAATCCTGCAGCACCTGGATTTACCTGGAGCCCCCATCTTACTTCAGTGAAGTTGTCCACAGTCGTGCTCAGATTATTCTCCTTTAGCTGGTGGAGCACATCACATCAGCCTTCACTCGTCAGAGTAAACAAAAGAAGGGACCACATAAAATCCAAATGAAAGATTTAACTCCATCTTCTAAGCATCCATGAAAAAGAAGCAAGGATGTCTTCCTTTAAGGACCTCAGTATTTTAGTGCATCAACACCTCTTTAGATTGAGAGCCTCAGGTCCATCTGCATTATATCCCCAGGGACTGTCCTGAGCAACCAGTATGGCAGAATATGTCCACCCACACCAGCTAATGTCTGCTACTGACCAATAGTCAGGAGGCCTATGCCATACTTAATCTATCTGAGCTTCCCCTCCCTTATTTATAAAATATGGGGCTGAGCTAGATAACCTGAGTATTCCTTTTAACATTCAGTGGTTTAAGGATTGTATGAGTTTTTTTGTTTTAACAAAAAATTGATAGTCTCAAAAAGAATAGTCTCAAACATCTAGTGACTTACTACCCAGTTCCTGGAGAGCAGCAACTGCTAAAACGTGTCAATATCCATATCAAACATTCTCTGATTTATCCTAAAACCATGGGTATTTTTCTTCTGGAATGTTTTGGTCTTTGACAGACCAAAGACATGACAAACCTTGCATCTCTTCATGAGGTGTTAGCAGGCCAAGTTCCACAGGTGGAGATGCCATCAAGGAAGAGAAATATGTGGGCTCCCTGCTCCGGGCTTTTGGGGTATCTGAGGGCAGGGGTGCTAATGCAGTCTTAGCTTTATTCTAGCATGAGGCATGCACTCAGATGTCCAGTGAGAAAGGAGGCTGGACCCTGCAGCTCCACTTGTGGGAAGAGGCCACCTTGTATCTTCCTTTCAGATTCTCTGAATCTCCCTTTCTGCCCCCATGGCTTAACTGGCCTCCTGTCTGAAAGGGGTGGGATAACCCACAAGGCAGTCAGTCTACCAAGAGCCATGAATTCAATCCTTCTGGTCTCAGTAAAGCTTTGAGGTTTCCAGCAGATGAGCACACAATTTCTTGATGTCTCAGATTGTGCTTTGTCCAGATGTGGCTGAAAGCAGAAGTCTCGTGCAACATCTATGAATGTCTTCCTTGTGGTTTGAAGAATGGATGCATGTGTGCTGCATTTGTGGTGTTGATGGAGACCACTGCTGCCTACAGGCTCTATAGCCTTTACTAGCCATGCAGGCTATAACCCTACCAGGGCATTAGCAGCCCTGAGAAAGTTGTATAGCAACAGAATATGCCATAATAACCCATTAGCCATATTCTGCAAAGAAGCATGGGGAGGATTAAATAAATTAAATAAAGCTAGCTCAGGGCAGATATATGAATGAAAGACATAAATTAGGGGCAAAAAAATGATCAATGCCCAAAGCATTAGTCATACTTCCAATAAAATCTGTACCATGTTATTCATTCCAGAGGGGTATATAAGGAACCAACATGATTATGAAAAATACCAAGAAGAAATGTGTCTAGGAGTTGGGAACATCCTCTCTACTGAAGAGGTGAGAGAAGAATTCAACAAGGATTTGTTGTTTACCTGCTCTGTGCTTAGCCCTAAGCTGGGGAGCAGGAAACTCCTTCTAATCTTGAGGAACCTACCAGACTGGTTTGTGGCTAGCCCACCTGTCCTAGTGGGTTGAGACTACCCATCAGGCATGGAGGCAGCTGAGAAGCACATTCTCCCCAGGATTTAAAAGACCCACCCTCAACATGGAAAATCAAGCTAAAAGCTGGCACCTTCAGAGAGACTTCTGCAATGAGTTCACTGAGATCATTGCAAAGGGAGCCACCAGGGAAATTGGAAGGATGTGGTTGGACAGCATCAGCACCACACATAATATGAGAGAATATTGGATGGTCCTGACTGGTTCAGATATGGCAGAACATTCTACTGAGAAAGCCCAGCAAGCCTTCCTGTAACCCACTCTCCACTGAACTTATTAAAATGTTGTCAGCTCCCATGTGTGAGAAACACCATGATTTGCACTGTGCATGGGTCTCATTTTTATAGAAATGTGCCACCCTGTGTTTATATCCCGAGTGTTTTTCCTTGGTGTAGTGTTCAGTAGTAATAGAATATAAGACATCATGGGGCCATCTTTGTTATGTTACTTCCAAAACATGGGATCCAGTTGCTGTCAATGTGTTATTTGTGCTGTGCCAATCCTCATCCTCTTCATTTCATCACAGAAAGGAGTTGAGACATAGATCACAGACTCAGTCAAATCACAGTATTTGAGGGGTGGGTGGGAGACCTTTCTGGGAGGAACTGAAGGGCAGGAATCCTTGTCCTCCCCACTCCCACCGGGATTTGAAAACACACTGGAATGTCCTTTCTCCTGGAAAGACTAAGAGGACTCCTGGGAAAAGGGGACTCAGGAGCTGGCCTCATTGACCTGGTTTTTGAGAAGAGTCTATAAGTAGACAGGGGTTGTTCCTGAAGTTTCTGTTATCCAGCCTGGGATCCTAGAAAGAATTTCCATACAGAAATAAAGTATATGTTTGACCATCTCATGCCTCTGTCTCATCTCTGGGGAACCTCAGCACCTTACAGTATGCTGTATGGGGTGGTCTGATTAACCCTACTAACTTGCATAGTCAGAAGGATGGAACCTAACACCCAATAGACTTTTACTGTGACAAAATGGGTTGGCAAATTGTGGGGGCTGTTTGCAGGTAGGGATCTGGGAAGGTAAGGTGGGATTGTGTGAAGTACCCAACAATGTCACCTGTGAACAGAGCTGTGTCCATGAAGGTCCTCCCAGAACAGACACCAAGACAGAGTTAGAAATACAAGAGATTTATTGGAGGGACACCTGGGAAAGATAGAGGGGAGAGGAAGCAAAAGCCTGCAAGAGAAGCCTGAAGCATAGCACAGATCGGACATCTGTGATGAAAGGGGGTGGGAAGGATGGGCAGGTAGAGCCTCAGACCATGGTGCAGCTGTGATGGCTCAGCTGACCCAACAACACCACAGGTTGCCCATAGAGGGGCACCTGGGTGGCTCAGTTGGTTGAGCATTGGATTCTTGTTGTCAGCTCAGGTCATGAGGTCACAGTTCATGAGATCAAGCCCTATGTGAGGCTCTGTGCTGACAGTACAGAGCCTGCTTGGGATTCTCTCTCTCCTTTCCTCTCTGCCCCTCCCCCACTCATGCTTGCTCCCTCTCTCTCTCTCTCTCTCAAAATAAATAAATAAACATTAAAAAAAAAAAAAGGTGTCCCATGGCATAAATGGACAGGTCTGGCACCCCTGCCACACATGGTCACTGGAAACTCACCTGGGAGAGAGCGGGCTGCATCTGAGCCTACAGTAAGTCCTGAGGCACTGCAGCGGGAGGCTGCTAGCTGATTCCCCCCACCCCCAATTCTTTTTTGAAGGGACATAAGAGCTGGGACTCCCATGATTGCCACCAGAGCTTTGGTCCTGCCCCCTGTGTTTAAAAACACTGCCAGGAAACCAATGGCAGAATTCGAAACCTTAATGGTAATGTCTGTGAACCTTGGCAACCTGTCTCCTACTTCCTGGGGCCACCGTGTACCACCTCACCTCTCAGGCACCTCTCCCAAAAGAGTGAGGGGAGCTGTCAGTGGACTTGCAATGACAAAGGTTGTATAGACGTTGAAACAGGGACTTTTGAGGAGAATATGGACAGTTACCCAACATATAGAGCATCAGATGCAAATACTAAAAATGTTTCCATTTAAATCAAAACACTTTAAACTGATATTCTTGTAGAAGCTTCTGGGGATCCACAAACCGCTTCAAGATTTCCACAAGTCCTATATAAGACATTGCCTGTGTGTGTTTGTGTGCGTGTATGTAATAAGAGGTGCAAAACCTGAATCCTGCCTAAAGAAATAAGCCGCCCTCTGTTCTCCAGAGAAGGAGAGAAATGATAGTGTTTATAAGACAAGGGATGAGCAGCCTTGAGACCATCAGAGCACAGTGACAGGTATACACCACCCTGGAGAACCAGAGCAGCTCCTGGGAACTGGAAACTGCTTTGGAACAAAGTCATAATTCACCACAGATGCCCAGACGAGTTAAAGCTGTAAAACATCATTAAAGATGTCCATGGCAGTAAAAACACCAAATTTTATGATTTAGGGGTGTACTCATCCTTCTCTATGGGAAGACAAGTATTTGTTAGGTGAAGAAGGACTAACCTGAGTCATGTGCAAACAAATCACACCAGCTATGGAGTATGGATTTTCCCGTGGAAAGAAAAGACGTTTCATTTAGTCCTGTAGGCACATGTGGCCCCCATACACATTGCAGATGCTTGGCTTTTGGAGCTACAGCTGCCTGTGGTGATACACCCCCCAGGGACTGTCTCAATCCCTTTTACTGAGTATGAGTGTATGTGAGGGTACATGAGTGCACAGATCTCCTCAGCTCTGGAAGCTTAGGGGGGGATTTCAGTCAAGACCCCAGGCAGCCTCACCCCAGGTGAGGTGGGGACACACCAGGCATGTTCCCCTCATTCATCTTCAAAGGTAAGGGGGGCATCTGGCTGTAGAAACTGCTTTCCTGACCCCCATAGTATGCTGAGATGCCCTCATTTATCTGTATCCAGTTCAGGAAAACAGGGAGGAAGGGGAATGAGGCCAATTAAAGGGCATATCTCAACTCACCAAATTCAGCATAAAGCGGGAGCAACTTTTGATCCTGGCCTCCCTCTCAAGCAGCACAGCCAGGAAGAAGAACAGGCTGTTGATTAGAAGCAAGGCCTAACGGGGTATCAGCATTGACATGAGCTTGATGGGAGGCTGCCCCTTCCCTGTCACTCTCCCATGGCGTGGTAGCAGTACACGTCACACCAGCTCCAGAGATTTTCATGCAGACACATCCAAACCCAGGTGCTCTGCACTGCGTGCACCTGTGTCCTTTCTCTCTTCCTGCCTCTTTTTATTTCCAGTTTCCTTTTGTTCTCCATGCTTTACTCCAACATTGTTCCCATCCCTGGAAGCCCTCTCCTGGCACTCTCCCTGCTGAAATCTCTAGGTTTCTTTTTTAATTTTTTAATGTTTATTTTTGAGAGGAGAGAGAGAGAGAGGGAGGGACAGAGAGTATGAGTGGGGGAGGGGCAGGAAGAGAGGGAGACACAGAATCTAAAGGAGGCTCCAGGCTCTGAGCTGCCAGCACAGAGTCCAACACGGAGCTCGAACTCACAAAGCACGATGAAATATCTAGGTTTTAATGCCACTACTCTGGATGCCTTCCTGGTGCACTCATCAATAAAGAGAGGATTTGGTGTGATAGTGAGAATGACCATCCCTCACAAATCCCCTTTCCCATCTCCCCAAATTCCCCTGTGCCCACTCCATGTACCCACCCACTCACACTTTCCTCTCATCCCCTCACCCCACCTCCCACTCATCCACTTTCCTTAATTGAGATGCCCTCAGAAAAGGACTCCTGAATTAGTCCCTATACTTAAAAGAAGCAGCCAACATAATAGACCCAGCCTCCAGGCTGGGAGGGAAGAACAGCAAATTCCAGGGCTGCCTAGTTCCAGTGTCATCATCTAATCATGGCAACGTACGGATTTGGAGAACACTGGTGCATGAAGAGACCGCCAGACACAGTGAAGAAGAAGGGCAAGGCAGTGCATGCTCACTGCCCACAAAGTTCTTTCTGAACTAGGTTGCTCCTTGCTGATCTATGCCCATTGCCCTCTTGTTCCTTAACCACCACCTGGAGAGGTATTTGTTTTGGCAGAAGAGTCCTATGGGGCAATAACTATTTCTTAAAGATGGCAGCCACCTGAATTGGTCCATATGGTCAAAAACAGATGCCGTGAAGGATGATTATGATCATGGTTCTGCTTTGGCCTCAGAAATTTGAGGACAACCCAAACACTTTCTCAAAGCAGGAAGCAGACCTTTTCAGTTTATTTTATACCTGTCAAGATTTGGCAGCTGATAATTCAACCTCATCCCATTAAACATTTGCCTGGCCCTCCTGACATAGCAAGTGCCCTGCTGGGGATTTGGGAATATAAATTTCAGTAGCACTTGGTCTCTGCCCTCGAGTCCAGAGGGACAGACAGATGTTCACCATAGCCCAGTGGGAGGAACAACAAATCAGAGATGCTAGAAAGCACACTTTATGCCACACCTCACCAAATGTCACTAAAAGATCACAAAGTCTTAAGCCCAGTGTATTCCCTGGTGACAGTGCACACAAAATCACACATGAAATGTTCGCCCGTTGCAATGACTCACTTCCAAAACCCCTCAAGTTTTTAAGGTCGTGAAGTTTCACTCCCTTATCAGATGCATCTTCCTTTCTACTGTTAATTTCAAATCCTCCCAAATCAAACGCCAGTCCCTCAGCAGTCCCAGTGGAATATGACTACCACCACCTCTAGCCCCACCTCTGGCCAGATTCCTCATTGGTGCCACAGGACTGCTCTCTGCTGCCCTCTGGAGCACTCTATTAAAAATGCACAGGTTAAAGATTCAAATGAATGAAGTACCCAACACTAAGGTTTTATGTTTATATATATATCCAGCTTGTAGGGAACTCACTTTGAAGTGGCCTAGGAATCAATGCCATGAGCATGATTTTCCTGTGCTTCCATGATTTTCTTGGTTACAGATTTGAAGAAAGGAAGACACACATTAGAATATATGGGGCCTGGAAATAGGGACTTGTCATTATGGACATATAGTCACATGTGCTTCCGCTCCCACCAGGACAACCCCCAGTCTTATCGTGGGAGCCAATGGTGGGGCTCCATAATGAAGATCCCACATTCCTAATCATGGTGTATATTCTGCCAACTCCCAGATGCCTCATAAGGGTCCTCATGTTCCAGTGGGAGCTGTCATAGTGGTGGGTGAAGATCAATGGATGGTTATGCCTACCACCCAGAGATATGCAGAAAGCAGGGCACAGTCTCTGAGCAGCCCACCTAGAGATGCCATGCAAGGTCCTCTCTTTAAGAAACAGTAAGGTTCTCTGCTTCTCATGTTGCTGCTGATGCCAAATTGTGGCTGGGCAAGCTCAGATGCCCATCTAGGGCAATACCTGATTGGTAATCAGGAATAAATAGGAAGCATTTCTTTTGCATCAGATACTTTAGGTTTATCAGGGCCACTCTTGGCTTCAATCTACACTGGCGTTGGATTTGGAACTGGATGCCTTGGATCAGAAGCATCAAGCCCAGCAACTTCTTACCCCTACCAGATTATTGTCATGAATCTTTGCAGATTTCCCACACAGAAGTCAGTTCCCATGTCTCCTAAGGGACTGGGAATAAATTCTCAAAAGCGTGACCAGAGCAGGCAGAATAGGATGACCCACACCCTATTCTGTGTGTTCTGGGAGACATCTCATACTGCACTGGCTTCAGGGTCCAATGGCATGAACAAGACATGATTCTGTAAGCTAATTTTTCAAAAAGAAGAGGACACTGAGCTTTTGAACCAGCATAAACCTACTCTCAACTATCCCAAAGGCAGGATGAGTGAATAGCCCTTGCCTTTTTCTATATATCCCCCTAAAGCTTGAGACCCATTGGCTCTGGGTTATTCATGTTACCTGGATTGCATCTGTTTACAAAATAGTGCGGGAGAAGGGGAACAGAATATGATATCCCTGACGTCTTTGTTTGATAGAGGAAAAGGGCATGTGAGTGAAAGTAGAAATGTGTGCTCTAGATAAGTTAGAGGGTTTGAAAGGCAGAACAGAATTGCTTCCTTCCCTCTCCCAACTCAAATGTAATAATAAAGACAATAACAATAACAAGTATTACACTCTGGATCTCTTGTGCCAAGTATTTCATGTACATTATCAGGTTTCATCTTCACATGCCATGAAATAAATATTATTATTGGCCTTAATTTAATAGGAGAACAATGAGGCATAGAGAATAACTTGCTTGAGATCCCATTGCTAGAACTGACTCTCAGAGCTGCCCAATTACAAAGCCCACAGTCTTTTATTAAATAAAATTTTTTAATGTTTATTTATTTATTTTTAATATTTTATTTATTTTTGAGAGAGAGAGAGAGACAGCATGAGCAGGGGAGGGTCAGAGAGAGAGGGAGACAGAGAATCCGAAGCAGGCTCCAAGCTCTGAGCTAGTTGTCAGCACAGAGCCCAATGCGGGACTCAAACCCATAAACCGTGAGATCATGACCTGAGCTGAAGTCGGATGCTTAACCGACTGAGCCACCCAGGCGCCCCAATGTTTTATTTTTGAGAGAGAGAGAGAGAAGCAGACTGAAAGCGGGAGGAGGGGCAGAGAGAGGGGGAGATACAGAATCGCAAGCAGGTTCCAGGCTCTGAGCTGTCAGCACAGAGCCCGACACAGGGCTCAAACCCACAAACTGTGAGATCATAACTTGAGCCAAAGTTGGTCGCTTAACTGACTGAGCCACCAGGCACACCCCGCCCTAAGCCCACAGTCTTAAGCAAGACCCTCTGCTGTCTGTCATTCACTGTATTCCTAGGCCTCTCTCCTTCTTTAAAAGGTGCCACAGACCAAGCTGGAAGAAATAGCCCAAAAACACGGCCAAAGTGCTAATTCAAGAGATGGTGCTTCTAGGAGCAGCAAACTTCCATAGTCCTATTAAATCATCAGAAAAACATTTCAAAGGGTAAATTGTCTTCATATTCTCTGTAGTCATTCTTACAATTATGTGTGGTATGTGGCCAGGTTCTAACTCTGATTTGAAGACTGCTTATCAAGGATTTCCAGCTGTAATTAATCTTGGCACATTTAGCCTTGGGTGCACAGAATTCCCTAGATATGCATTTCTCTGGAGGATAAAGGGATGAGGAAGGATAACACATTACGTTTACACTAACAACTTAAAAATCTGTGTCCTATCAGGCCAGACTATCAGCTAGGTATTGGAGGTAGAGGTGGGGACCACTGGACTGGCCATGAAAATGGTGCACAAGGGGAGGGTTCCCTGGGGCCAGCCTGAACCAGATCGTTGCCCACAGGATTGCTGAGTCATGAAAGAAAGATGAATTCAATACCCAAGAAAAGGAAGTAGAAGTTGGAAACTGGAGGGACGAAGTCAACTGTTTCAAACCCTAAGGGGCATTAAACATCACTTAGGAAATTTATCAAGAGCTAGATTCCTAGCTTCATTTCCAGAGATCCTGACTTAGTAGATCCGCATTTTAACAGACATGTCAGTTATTGTGATGCAGGTGGCCCATGGAACCACTGGGCAAGACAAAACTTAAACGGAAAACAGATTGGAAAGTCATTGAGAAGGGGTTTTGACAGGAAAGGATGAATTATAAGCAGGTGAATGGAGGGGGGGGTCCTAACACACAGTCTTGCCTCACTTAGTCAAAGTAGGCTCTCAAAGAATTGGGATAAAGAAGGAGTTGAGAGCTAGGCTCCAGGGTCAGTGCCACAGAGGGGAGAGGGACAATGGGTAGAGATGTAAGAGGGGGTTACAACTCAATCCACTTTTCACCTTTGGCCCGTCTGAGTCCCCATTCCCAGTGTTTCCTTCTAGCATTCCAAAACTGTCCCTCTAGCACAAAGTAGCTTACTATCCTCCACCAACCTCCTGTCCCTGTTTTGGTCTTCTTTCAGTCAAGTTTGCAAAATCAGAATTAAAGTACAGAATTTTTACTTCCCAGATTTCTAGACATGTGCCATAGCTGCCAACTTCTGGGAGGCCCCAGTGTTGAACTGTGTCCAGCTCAGGATGGAACTGTTTTCCCTGAATTCTAAAACAATTCCCAGACCATTTTATGGGAAAGCACTTTATTTTTATACAGTCTCAACATTCATTCCAATTTTATGATTTTTTTCAATTATTTACAACTTTCCCCTTATGTTCAACCCAGATTCATATCCAAGCAGAGGAAGGAGTCTAGATGTCAGAGCAACGTGGTNGGATATATTTTCTTTTTACAACAAGTAAAGATACTATAAACCATAGCTATCTCCAATTTTATCCCTTTTTAGATAATAGACAATGTGATGTGCTCCTGCATTGTGAATGCAGAGGCAGTACCTGGCATGTGGTTGAGAGCTGGGATATGGTATCTCTGGATGCCCTTTCTTGGCTACATAGTCAGAGCAGGGTTCATAGTGAGCTTCCCTGAAACTCACCCTTTCAACAAACATTTACTGAATTCCTAGAAATGTTTCCTCACAGATGATGAGTAATTTCCAAAGAAGCCACACTGGTGCTTTGCTACTAGATGATCCTGTGACAAGCAATATGAAGCTTCCTTCAGGTCTGGCCATGCCTAGTTCTTCATTCATTCCTGGAACTCCCACAACACACCAGACCCTGTGCTGGGCATCAGGGAGGCAATGAGTGAAAAAAGGCATGGGTCCTATTGACAAGCAGCTTTCAGGCTAATGGAAAGACATGCTGATCAAATAATCCCATGAAAGAAGGCATAATTAAAAACTGAGATAAGAGCTATTAGAGAAAGAAAGGTTCTGTTACATAGTAACTGGACCCAGCACCTAAGAGCATGGGTTCTCTGAGAAAGTGAGGCCCTACGGAGTAAGAGTAACCCAGACAAAGAAGAAAGAGTATTCCAAGTATGTGAATGGCCTGGAGAAAGGTCTGTGATGGATGGGATTATAGCATATTTGAGGGACTGAAAGCACAAGACCCATGAGCCTGGCTGGAAGAAGAAGACACAGAGGAAGGCAAGGCTGGAAGAGAAGGAGGCAGAGGACCTTGGACACCCTTATGGGCCTTGATAAGCATTATGGTCTTCAGCCTTATAGCAAAGCAAGCCAGCAAAAGATTTAGGAGGTGATAGGATCAATCTGCTTTTGGAAGACCACTCTAGCCACAGGAAGACCAATTAGGAGGCGATTGCTATGGTTCAAAAAAGAAGAGATGGGCACAAGGGGATGGATTTGAGAAATCTGTAGCCTATATGAGAAATATTTATTTATTGATGGGCTTCACTGGTTATGGAGAAAGAAGAGGTCTCGAGGGTGAATTTGGTGATTCTTACTCACGTGATTAGTTTAATGCTAGTGCCATTTACTGAAAGAGGGAACACTGGGATATCAGCTTGGGAAAAGAGGGCAGGCAGAAATATTACATGTTTGATCTTAAACATGTTCAGTGTGAGGTAACTTAGAGACAGCAAAGGAGATATCCAGCAAGCAGTTGGATATGCAGATTTGGAGCTCAGGGAGCAGACTGGGCCAAGGACGTTGATTTCCAAGTCAATTATAGATGAAACTTGATGCCATGAGCATGAATAAGCTTGCCAAGTATTATAGTATTGGGTACTCAACTGCAACATTTAATAGCTGGGGAGAAAAGGAGTTATATTGTGCTGAGAGAAAGAAAACAACAACAGGGCAATATGGTATCTAGGAAGCCAACAATGAAAGAGAATGTTTCAAGGAAAGGATTCTGTGATGTTGAATTCTGTGAACAAATTGAAGAAGAGGAAACATAGAAAATGCCCAGAGGGTTTAGTTGATGAAAAGATCTGTGGTGGCTACAGCAAGAGTTGTTTAAGTGGGGTCCTGAGCTGAACAAATCGCAGTGAGCTGAGGAAGAAATGTTTGATGAAGAAATAGAGACCCAGACCTTAAGGCTAGTTTAGAGGAAGAGGAAGAGAAGGTGGTAACTAGAGGGAATGTGGATCCAAGGAAGGTATTTTTAATTTGTATTTGTTGTTTAATAGAAGAGACTTGGACATAATTCAATGCCTACAAGAATGATCTTTTTTTTAATGTTTATTTTTTGAGAGAGAGAGACAGAACGCGAGTGGGGGAGGGTCAGAGAGAGAGAGGGAAACAGAATCCGAGGCAGGCTCCAGGCCCTGATGCGGGGCTCAAACCCACCTGAGATCATGACCTGAGCTGAAGTTGGACGCTCAATCAAATGAGCCACCCAGGGGTCCCAAGAATGATCTTTTTGAGGAGCACTCAATGCATAGGAGAGAGAAGAGAAAATTGGTAGCAAACAATTTCTGGGAAAGCAGGAGGGTGGCATGCAGAGAGCACAGCTGGAAGATGGGGGACAAAGAGAGAGGGTAGGTTAGGAGATTTGAAAGCAGGATATCAGAAAAATTTCTCTAGCTGATTGCTTCAATTTTCTCTAAGAAACAGAAAGCAGGGTCATCACTGGTAATGGGGCAAGAAGTTGGGGAACAGGGTTAAAAGCTAATGGTTGGGGAGGCATATAGAAGATTTCAAATAGTCATTGCAGACTGTCCAGAAACTCTGTTTCAGTCATTCTGGAGTGGGGCCTACAAATCTACAGCTGATTCTGAAACATGTGTTTCAGGGACCAAGCTTTGGGAAACACCAGCCTGGGGACATGTACCCTTTTAAGTTCCCATATGAAACGCACCATCAAGAATGGAAGAAAGAATGGTTTCCAAGAAGACTGTACGTGACAATCTGTATAATTCTATGTCTTCAGATGGCTCCACTCTCCCAAGAGGGCTATTTGACCAAGGCAGCTCTGAAGCCATTCTTGACCTTATATAAAATTTAATCTTAATTTAGTTCTAAGGCAACTCAACATTAATTTGAACTTGGTCTTCTAATAAACAGGGTTGTATTTCATCTATAAACCATGTCCCATTCTACTTAACCCTCGTGTTCCCAGAATTACTGTAAGTTACAACATAGTCATTATCTAGTTTATGAGAATTCCAAGGTATGAGCCTCATCAAAAGGTAACAATACATGAGTATGCACACAATCTAAAATCTGAATACCTAACTATAAATTTCAAGCAAAATAGATCAGAACCAGCTTTACCCAATTTAATTTTGGAAGAAGAATAATGGTACAAGTTTTGAAAAAGCATTATAGGGGCACATGAATGGCTCAGTCGGTTAAGCGTCCAACTTCAGCTCAGGTCATGATCTCATGGTTTGTGGGTTTGAGCCCCACGTCAGCTCTGTGCTGACAGCTAGCTCAGAGCCTGGAGCCTGTTTCAGATTCTTTATCTCCCTCTCTCTCTGACACTCCTATGCTCACACTGTCTCTCTCTCTCTCTCTCTCAAAAATAAATAAAACATTAAAAAAATTTTTTTAAAGAAAAAGCATTATAACTATGCAAAGATCATCTTACCACATAAATCATTTCTGTCCATGATTTCAAGCCTGAGGATGGAGAAGTGACCTCTACAAAGAGGTTTCCAGTCATTAATGAACTGTTCATTCTTTGCTTGGCCAACACCTATTGATCCCTCAAATCTCTGATTAAATGATACTTCTTTGTAAATGTTTCTCCACACCTCCAACATTAATAGGCCTCCCCCTCAAACAGATCTCCATCAGTATTTTCTCTCATACCATCTTGTTCTTTTTCTTCATGACACTATCTCCACTTGCAAATATTTATTATTTATGTGATATTTTTAAGTTTGTATCACTGTTAGACTGTAAGTCCTGTGAGGAGCTCAAGTTCGTTTTATCATATGATGTACACCCATTTCTTAGCACAGTATCAGCACAAAGGGCTGATTTTAGATTACGTGGTTTAGCTCAATAAAGGTCTATTGAATAAATAAATAAATAAATGTACATTAGGAGTCAACCTTACCCTGTCCTTGCTGGTTTCCAGAGCAACATGCAGTGAGTTCAGCTGACAGTGTGACATCCAGGCAAGAGAATCTAAGGCAATAGCTCTCAAACCTTTGTGACTATCACTTAGTCAAAGAAAGCTATGCCAATAAACAAAGAACCATGACGATAACACAAGCATATTTTGAGGGAATCATACAGACATTAACTTTAGCAATACTTTCATGCAAATGTAAGTCATAACACGTTGTAGGATTAACCAAACAGCCTCAAAAAGGATAAATTAATACTTTAAAAATCAAGAAGAGTTGCATTCAATTGCCATCCCATAAACTTGGGATACTGCTAATGATAAACAGGTAACAAGCCACTCCACTCTCTGGTCTTCACAGCATTGTCAGGCACAGTGAAGTAACCAGACTTATTGGCAGAATGCTGAATTAGAATCCTCAGGAAATTCTAGCAAGTATTAACATGAGTTTCTTGAGAACCAAATTTTAGTAACTCTCAATAATACACCTAGTAGTTACTAGTAAACAACTTACTAAGTCTGCATAATTGCCTGCCATTTGCCTATAAGAACCTGGGTTTTTGGATTTATTCCCTGCTCATCTAAAGGCTCCTCAAGGCTTACCAGATGACTAATTATATCTGAGTACTACTGGTCTAGGAGGCGTGCAATCCAGCCACTTCTCTAGTTCTCCTCTGTTCTGTCCTTTGATCCAGTGGGAACATCAGACAGCCGCACACTTGGACCACGTTAGCTGTGGCTCCTGTTGGTCACCTTCACTGAGTCGTGTTAATGTCATGCTTTTGGTTAGACTTGTTCTAAGAAACAATTAAA
This sequence comes from Crocuta crocuta, assembly GCF_008692635.1. NCBI lineage: Eukaryota > Metazoa > Chordata > Mammalia > Carnivora > Hyaenidae > Crocuta > Crocuta crocuta. The sequence continues at coordinate 818,687 of NW_027530368.1, forward strand.
TGAAACCCACTTCTGTATTTGCCATAAAAGTCACTGTGAATATTATCTATGTTTTTATTATATAAATTGTATATAATCTATATATAATCATGATTAGGATGACAGAGTTTACTATGTGCCACTCACAGTTCTAAGGGCTTAGTATGTTTTGCTTCATTTAGTCTTCACATATCCCTAAGGAGGAAGGTAGTATCATTAATCCATTTATCCACAATGTCACACCATACTCCTTAATCTCTACTTGAGAATTTCTTTTGGAATTTATTGCCAAAAAAATTTTTATCTTTATTGGGAAACTGGTATACCTCCTACTTCCTGATCATAAATACTATAATATTTATTGCTTCCTTTGATCCCTGGATTCCAAAAATGTTCAGTAGAATTTGGGTCTTCAACACAGGCTGGTATCATCTTATCATAGGTACATTACTTACACTTATTTGTCTGTGTACTGACTTTCTACTTCCATTTTATTTGCTTTGTTGTATATGTCCTTGCTACTAATTGCTTCAGAACTTTTTGGAAACAAGAAAAGTAGAAATCAACCTAGTTAAACAAAAATACATACTTTGAGTTTAACCTGAGAGAATTATGTCTGAGGAATCGGTGAATGCAGATTGAGAACACAACTCCACCACTAGGGATAAATATGAAACAATTCTGGAAGTCAAATATTTTTTCCCAAACCTCCTACAATATAGTGGCTATTCATATATTTTGAGAAAAATGGAGTTATTAGATACCATCCAGGGAGACCCCTGAATGAAAAACCTTTTGGCCAGAACATCAGAGGCCTTTAGAGAGAATGGGAACACCTGTATTACAGAAACCATGCCAGGAGTAGGTATCTTTGTGAATAATCATCTGTTAGGTGTCTCTTACTGTAATATGAATACATTATTAAAAGAAAATATTTATAGAATAACTTGACCTTAAACACGCATGTGTTGCAAGGGGTCAGGGTAACTCTCACACTCTGTTTTCTCTGGCAAATAAGTATAACTGTCCATAAAAGCCAACATATGAGAAAACCCTTTAAAAAAAAAACAATGCAGTCAGAATAAACAAGGCATACCACTACTCACTTTTTATCTAAGAAGCGTTTGGTATTGCAGTTTGCCTCAGCAATGGGTCTAGAAATGCCAAGTGTTTATTTTAGCAGCTATGATGACCATGGAAATATGTTCTTCTCCTCCTTAAGACTCTTAAAATTCTTGGGGAGAGATGGTTTAAAGTTTAATAATAAATGTAGTTATTATCCAGATTTCATCAGAAAAAAATAAACACAAAACAATTGAGAGAGAAGGACATCAAAACCTCCTGCACTTCTTTTTGTGACTCCAGTTAGATTTTCTTAGCCAGTTCATGCTGCAGTTCAGTGCAAACCTTCTAGAATTCTGGACATCAACTCTATGATCAATGCAATGACTCTAACTGTTCTCAGAAACAGTGCTTGCAAACTGAATTTTGAATGCTCAGAATCTCTAGCTTTATCAGTGTTCCAAAGGAGTTCTGATTCCTCCCTCTGAAAGTTTATGCTTCAGACGATCAGTCTGATTTATCACGAATTTGTATCATTTTTCAAGAACTGATGTGTTCAATTTACTTCCTCTTAAACCTCTGGGCTCAGAATGCTTGACTAGGCTCTGGGAATGTGCATCTGATTTAAAGAAGTTCTTATCTAATAGATACTCTTTTTTCCTTCTCCCACAAAGCAAAAAACACCCTTAATTGAATAAAGAGATGTAATAAATGTCTGCATCCAGGAAGAACTACCAAAAGCTTTGTTCATTGCACCTCTTCCCTTTAGACCAGTAGTTCTCAACTGTAATGTGCATATGAATATGTACACTGTGCATATGAATATGTACTGTGCAAGAAGCCTGGGGTGCTGCTTAGAGTGCAGCGTCTGAGCCAGCAGGTTTGGAGCAGGGCTGAAATTTGTGACGCTGACGAGCTCCCAGATACTGCTGGTGGTGGTGCTGACCCACAACCCTTGGAGTAGCCAGGACCTGCAGAATCTAGACCAGTGTGCCACAGATGTAATTTAAATATCCTAGTAGCCACATTAAAAAATTTTAAGGTACAAGTGGACATAATCTAACAATATATTTTATTTACCCCAAAATATCCAAATATTATCAGTTCAACAGGTAATCAATATAAAAATTACTAGATATTTTGCACTTTTTTCATACTAAGTCTTCAAAATCATGTATTTTACATTTAGAGCACATCTCAAAGTACACTAGCCACATTTTAAGTGTTCAGTGGCCACACATGACTAGTGGCTACTACATTGAACAGCATAGGTCCAGAGAGTCTCCCTGTCTTCTCAGGAGAAATTCTGTCCAGAACTCTTCAGTGTTACAAAATTCTGTGGGTGTCAGGCTGTGAGACCACTCCAGATGACAGTCGTTAGGGTGATGGCATCATCTGAGTTGAGAATGGCAGTTCTAATTTGGGAATGAGCTTATTAAAAACCAGTAGGGCCTCCCTAGGCGGTAAGAGCCTCTCCTGTTTAGGGCACAGATAATCCTTAGCATTGTTTCCTTTGTCTTGGCACTTCCTGGTTGTGAGTTAATAGAGGAGCCTTGAGCCATGTGTGAGCAAGCACCAGACAGCACAGGACCCAGAATCCTCACTTAGGAGACTGAGTTTTATTCTAAGAGCATTGGGGAACCATTACAAGATTTTAAGTAGAGAAATACAGTACAATCAGGTTTTCATCTGGGAAAAATTTTTTAGCAGTAACAGAAAAATGTTCTGGAGGAAGACAAGATTGAACGCAAGGAAGGTAGTCAGGAAAGTTTTTCAGAAATCCAGGCTAAAGATGATAATGGTCTGAGTTAAGAAACTAGTTCAGTGGCTGGAGGAGGGAAAAGGAATAAAGAGGATTTTATTGATATGTCTTGGTGGTAGACAGGAGAATCCAGGATGATGCCCGGGTGTATCTGGCAAGGCCCCAGGAGGAGAGCACACTCAAATCAGGAGACTGGGAAGAAGACTAATAAGGGCATTGTTTACAGCAGTGCAGGGGGTGTCGCTCTGCAGCTGGAGCTGATGCCGCCCCCAGCCCTGAAGGCACAGGGGAGAGAGCAGTTACTGGACCCAGAAGGAGAGATTGTAGGACCGGGGCCACCAAGACAGCAGCAGTGACCTCAGGTGGGACAACACAGCCAGTCAGAGACAAGCCAGCAAAACCAGTGTAGAGTGAAAGCTATGTGTATTTTAGATTTCTGTAGAAACTGCCAAATGGCTGTTTTGTCTGTTCCTAGTCATTCTATAGACTCTCCCAGCAACAGTATAGAAGAATTTCTCTTTTTCTTACTTCTTAGAAACAATGTATATTATCAATCTTTTAAAAAAAATTGCCTACTGTAATGGTTAATTTTATGCGTTAATTTGGTGAGGCCATGGTACTCAAATATTTGTTTAAATCCCAGTCTAGGGGCGCCTAGGTGGCTTAGTTGGTTAAGCGTCCGACTTTCGCTTAGGTCATGATCTCGCGGTTNCTAAAAGTATTTTTTTAGATGAAATTGACTTTGAAATCAGTAGATCTTGAGTGCAGCAGATGACCCTTAGTAATGTGAGCAGGACTTCCAATCAGTTGGAGACCTTAGGAGAAAAAGACTGAGGTCTCCCAAGAAGAGGGAATTCTGCCTTCAGACTGCAGCTGCAACATTAGTTCTTGTCTGGGTCTCCAGCCTGCCCACACGCCCTGCCAGCCTCCACATATCACATGAGCCAATCCCTTAAAGTGATCTATTACACACACACACACACACATTTACACAGCCTTTGGTTCTCTTTTTCTAGAGAACCTTGACTAACACACCTCTTCAGCTAGAAATTACATCTCAGCATAGTTTCAATCTGCAATTTTCTGATTATTACTGAAGTTCACATTATAGGTTGGGTTTTTGTTTTTTTTTTTTACCATTTTCATTCCTTTTTCTGTGTTTTTCTTTTTTTTTCTTCTTTTCTTTTTTTTTTCTACAAATAGTTTATTGTCAAGTTGGTTTCCATATAACACCCAGTGCTCTTTTTCTGTGTTTTTCTACTGAGCATTTTGATGTTTTCTTGTAGGAGCTCTCTCTATATATATATATGTTGATTTGTATCTTTATTTTGTAAGTTGCAATTTTTCTCACCATCTGCTCTCTGTCACTGACCTGGTAAACTCTGTTGCCTCTAAGCTTAGAAGTGCTCCAGAGTCCATGAGGAAGAATGGTTCTTACCCCTCTACCCATCCATGCCCAAGACTGTTCAGAGTTGCAATTTTTATCTAGGCTCATTTCTCCATCATTTGATTATATCTACCTTCTGTCTTTTAAAAATGTTCAAAGCCTACAATTTACAGTGCTTTTGTGGATGCATTTCTCATACTTTTTCTGACATTTCAGCCGGATTTGGGGAGGGCGGGAGCTGAAGGGAGTGAGTGGCCAGCTGCCCATATTGAACCAAAAACTGGGGGAATCACTTAACAATAAAAGCAGGCTAAGAGTTTTCAAAGTCTCTAGGACTCAGCTGGTTATATATTTTTAAACCCATTCAATTAACAGAGCCCAAAGCCATACAATTACCCTTAACTTGCCATGAAGAAAGAACAGAACAGTAGCACGCTCTTTTAAAAGTGCCAGTAAGTGCCTAATAAGTGGGATGCTATACAAGAAAACTATAGGAATACACCTTTGGAAACCCAAAAGTTTACCACAGAGAGGTAGCAATAGAACCACGAGGGGAGTTAAAATAATATATAATTATGCATACAATTCAGACTATTTTTCTTGGGGCGTCTGGGTGGCTCAATTGGTTAAACGGCCGACTTCAGCTCAGGTCATGATCTCACAGTTCGTGGGTTTGAGCCCCATGTCGGGCTCTGTGCTGACAGCCAGCTCAGAGCCTGGAACCTGCTTTGGCTTCTGTGTCTCCCTCTCTCTCTGACCCTCCCCTGCTCATGCTGTCTCTCTCTCTCTCAGAAATAAATAAAACATTAAAAAAAAAAAAGACTATTTTTCTTGTGGTTTTCATGAAACAAAAAAATGAGAAAATACTACTTTTTACATTATACATGATTTACAAACAAGAATTCAACATGCATGAACTCAGAACTCCCTCTTTGAACAACATGGAACAATTGGGAAAACCATTCACAGACACTGAGAGACAAACAGCAGGTTTCCAAACCCTGCCTGGCCTGGGGAAAACAGCATTTATGGGTGACAGTGGATATAGACAGAAGATTTGTTTCCTAAGTTAGAAACAGATGGCCAATTCCACTTTCTCTATCCCCTAGCAAACCCAGTATATGACAGAATTCCAGCATGGTTGTTCTATATGCCTACCTCCCATCCCAATCCAGCAGCTCCCCTCCATTTTCCTTTAGGAAAACCTTGGGGGAGCTGCCAGGCATATTGCCCTGGCCTTTCTCTAACAAAAGGGTAGGTGCACAACCCAAGCTTGCCCCAGGAATTTACAGTGCAAAATGAAAATGCACTGATATAAGGTTAATATACAAAACTCAATCACTTTCCTATATGCCAGTAATGAACAAGTGAAATTTCATGTTGAGAACACAATACCATTTACATTAGAATCCTCCCAAATTAAATACTTATATATAAATCTAACAAAATATATATAAGATTTGTATGAGGAAAACTACAAATCTCTAATGAGAAAATCAATATTCATTGCAAGGAAGACTCAATATTGTCAAGGTGTAAGTTCTTCCCAACTTAATCTACAGACTTGATGCAGTCCCCATCAAAATTCCAGCAAGTTATTTTGTGAATCCTAAAAATTAATTCTAAAGTTTCTATAGAGAAGTAAAGAACCCATAACAGCCAACACAATATTAAAGAAGAACAAAGTTGAAGGACTGACACTATCCAATTTTAAGACTTACTATAAAGACACAACAATGAAGACAGTGAATTATTGGCAAAAGAATAGACAAATGGATCAATAGAGTGTCCAGATATAGATCTCCCCAAATATAATCAACCTGCCCTTTGACAAAGGAACAAAGACAATATAATGGAGCAAAGATAGTCTTTTGAACAAATAATGCTGGAAAACTGGACATCACATGCAAAAAAATTTAATCTAGACATAGACCTTATCTTCACAAAAATTAACTCAAAATGGATCACAGATTTATCTTTTTTTAGTATTTAATTCAAACCTATATTTGTAGTTTCTAAAATGTGGATCCACAGATCATTTCCTTGTTACACATGTGTACTAAAGAAAACAAAAGGCAAAAAGAATCGCTACCATGCCTACAAAAAGAATGACTCCCTTACTAACATTTTAAAAATGTAAACTGCAAAACCATAAAACTCCTAGAAGATAAAATAGATGACCTTGGGTATGGCAATGACTCTTTTTAGGCACAATCCATGAAAGAAATAATTGATAAGCAGGACTTCATTACAATTAAAAATGTCTGCTCTGCAAAAGGCAATGTCAAAAGAATGAGAAGACAAGCCACAGACTGGTTGAAAATATTTGCAAGACACATCCGATAAAGGACTGTTATCCCAAATAGATGATTAAAACTCAACAACAAGAACTCTATTTAAAAATGAGCCAAACACCAGAGTCGAGACCCTACCATAGAAGATACACAGGTGGCAAATAAGCAAATGAAATGATGTTCCACATCATACGTCATCAGGGAAATGCAAACCGAAACAAGTGACTAGTACATACTTACTAGAACGGCCAATATCCAGACACTGACAGCACCAAATGCTGAGGAGGATGTGGAGTGACAGGAACTCTCATTCATTGCTGGTGGGAATGCAAAATGGAACACCCACTTTAGAAGTCATTTTGGCAAGGTTTCGGGGGTTTTTTTGTTTATTTATTTTTTTTACAAAACTAAACACACTCCTATCATATGATTCAGTACTTACCAAATGGAGTTGAAAACTTCTGTCATACAAAAACCTGTACATGCATGTTTAGAGCAACATTATTCATAACTGCCCAAACTTGGAAACAACCAGATGTCTTTCAGTGGATGAAGAGATAAATAAACTGTTGTATATCCAGACAATGAAATATCATTCAGCACTGAAAAGAAATTCAGCACTAGCCCAGCACTAGGGAACCTGGGTGGCTCAGTCACTTAAGCGTACAACTCTTTTCAGCTCAGGTCATGAGGTCAAGCCCCGTGAAGGGCTTCATGCTGACAGTGTGGAGCCTGCTTCAGATTCTCTCTCTCCTTCTCTGATCTTCCCCCAAGTGCATTCTCTCTCTCTCTCTCAATAAATAAATATTTAAAAATAAACAAATAAATAGAAATGGGCTATCAAGCCATGAAAAGATAGAAAAGAGGCTAAAATACATATTATATAGTGAAAAAGAAGCCAATCAGAAAATACTAAATATTGCATGATTTCACTATATGACATTCTAGAAAGGGCAAAACTATGGAGACAGTAAAATCATCAATGGTTGCCAGGGGTTTGGTGAGGGGACATGTGGAGTGATGGATAGATGGAAGACAGAAAATTTTTAGGGCAGTGAAAATCCTCCATATGATGGCATAATGATGGAGACATGCTGTTATACATTTATACATGTTATACATGTTATACAGAACAAACATCACCAAGAGTGAACCCTAATGTACCCAGGGGAGTTTGGGCAATTATGATGTGTCAGTGTAGGTTTATCAGTTGTAACAAATGCACCACTCCGGTGGGGTATGCTGATAATGGGGGAGGTTATACACATGTGAGGTCGGGGGTATATGAGAAATTGCTGTGCCTTCTTTTCAATATGGCTATGAACATAAAACTGCTCTAAACAAATTAATGTCTTACTGAAACGAAGATGCAGAGTCCCTTATTCAATGATTATTAAGAATTTCAAGATGGCAACAGCGGAGCATTAAGTTAAGTCAGGACTCTTCAGAACGTTGCATGCCCATGAAGCCAGCCCTCTTTGTCCCACTGGATTCTTGAGAGGAGAGTCACAGTATGAGAAACAGGGAAGCTGAGTCACATCCTCAGCAGAACTGCGTGGGGACGCCCAATCATTCCTGCAAGTAGACCACAGGGACTGCCCTGGTTTCTGCTCTTTGCTTTCCAAGGCTTTGTTGTCCTGTTCTCCAGCTTTGCCTGTAATTCTGTGAACTCTCATTTCCTTCCAATAACTTCTTTGGTTTTGTTTTGCTTTATTTTTCTTTGTAAGTTTCTGTGGCTTGCATTAAGAGAGCCTAATTGACCAGAAAGTTAACAAGTCATTCCCATTTATTCAGCATGGTTTTTGTTTTTTGTGGGGAGTTTTGTTTTGTTTTGGCTTTTTAGGGTTTTTTTGTTTGTTTTTTTTTTGCTTTTTACAAAGCTCGATTCTAAGCATAGGAAATAAAGCAGTGAAAGTAAGATTCTTGCTCTCACTGAGCCTCCTTAACATAATACAAACAATAAGTAAGTCATAAGTAAATAATTTATTTATTTATTTAGAACCATGTAGGTACTATGGAGAAAATAAGTGGGACAACGTGATACAGCATATGTTAGAAGAGAGTCAGCAGCCTTGTTCAGGGCCTTCACATTTGATACTCCCTCTGCCTAGAGCACTGTGTCCCAGACATTTCCTGTGCTCATTCTCTCACTTTATCCAGCTTCAACTGTCACCTGCTCAAGGAGACTCCCCTAACTTATCTGACCCAAGATGGTGCTTCCTTCTATCCCTCCTTGCCCTGTTTATAATTTTCTTCACAGCCTTTGTCATCACCTCCACATTATATATTTATATATTGACTTACTAACTGTTCTACTCTCCCCCTGTAGATATATGCTTCCATTGCTTCCTTTGGTTCATTGCTGTATCACTGCACTGATACAGCGCTGGCAACGAGTGGGTGTTCAACAATATTTGTGGAATGAATTAGTGAAATAATGAATGACTCAGGGTGGTGAGAGAAGGTCTCTGAGGAAGAAACTTGAAGGCTAAAAACCTAAATGAGAAGGAGATGGCTCTGTGTAGAATGTTTTAAACAAAGGTAGCAGCAAGTGTAAAAACACTGAGATGCAAACAAGCTTCCTGTGTTTAAAAAACAGAAAGAAAGGCATCTTGGCACCCAACTCTCCCTCATCTGAGATGAAAAGAGGCTTAAAGATAACTATGGTAGATCAAACCACCTGGACTTGGCTAACAGTATAGATCTGTCCATTGTAGTCCTCTGTTCACAAGGCAGAGGGAGGCCATCCACCACTCTCCAGTGGCATTTTCAGGGTCTCCTGACTACCCAGGCTGAGGGGTGGCATCTGGATATAAGGTTAAGGGTCTGGCTGTGGGCTGCCAGTCTGGCAGCTGGAGGCTGGCTGGACACAAGGAAGATGAAATAATGAACACCTGCTATTCAAGCAGCTGCTGCCAGAAACTGACAGCACTTCAAGTATAGAGGATGCTATTTGAGGGGCATGGCAGCAGGGTTTAGAAAGTGGTGGATTATCAAAGAAATCAGAGACAGAGAGATCGACAGAATGTCTGTGGTTCATGATGGAGCTTCTGAAATCTGAAATCAGCTCTATGTTGGGGCCTGTTTTGTGAGACAGAAATTGTCTTATACCTGACTATACCATCAATGGGACTAGCTAGTACTATGCACACATGCGGCCAATTCTCTCCCCATCAATCATGACATAAGTCTATTTTCAGTCATAGCACACTGCTGCTGCTGAGTCCTGAAACTGACCCCAAACTCCTCTCTGGGCAGTGCTCCAGGCAGCCACCTCTAACTGAGTGGAGTTGACATGTAATATGGGTTTGCCAATCCTGATGTACAGTCTGATGCCCAGAAGTCACCAAGACAGGGTTTTAAATACCTGGGCAATAACTTTTAAAAGTGCAGTTTTTTAGGGTACCTGGCTGGCTAGCTGATAGAACATGTGACTCTTGATCTTGGGGTGTGAGTTTGAGCTGCACATTGGGTACAGAGATTACTTAAAAATAAAATCTTAAAAAAAAAAAGTGGAGTCTTTCAACCTATAGATCTGAAACCTCATGGGGGATTTTAAACTTTTTTCTTGAAGTATAACAAACATAAAGAAAAGGTGCACAGTTTGTAAGGTTATAGCTAGATGATTTGTCACTAAGTGAACATACCCATGCAACAACTACACAGGTCAAGAAACAGAGTATGCCAGCACCTAGGACCTCCCCCACACCTCACTCAATCACTTCGTCATTCCTGTCCCCAAGGGGCCACTATCCTGAATTCAAGCATAGGTAAGTCCTGCCTGTTTCCAACTTCATATAAATAAAAACATACAGTATGTATGGTCTTGTACTTGGCTTCTTTCAGTCACCCTTTTTGTGAGATTCATCAATGCTACTTTGGGAGGGCAGGAGGTGTTACTGTTAGAACACGTGGGGCCTTCAAGGCCACCCTAAGAACTTGAGATTTCATTCCAAGAAAAATGAAAAGCCAGGATGTTTGTTTTGAGCAGAGACATAACCCTGACTTAAGTTTCTAATCACTCTGGCTGCAATGTTAAGAATAGCCACTAGGGGTGCATGGTGAACACGAGGAGACCAGTGGGAAGGTTTCTGCAATAACCCAGAAAGTGAAGGGGGCTGGGACCACAGTGAGATCAGCAGTGGTGGAAAGGAGTGGTCTGCTTTTAGTTATATTTGGCAGGTAGAGCCAATTGAATTTGCTAGTGAATTGGAGGTCAGTGTGAGAGAAAGAGAGGAGACGATAAGAACTCCAAACTTCCTGACCTGAGTAACAAGAATAGAGCTGCCATCCTGTGAGATGGGGAAGGTTGCAGAAAGGGCATATTTGGGTCAGAGAATCAAAAGTTCTGTTTGAGACATGTCAAATTTGAGATGCCTAAAGTTATCCACGTGGAAACATCATATAGGCAGTTAGTTATATGAATATGGAGTTCAAGGGAGAAGTCAGAGTAGAGTTATCAAGTTGAAAAGCATCAGCATAATAGATGGTATTTATAGGCATAGGACTATCTGAGATCACCAAGGAAGTGAGAAAAGACAACCATGAGGCTGGTATTTGAGCTGAGTCCAAAGGCTGACTGCAATCTCATAAGCAGGAAAGAAAGAAAAGACATATTAATGATAAAGTAGCCAATGTTTTTTTAAGTTTATTTATTTTGAGAGTGGGGGAGAGAGAGAGAGAGAGAGAAGTGGAGAGTGAGGGACAGAGAGAACCCCAAGCAGGCTCCTGGCTGTGCCCCACCCTCAAAGTGGGGCTCAATCTCACAACCATGAGATCATGATCTGAGACAAAGTAAAGAGTCAGACACAACCAACTGAACCACCCAGATGCCCCTAAAGTAGCCAATGTTTTTAAAACTAAGCACTTTACATAGATTATTTCACTGTGGTGTCCAGAACATACCTTTGAACTCTGACCTCTAATGTCTCAAGTCACCTACATAACCCAGCAGCTGAGTTGGCCCAAGCCATCCTACTGAAGGAAACCAAGGAGCTCTGGCTCATACATCAAATACAATGTTTGTTTGAAGGAAAATGAGCAGACCCTTCTTCCAATCTGTCTCTCAACTCTTGACTAGAAGTTATCATCATGTTTCTGAGTAAGTTGAATCCCTGTCTCCTCACACCCTTGCTTCACCCCTTACCTGCTCAGGAAGGTGACACTTGACTACCCAGGAGAAGAGCTGTACCATGATGGCCAGCTGTATATGTCAAGTTGACAAGGCCAAAGTATCCAGTTATGCAATCAAACACTAATCTAGGTGTTGCTGTGAAGGTATTTTGAAGTTGTGGCTAAATCTGTAATCGGTCAATTTAGGGAGATTATTCTTGATTATGTGGATGGCCCTCATTCAATCAGATAAAAGGCCTTAAGAACAAAACTGGGGTTTCCCTGAAGAAGTCATCTGCTTGAAGATGCAGCATTAGCTCCTGCCCAAGAGTTTCCAACCTGCTGGCCAGCCACACAATTCAGACTTGCTAGCCCCCACAGTAACATAAGCCAATTTGTTGAAATACATCTCTTTATATATGCATACACACACACAGCTCTGTTTCTCTGGAGAACCCTGACTGATAGATACATGTACCCTGCTAGCTCCTGAATTTGTTCAGAAGAATTATCCTGAGCTCTTTACCCATAACCAGGGTGAGCAGGGGCAGGAACTGCCAGATGCCAGACCAGTTATTTCAAGTATGATCCTTCAGCAGACAAACGCTTCATTAATGAGATGGCTGGATGCAGAGACGCCAGACTGGGTACAACTACTCATCATTGTCTGCGAAGTTTCTCCTCAAACTGTTTGAAATCCTTTCACAATAAGGTCTTAGTGATCTCATGGGACAGCATGGAGACAGTCCACCATGGTTGGCCTATCTTTAAGACTCCAAATGTTTTAAGGAGGAAAACTATCCTCATTTCCTATTACATGGCTGTGGCTCTGTCTCCATGTTATCATGTAGCTTAAGGTTAGAATTCCAAGGATGGAAATTGGTAGATTAGGGGTGCCTGGATGGCTCAGTCAGTTAAGCATGTGACTCTTGATTTAGGCTCAGATCATGACCTCAGTTTGTGGGATCAAGCCTGAATCAGGCTATGGGCTGACAGCATGAAGCCTGCTTGGGATTCTCTCTCTCTCTCTCTCTCTCTCTCAAAATAAATTCCATTTTAAAAAACAAATAAACATTAAAAAAAAAAAAGACATTAGTAGATTAGGTTCAATGTTCACTTTAGGAATTTTCCAGAGAGTCGCAGAGCCCTAATGCAGCTTGGCAATTTCCCTCCTAGGAAGGCATCAGATCTCCTGTGGGTGTGTCAACACCCTGCAGTCAGAGACCACCAGAAACATGTCCATAGCTGAATATGTTGGGTTTGCATCACATTGCAGCAAGGGAGAATATATGCCACAGACGATCATGGGGCCTCTTGGTAAGAGGGTGTTAAAAATAACTTATTACAGAATTGGGGCTTTGGTTTGGTGATTTGGGGAGGGTTTAAAGAGACAGAGGTTCACTCAGTGTCAGAAAACTGTCAGAAAGCACATTCAATTTTGTGACTGGGTATCTCAATATATCTCATCAACAGGGAGCATGGACTGGAGCAGGGACGCAGCTACGCTGAAGAAAGAGGCAGCAATCACTCATTAGCGGGGCAAGGAGGGGTTTGGTAATATATAGGTGGCCCAGTGGCCTTGTTCTTGTCTGAGCTCATATAAAATTATTAAATGGCCTTGTTTTGTTTCATGGCATCTCAGTCACGGAGTGGCCCTGCCTGATGTCGGTGTTCTGTAAGTTGTTTATGTCCAACAAACACAAGCCAGCCATGGATGCCTGGCTACCTCCTAATATCAAGGCCAATAGGGTCAGGCCAGTTTCCAGATGTCAGGGGTGCTTTTTTTCTTCCTTAGGTAAGATGAACACCTTAAAAATACTATAATTCTATAATTGCAGAGTCTCTGGTCTTCAGGAGCCCAAAACATCAAACATTTAAGTGGAAGAAAGATGTCTCTGTACAATGTGAGGAGAACTAATGAAGAGACCTCCACTGTCTCTGTGGTAAACACATACCACGTGAGCACACTGTTGATGTGTCAGGGGCATCCTGTCTGGGATACAGACAATTAGATGGTTGCCCTCCAGAAACTATTTTGTTCTTTTTCAAATGGTGTCATTTTGGGGGCGCTTGGGTGGCTCAGTTGATTAAGCATCTGACTCTTGATCTTGGCTCAGGTCATGATCTCACGGTTTGTGAGTTTGAGCCCTACATCGGGTTCTGTGCTGATGGCAGAGAGCCTTCTTGGGATTCTGTCTCTCCTTCTCTCTGCCCCTCCCCAGCTTGTGCACACTCTCTATCACTCTCTCTCAAATAAATAAACTTTAAAAAAATGGTGTCATGGGGCGCCTGGTTGGCTTAGTCAGTTAAGCGTCCAACTTTCGCTTAGGTCATGATCTCACGGTTCGTGGGTTCGGGCCCCGCGGCGGGCTCTGTGCTGACTGCCAGCTCGGAGCCTGGAGGCTGTTTCAGTCTGTGACTCCCTCTCTCTCTGACCCTCCCCTGCTCACGCTGTCTCTCAACCTCTCTCCTAGAAATAAATAAGACATTAAAAAAAAAAAGAGGTTCTTAGAATCCTTCATCGTTTAAAAAATGGTGTCATTTTGTGATTGATGCCAGAAACTGTTTACTCTGCAGAGACTAAAGTTCTGCAGAATAAATATCCAGTATCACCATCCAAGGCCAAATTACTACAAGTGGAGGTGTTTGCTTCTGTAAAGATGCCCACCAAGTGTTTATAATATTGATGAATGTATTTGTTCACAGAGAGCATGCTAAGGAAGAGGTGTGGCCATTGTGTAGTTGCAAGTGTACAACGTGTGAGACATCAATAGGGCAAGATGAAGGGAAACAGTGGGCTAAAAGAGAGCACCCAGTTCTGCCATAATGCTTTTCAGAAATATGATACTAAAATTAACAATTACAGCAGCAGCAGATGAATGGACCAATTTCACCAAAACCTATAATCATTATTCAGCAAATACTTATCAAGAGTCTATTATGAGCTAGTCATTACTCTATATATAGGAAATATACTAGTGAACAAGACAGAAAACATTCCTCTTCTTAGGAAGCTTTCATATATAATGTATCATGTAGTAAGTGCTATGAAGGAAAGTAAGTTAACCCAAAGGCATAGAGCTGTGCTCTGGTAGCCCCCAAGGCTATATCTTGCCAGCTACCTATTTTCACAAATAAAGTTTTATTGGAGCACAGCCACAGCCATTTATTTTCTATTGTCTGATGTGAGAAACAAAGGCAAAAGAAAAAAATTAATTTCCTTACAACTCACAGCCCATTGACAAGTCCTTGAGACAGGCAGAGTGACCTTCCTCTAGGAGCTCAGCTGCCTCAATGATGACACTTTGCTAAGGGCAAAAGGCAATCTTAGCTTAACATTATCTTGATCTCCAAGATCCTGTAAGTCTACTTTAACATATAAAAATTCCTTTGGAAACTTGCTTTATCTCTGCCCCCCCAAGTATATGTTAGCAATTATCCTCCAAGCATAGAGCCACTAATATACATCTGAAGGGTCTCACGACTAAGTCTTTACTAGACAACAATAAATGACCTTTTCCAAAAATAGCTAGCCCCTCAAGGTCCTGAAAACCTTGCTTCCAAAATTCCTTACAGACTTGCGCTGTCCCTAAACCCTCTCAACTTGAAAGTATATAATTGGTCACCCATCATAACCACAGTGCAGCTCTTTCTACCCACAGATCCTGTCCCCAAGCTGTAATAAAAACACCTTTTTGCACCAAAGCCATCTCAAGAATTCTTTCTTGGCCTTGGGGTCCAAACCCCAACCTTTCCACATCATTGTCTATGACTGCTTTCACTCAACAGTGGCAGAGCTGAGACATTGCAACAGGGAAGATGTGTCCCACAAAGCCCCATGTGTTGGCAGCACACGGTCTCTTAGGGAAGGGAAAAGCCCAAAATCTCCTGGGGGGCTGGCTCAATTACTATAGGCTAACTACTGTAACAAGTTAACCCCAAAATGTATGGTGGCACAGATACAACAGAAATTTACTTCTTGATCACATAATAGTAGTGGGCATGTGACTAGATTGGCAGGTCTTTCAGGGACCCAGAATTAATAAGGCTTTTCTTTCTTCAACACGTGTCTTCCAAGGTCATTCTGGGGGTTTTCTCCATTCCAACCAGCCAGAAGGAACAAATTCATGGTGTATCTCTTCATGAGAGGTTTTTATGCACCACGCCCAGAAAAGGTTATATCACTTCCACTAACAATCCATTGGCTACAACCCAGCCAATGGCTACACTCAATTGCAAGGGTTACTGAGATTTTGTACTATGTCCCTTCTGTCCATTCTGCACAATGAAGGAATGATTTGGAATGAGTGAGATGACAGCAGACTATCTCTGCCTCAGACAGGAAACAGTTTTCAATTTCCAGCAAGAGTTAGCAATTAATTATTGTTTTATTGTGCATTTATGTGACACTGAAGTTGATGTATATTTTTTATGTTTCTTAGGCACTTATAATCTCTCTTCTTTGAATTTCCTATCTTTGTATTCTTTGTTCATCATTCAGTTGAGGTCATGGAATTTTTAAAATCATTTTTATGAGGACCTAAATGATTACAAACCATAATCTCCAAGGCAACTGGAGGCTCAGTCGGTTAAGTGCCTGACTTCTGCTCAGGTCACGATCTCACGGTCCATGAGTTTGAGTCCCTCATGGGGCTCTATGCTGTCATGACAGCTCAGAGCCTGGAGCCTGCCTCAGATCCCATGTCTTCCTCTCTCTCTGTCCTTCCCCCACCTCAAAAAATAAATAAAAACGTTTAAAAAAATTTTTTTAAATCATAATGTCCATTTGTTGTTTTTCTTTTCATCTTTACATAGTTTTTGGAAGGTGGAAGATTTTTAATTTTATGCAACTAAATCTGCGTTTTCCCTTTGTTGTTCATTCCATCATTTCCTACTTGGAAACCTCTTATCTATTCAGAGATTAAATACATATTCACCGGTTTTCTTCAAGTTTTGTAAGGCTTTACATGTACTTTTTTTTCAAATTTTGAGATATGATTGACATTACAGCACTGTAAAGTTAAGGTGTAACCATATACTTGTAAGTCAGGTTCTAAGTGTATTACTTTTGAAAATAACCAATTTTCTCAATGCCAGTTATTAAATAATTAATCTAGTTCTTATTGATTTGTGATGATCTATTTACTACATTTTAAGCTATTTTGTGTTCTAGAGTATGGATGTCTTGAACCGGTACCATAACATTTCAATTGTTTTATTTTTATCGTCTTTTCATATGTTATGTTCATACCTAGTAAGGTTAAGTCCCCCCCCATATAATTCCTTTTCCAAGTATTTCTGAGCTGTATTTACTCATTTATTTTTATAGCTGTATTTTTTCTCACTATAAAAATAATATAGATTATTTCAAATATGAAAATAGAAAATCTTTAGCTCACTTTTATAATTATTGTGTCAAATTCTTTATAAATTCCTATATTGTAATTATGTTTATGTTATATCCACAGTTTAATTTGAGAAATTAGTATCTTCAAACCCTGAAAACGTTCTTCATTTGTTCTTTCTCTGCTCTTCAGGAACACTTTTTAGTTTGCTTCCTATGCATCTAGTACATTTCTTATTAATTTTAATCTGAGGTATTTTAAATGTATAATAATATTTAAATATAATATTTTTCCTATCCTATTTTTAACTGGTTTTGCTGGTATGTTGTAAAACTATTGATGTTGTAACTGGTCATATCATTTTTTAATTGATTTTCTTAAATTTTACAGAGAATCATGTCAGCTAAAAATAATGATTTATTTTTGTGAATAAACTTACATTTCTTCTTCTTTTATCTTCCTTTTCAGTCCTTGCCTCACTGTATCCCTAGAACAGTGTTGCCCAGTCCATGGTCCCCAGAACTAAGCATCCCAAGAATTTGGAAAGTGCTGGTACTTTATCTTCCTCTTACAGGTTCACAACTTACACTTGAGTACTGGGGGCTATGAAAAGTCATATGGTAAAGAAAATTAATTAAACTCATTTAACACTGAGATGCCTGGTGGCTCAGTTGGTTAAGTGTCCAGCTCTTCATTTCAGCTCAGTTCAGTATCTCATGGTTTGAGGGATCGAGCCCCGCACTGGGCTCTGCACTGACAGCATGGAGCTTGCTTGGGTTTCTCTCTTCCTCTCTCTCTGCCCCTCCTCCGTTTGTGCTTGCTTGTTCTCTCTCTCTCTCTCTTTCTCTCTCTCAAAATAAATAAACATTTTTTAAAAATAAAAATAAATAAACTTATTTAACCCTGCATAACTAATGTATCGAGTGCCCCAGAAGATGTCCATTAGTATACCTCAGGACAATGGCAATCAAAGCCTCAAATATCCTCATTCTGCAACTTAACTTTTCCTATCTAGAAATTCTACAATCATCTCTGCTTGTAAACCTGTGTTCGTGGACTGAAGTTAGAGTAATTCTGGATAACAACTTCCAAACAATATGGAAAAATGGCTCTGATTAAAAAAAAAGGCATTCTTTATTAATGTGATATATTGTAATAGTTAACTCTGTTTGTTTATGTTTTCTTTTTTTCTCAGAGACTTGCCAGAAGTTTATGTAATTGATTGTTCTTTTAAGAGAGTCTGCTCTTTGATTTATCAATTCTATGATTTTTGTGGATATTAATTCATTAATTTCCACTTTTATCTTCACTATAGTTTTTCTCCTGCTCTCCTTGAATGTTCTTTGCCATCATTTTTTTCTAATTTGGGGAGTTAGGCCCTTAGTTCATCTGTTTTCATGTTTTCAACTATACATCAAAATGTATGGGATTTAGCTAAATGCCAAAATGCTTCCATTGCTAGAGAAAAGAAAGAGGGAAAAGGATTAACTCACTAAATTTCAGGCTCCTTGCTTTTCCCATAGAATGAAATGCATTAAACTTTGCATCAAAAAAGCTAATATAGATAAGAATAGAGAATGACTGACTTTTGAAAAATTAGGAGGTATGGCGAACCACAATGCCCACATTCCCTTCAGCTCTGGGCAAGTCAAAGTCCTGTGACAGACAGAGACAAGCTCAGCTGACATGAATATGCATCAGTAAGGGCTCTTTTGGAAATAAAGGTTGGTCTTTTATTCAGCTCAGATTTGTCTTACGATTTTAGAGGCTGTCTTCATTTGGGTTCCTCAAGAAGCCAATCCTGAGGCTAGTAATCCCAAGTGGTTTACTTGGGAAGCAATCCCAGGAAACATTGTAGAGAGTAGTGGAGAGGTGAACCAAGGAAGGGAGGAAGCCAATACAAGGAGGAGCATTTATCAAGCAAGTTACATCTATGGGCCACTGGGGCTTGATTCCACTCTGGGGGGTGGTGTACATCACATGCCTTAGAGTTGTCCCAACCCAGTGGGGACAGGGTGGGGTGTTTTTAGATACCTAGCAGTTGGTTAAGAGCTGCTGAGGGTAGGGGCCACTTGCAGCTTACACAGGAAAGCCCATAGGTAAGGAAATACTGATGCTGGCAGTCAGAAGTCAGACCCAGGTGGGTTAAGTGATAAGGGTAAGTGGGGAGGGGGGGAACAGATGGAGGCGGAGACTGAAGGGACAGGAGTGTCCTGACAGCTGCCACAGGGGCACAGGAGTTCCTTCCCTTCAGGCTGTAATAAATGCCTTCCTGGGCTTGATAACAGTGCAGGCAGTCACTGATGGGCTCATTTGCTTTCTGGGAGACATAAACCTTTAAAAGGGATTTGTTTCCAGTCTAGATGAAAGCATGACCTGCTCTCATCAGCAGAGAAGCAGCCTCTGAAATGCAACTGAGAAGGAACAAGGTTGAGCTCTTGGATGCTGTCCAGGAATGGCAAAGCTGCATGGGTGCTGGGAATGAAGAAAGTCCCTCTTCAAAGTTAGGAGACATCGGAAATCTCTGGAGTTGCTAAAGAGATTCCAACTTCAGGGGGTTGAAGGGACAGATGAGACCAACTATAGAGGAGACCAATTACACCTTCATGACAACCACACTATCTTAATAACTGCTCCACTCTTCCAGGGACCGTTCGTGTTACAAGATCCTAAACCATAGTCCAGGGAAACCATCATCTCTCCTATTTCTAAGTCAATTTAGAGGAACTTCAGTCAATTTCTGCACCTATAAATAAGGGTGGAAATAAAAACTGCTACACCCACGGAGTAGCTGTGACAACTGATTAAATGTAGGTAAAACCTTTTGACTAATAAACACTTGCTAACAAAAGCAAGTGGTTCTCACAAGAATTTGCTCAGCGTAATTACTGTGGCACTCCCTCTCCAAAACACAATGCAAATGCAATATAAATAAAAGGGATTTGACCCTATTTTTCATTGCTGATTTCCCAAGAGTGGAGAATAATAAAATCTACGCTCTAGTCAGCTCTGTTACACTGATGAATTTACTCTCCACAGTGATATTTTGAAAACTAAAATGTATTCCCATCAACATTGTGCCCTTTTAATAAATACAATTCTCTTCCATTTCATTAGTTGAATTTTGAAAGCTAACTACTACAGCTACAGTAGAACAGTCTCCAGTAGTACTGGCCTTTATTCTGCTGCACGGGACTCAGACACTATCCAAAATGCTTTTCCTCTGCATGAAGTATTTCACCTAGGTCACCAGCACCTGTCTATTTTTTTGATGAACGGCTTCCTCAATGAGCGCCCTCACACACCAATTTGCAATTCTATGTTTTCCTCATTTCTGACTACAAACAACTATCTTCTCATATAAGTCTTTTCTTGACTTCAGCTTAAATTAAGAGGCCACACAAACATTATACTGGTCTCAGTTTCTGCGCCACTCACATCTGTCCACGTGCCTCGTTCCTGGCCCCACCAACAGCTCAGGTTTTGGAGCCAGGTCACTGCTGCTGCCACCACAGACAACAGATTCAGAAGCTCGCCACACAGGACTCCCCCTACAAACCAGCCTGCTGCTTGGAGAGGCCAGTGACACAAGCTAGAAGCATGGTGGAGTGACACTTCATGGGTGTGGGAGACAGGGTGGGAGGCAGAGCTGAGGGATCATTTCTTTTCCCTTTTTCCCCCAGATGGATTATTTGCAGACTGTGTACATAGAAAATAACCTATGAAACCAAGCAATTATCTGTGCTTGTTATGACTCTGTGATCAGCTAATTAACATACCACCTTGTATTTTTTTCTGTCTTTCTTGCTTTCAAATTGTGATTTTACAAAAAGCACAGAACATAAAATCTACCATTTTAGCTAATTTTAATTGTACAGTGCAATAGTATTGACTATATGCACATTATTGTGCAAAGGAACTCTAGAATTTTTCATTTGCAAAACTGAAACTTTATACCCTTTGAACTCCCCTTTTCCCTCCTCCCCGGCCCCTGGCCCCACAATTCTAGTTTCTAAGAATGACTACTTTAGATCCCTCATATAAGTGGAATCATAAAGTATTTGTCATTTTGTGACAGACTTATTTCACCTAGTAAGACAGGATTTTCTTCTTTTTTAAGGCTGAATAATATCCACTGTGTGCACAGATCACAGTTTCTATATTCGTTCATATGTGGATGGACATTAGGTTGTTTCCACCTCCTGGGTATCATGAATCATGCTGCCGTGAACACGGGCTTGCAAATATTCCTTTGAGATGGTGTTTTCAATTCTGGGGAGTATATATCCACACTTCCTTGTATTTGAGCTGCCCCCTTCCCTGCCTTGTTCCCCCTTTTCCCTCACTCCTGATTCCCAGGGTTTGCCCTGTGCTGTGCTGGTAAGTGTTCAACAGCTGGCTCTCCAAGTGTCATCTTGTCATAAATGTTGGCTAATATTTCATTTAAATTAATGAGTAACATGGAAACGGAACTACAAAGCCATATGCCTGCACTCCATTAATTTATCAATGGCAAGAGACACTTCTTTGTTATACTGGATAGTCATTTTTGAATACCAGAAGACCATTTCAATTTCATGCTGTATTCACAATGTACTGGCTACAGATATGACATGCTTTTAAGTTTAATTTGTATTACTAACTTCTTTCTTCCATCTCTTAACTCTAGACTCTGGACAGTCAACAAGACAAATCAAGCCCTGATTTGTACCATTTGCCTATTTATGTAGGGTAAATACTCCCACCATGACTGATTTCAGGCTGCTAATATAATGTCACTGGAAGTGCAACTGGAAAGAGATGCACAGTTAATACACCATTATTTGGTACTCTTACTATTTCAATATAATAAACATAAATAACCTCAAGAATATAGATAATAGGAAAATTCAGTCAAATAATTAGGAAGTGGTGAGTTCAGAGTATTTATTACTATTGTCTTTATATAATTTCTTTAATTGGAAATTTATATAACTTTTCATCATGCCAGTGTTGAACAACAATCCCTGAAAATTAAACAATCAGCTCCTGTGAGACAGTCAGTATGAGCTAGTTTGCACCCCTGAACAAAGTATTAGGCCATAAGCTTTTGCCTCAGCTTCTGCCTGCTAAGAAATGTAGACCATGAAAGATGCCCTCAAAACAATTGTGAAGTGTTTAACTGTTTATTAGTTTTGCTGTTTCTTAGCCATTTATGTTCCTCATGAAAAGGAAAAGAGAGAGAAGACAGAAGAGAAAGAAGGAAGAATGAAGGAATTCCTCTAACTACAGCCACAGAAGCCCTGTGAGTAGCAGATATCCAAATGCCAGCCCCAACACAGGGTTATATGCAGGTTCTCCCTGAAGGGCATTTACCCACTTGGTACCCTATTAAGAGGCTCCACATGATCTCTTCCTTCTTGCCTCTTCTCTTACCATCAGTGCTACATTTTGTCACCTGGTAGCATCTTGCTACTGAAACACCTGTTGTAAGGAACATCTTGGGTATGAAACTAGCTAGATGATGCAAAACCAGATAACATCCATGAGGTTGACTTGACCAATGGAAAAATCATCAATCTTTGCTCAAATTATGTCCACAAATTCTTTGGTAAGCCTTTGATGAGGTGGAGCCTAATTCTGCTCCCCCTGAACATGGAATGAGCTTAGTGACCTACTTCTAACTAACAGAATAAACAGAAATGAGGTATGACTTTGGAGACCAAATCATAAAAGACATTGTGGCTTCCATCTTGGCTGGTCTCTTGGGTTGCTCCTTTGGGGGAAGGATGACACCATGTTATGAGGACACTCAAGCAGCCTGTAGAGAAGTGTATATCGCAAGGAAGTGAGTCCTCCTACCAAAAACCACTGAGGAACTGAAGCCTTTTACCAATAACCATGTGAATGAGCCACCTTGAAGTTCAATCCTCCACATCCAGTCACACCTTCATATGACTGCAGCCCCTGCCAATATCTGGACTGCAACCACATGAGAGATCTGAGCCAATGCCACCAGCATAAGCTGTTCTTGAACTTCTGACTGTATTAAATTCGTAGATTTTGTAACTAGGACTTCTGCATCTATATTCACAGAGAGCTGCAAACCCCTATGCAGCCCACATGTTCTAAAGGCCTCCTACCTCTGTCAGTGTCCAAAATCCCACTGCTTGACCTTGCCGCCAGTTGCTGGTTGCCTGTTCCCACACCTGCATTCAATAATTTAGCCTACTGGTCACCCTATTGCTCACTCCAGACTGGACAAACCAGCAAACTTTTATGCTACCAGGTGAGCTGAAGCACACCTTCTTCAGAGAGGTCTAAATTCCTTCGAAATTTGTCCTTTCTTGGGTACTCTCTCTCTCAGTTCTAGAGTATCATGTAGTTTCCTTATATCTTATAGTGACTCTTTAATTATAGTCAATAATTCTTATATTAAACTCCCATTTAACCTAGTGTGTGATTTATATCACCTGAAATGTCCTGGATTGCTACACTTGAGAATGTCACTAACATCTCTTCCTTGGACCTGGAGAAGGGTGGGAATTCAGGCCATCCCTGAGAGGTGGGTCAGGAGGAAAATCAGTTCTGCCTGAAGCAGGGGTCTTCAAGGCATCCTTCCAAGCCTGCACCTACTGTTGACATGAAGCTTCTGCCACACTACAACCCTCTGACATGGGCACAAATGCAAGGTGGTGTGAATATTAGCCCAGTGTCCCACTGACTCCACATCATTTCTCTTCCATCCTCATACAAAAATCTTGCATCCTGGGGCGCCTGGGTGGCTTAGTCGGTTAAGCGTCCGACTTTCGCTTAGGTCATGATCTTGCGATTCATGGGTTCGAGCCCCACGTCGGGCTCTGTGCTGACTGCCAGCTCAGAGCCTGGAGCCTGTTTCAGAGTCTGTCACTCCCTCTCTCTCTGACCCTCCCCTGCTCACGCTCTCTCTCTCTCCTAGAAATAAATAAAAATATTAAAAAAAAAATCTTGTATCCCTTCTAGCTCACACCATAGGTTTTTATCTCCCTCTGGATTAGAGGCAATAGGCCATCTTCTTACATCTGTCATCCACTGGTCACCCAAATTTGCCCAGTTGCTCTGGCTGATTACTCCAGTAAATCTTTCTTTCTTCACTTCTCTGTGCACATCCTTTCTTTTCCTCCTGTCTTGTAACATGTCCTATACCCTAAAACAGAACAGTGGTTGAGGATGTGAGTTCTATAGCCCAAGTGTGTTATTCAAGTACCAACTCTATGTCTATCTCTGTGACTTTAGATATGCTACTTCACCTCTCTGTGCCTCAATGCCTTTTACATATTGTGGGGATGAAATAGTAGTATCCATGTCATGGAACTGGTAGAGGATTAAATGAGTTACTACATGTAAAGTGCTTAGAAGATTTCTTTGTCCGTAAGCATCTAGTACATTTAGCTAACATTATGATTCATTTTATAATCATCTTTACAGGAATATTTTTCATCCAGATGAATCTCACACATTAGTCTTACAGCTTTACCATCTTAGCTACATAGATCCCTCACCCCTCTCTGATTTAGACACTGTATTAGTCTGCTCACAGGTGTCCATTACAAAATATCATAGACTAGGTGGCTTAAACTATAGACATTTATTTTCTCACAGTTCTGAAGGCTGGAAGTCCATGGGATCAAGGTTTCTAATGAGAGCTCTCTTCCTGACTTGTACATAGCCACCTTCTCACTGTTTTCTCACGTGGCTTTTCCTCTGTGTGTATGTGGAGGGACAGAGAGCTCTTCGGTATCTCTTCTTCTTATAAGGACTCCAATCCTATTAGATTAGGACCCTACCACTATGACCTCATTTTGCCTTAATTACCTCTTTAAAGGCCCTATTTCCAAATATAGTCACATCATGGGTTGGAGCTTGAATATATGGATTTGGGGGAATACTACTCAGTCACTAACATGCACATATTTCCAGGGTCACAGTCTGAAAATGTCATCATCTGGAAACTTTAATACAAGCCATAATTTCCTCTCCTGCCAGCTCTCTGATGCCCTTACTCTCACCACATATGTTCTCTGACTTCCCCAGATTCCTCCATTCCTATCATCAGCTCCTCAGCTGTCTGCTACTCATATACTTCTTTTTCCCTCTTCTCTTGGACCCCATAACTGATGCCCCGTAAGCCTCTGATCCGAGTATTTCGAGATGTTTATCGAGTCACCATTTCTAAGCTCTCTCCAAGAAATGTGTTTGAGAATTCACAGATGTACTTCACAGCCACATCGGTCTCTCCAAGTGTTGAAGGGATGCCCAGCGAAAAGTCAGCCATTCTAGAAGGAGGCCCTCTAGGACAGTCAGAGAGGTGCAGCACTCTGGCAATCTATACGTTCTCTCTTAACTTTCTGCTGGGATAGCAGCACAAGAAAATGAGCCAAAGAGAGAAGTGGTCTTTATCATGTTATATAGCCAGTGAATGTGAATAGAATGGACTAATTCTTGATGCTTCTTAATTGTCTCGTCGCTATGAAAATTATGATCACGCTGTTTATCTGCCCTCCTCCCACCTTCTTTTCATCCTTGATCAGCTTCTATCAGCTTCAGTTTCCTCTCATTAAAAATGTAAAGACAGATACCTCTTAGGAGACAAAAGAAAGTTATATCAGATAATATATATAAAAAAATATTAGCCCAGGCTGAAACATAATAAACACTCAATGAATGCTAGTTCTTGTCCCACTTCTTAACCATTCCTAGAGCATTTGCATTTTTTGTATTTATTTTATATATTATAAAGAACATATACGAACATTACATTAGATAAGAATATAAAAGGAAAAATCATTAACAATTCCACCTTAACACACCTATGCCCCATTTTATGTATTCCCTTCCACCCTTTGATTACATGATTATTTTTAGAGCATTGCAATCAAGAGTATCCATAAAATTTCACATCATTATGTTTCTATGTTGATATTATCTCCATCATTAAAATTTTCATGACTGCATAATAGTTCATCAAGGGAATATAGTATGATTTAATTAACCATCATATCATTGAATAGTTAAGTTGGTTCCAATGTTTTATTATAAAGGAATGCAATAAACATTTCTGTGCCTATTAATTCATTTCCTTATTTGAGGTTATTTCCTTCTGACTTATTTCTGGAAGTGGAATTTCCACGTCAAAGAATTTAAATAGTTTTAGAGCTTCTGATGCATTTTGCCAAGTTGCCTTCTTAAGCATTTCTGCAGCCTCCACTGTCACTAGTAGTGTATAAGTGGGAGTAGAGACACTTGTTATTCTCCCATTTAAAGTGCTTAGGTACCTTAAGAATTTAGACCAGGAGTGGCCAAATCCTTCAGGCTACTTGATCTGAAGGAGAAGGTAGTGTATATATAGCTTCATTATGATGTAGGATTTTCTCTAAAGTCCCTACTCTCCAAAGATATCCCATCTTCTTGCCTCTTTCTATTACTAGAGCCAACTTTTCTGCATCAATCTTGAATTCTCATTATCACCAGATGCAGGCGCTCTTGTTGATCATGTAAACATAACAGTTTTGAACATTCAACTTTATGGTTACTCATTAAAAACGTTCAGTTTTACTAGGCTAAAGTCCAGAGGAAGAGAGATATCAGAATGGGCAGGTAGAAAAAAACCTTCCCATTCAATGGAGCTTCCCACTTTTGTGGGGTCTCCAGAATCCAGGAACAGGTCTTTAACTTGCAAGACCTAAAATTCAATTTTGTCTTATGCCTTGCCTTAGGGGAAGGCCATAAAAATTGATTCACTCAAACCAAATCAAACAATGTGGTGACTTCTGTTAATGATTACAGCAAGCAAATAATGTACAAATTTGAGATGTTGTTCTCCTAAAAGAAACGGGGACATTCAGTCTGAAGGGATAGAGATGAAGTAGGAGTTACCCATTTGGTAACTTGCTAAGATGGAGAAACCAGGGTGCTAAAGATTGATGAGTAGAAACATGGCATATTTCCAGAACACCAGAACCAGATCACATGGCCATCTGTAGACCAGTCACCAGCAGAGAATAGGATTAACTCATTGGTTTAGACAGCCATTATTTGTTTCCTAGGGGTGTGCACAGTACCCTAGGAATAAATTGAAATTCAATCACTAATGAAGAAATAGAGCAACTGGTGGGGGATTACACACACTGTTTGCCACAGCCAAGCACACAAAGCACGGTGATGAACACAATAGACATAGTCTCTGCCCTAATGGAATTTACAGTTTAATGATGGAGGCAGGCAGGAAACAACTCTTAAATATATTACCCCACGTTGCATTAATCACTATGAGTGGAAAGTTGGGTTTTATGGGACAAAAACCTCATTGAGATTAGAAGGTAAGGTAACCTCCATCATTAATTACTTCCATCTTCCATCTCTCATTGCATGGCAGCAGGCTTGGTTTCCCAAGCCACCTGTTTCAGACAAGGCCCCCCTGGTTTGAGTCCAATGTGGTAGACAGAATAATGCTCCCCCAAAGATGTCCATGCCCTAGTCCCTAGAACCTATGAAATGCTATCTTTACAAAAGAGACTTTGTAGATGTTGATGAAGTTAGGGATCTTGAGATGGAAAGATTATCCTGGATTACCCAGATGGATCCAATGTAATTAAAAGGTTCTTATAAGAGGAAGGCAGAGAAGAAGATGTGATGACAGAAGCAGAGTAATGCGCTACAAGCCAAAGAATGTGGGCAACTCTAGAAGCTGAAAAGGGCCAGGAGCAGATTCTCCCCTACTGTCTCCAGAAAGAACACAGTTCTGCTGACATCTGATTTTAACCCCATAAGACCCTGTTTCCAACCTCCAGAACTGTAAGATGATAAATGATATTGTTTTAAGCCACTAACGTTGTGGTAGTATGTTACAGCAGCAGTAGGAAACCAATACACCCAATCAGTCCCAAGACTCTTCACACATATGTGCACCTACAATTACCTACAGATGAAAGCCAGAAAAAGCATATCAGCTGGGAACTTGGAAGAAGGGGTTCATGTCAATCATTTTGAACAGCTTTTATCTAACAATAGGTGACATAAAAAGAATTGCTATAACATTTGTATGAATCCTTCTTTCTCCCTCTAAAGAGATGTAAGGGGAGGCTTGGTGCTTTACAAGTGTTCTCTGAAAACACAATCTGAGGAGACAGTTATATTTGTCCCTCTGCACTGAATTTCCCAAGTGTTCATCCTCTGGTGTACATGATAGAGAAACTGATTTAAGGTCATAATTTTCCTCTCAGAGAAACAGAACAAAAGCTAACAGTATTTTTCCAGCAGTTCTCTAGAACTGATGCCAGTGCTGGACACAATCCATCTCCAGAGAAGGATTCTGACCTGTAACTCTCCTGTGAATTAATCTTGAGACTTCCCTTGTGAACTTATTGAAGATCAAGAGGTGGATGCCAAGAAAGTCCTTGTAGAACTCAGGAAAAAAATCTAGTGAGAAAAAGGCAACCAACCACCAACATTTGGGGACAGAAAGTAGTAGAGCACAAGTCTAAAAGGCAGTAAAATAAATGGAACATTTAAATAAAAAAATTTTTAAACTCCTAGTATGAAGAAGTACAAAATCCCAATGAGCAAACTCTTCTATAGAAGGCCCAAAATGTCATTTTATGGAATTTAAACAGCAAGCAAAAGCTTTTATCTCCTCTCCATCCCTTCTTGCCCAGCCCTATGCCACTGCTTTGGCATGGGCTCTTGAGTTCTCTTGACTCAATGATGAAATAGCTTTATAACTCATCTCTCTGTCTCATCACTTTCCAGCCTACTTCCCACACTGTTGCCAGAGTAGATTTCAAAAACATGCATCTTACTAAATCACTTCCCTGCTAAAAACAATTTGTTGACTCCCAATACCAGCACACCTGGCAGGAAATGGCACATATAACCCTGTCTGAGCCAGTCCAGCTCTCATTCAAACTGTTCATTACCTTCAGCCCACAGGTAGGTCAACCATATTGAACTGTCTGAGCACATCATATTGTTTCAAGACTTCATACACTCACACATGCTCTGCTACCTATCAGGAACATCCTTTCTGCCACCCTACCCTAAATCCACCTAGCAAATTCCAATTCACTGGTGCTTACCTCTATGGTAGCAATTATCTGGGTGTATTATTATTTTATTTTCCTTCTGAACCTGACCATGAGTTTCTTGAAGAAAAGACTCTGGTTTATTCACTGTTTTGCCATGACAGCCAACACAGAGTCAGAAAAAAAACTGAGCGCAAACTAGTGAAAAGTTGTTTAGCTGCATGTAATAGACACAAGCAAATATTTGTGGTAATTATTTTTTCCTCACATACTTAAGAAGTCTAGAGGTTGGAATATCAGCTCATGAGAGCAAAACTTTCCAAAGTTTCCAAAGTCTGCTTTCCCAGCAGATTTCTATTTACTTCTCAATGGCCAGAACCATGTCACGTGACCACCCTTAGCTGCAACTAAGGGCAATGTTTGTTCACTGGTCACATTGTCATTTTGAACAAAATCTGTGTTTTCTTAGAATCAAAGAGTGAGTATTGCACTGAATATTAACTAATTAGAATTTAAATAAAATTTTGAAAAAAAGAAAGAAATAATGAATGAATATTGGGCACATAATGAACATAGAATGCATGCATGGGAGCATGCCTGAGAAACTGCACCTTATTAAGGCACTTAAGACAGTAATTCCTTTGCAAAGGGTATACTCAAAGCTTCTTAAGGTTATGGTGCCCAGTCCGGGAACAAGGACAGAAAACAATTACTCTGATGTCTCTCCCCTTGTTGCAGAACTTTTAAAAATGCAGATGCCCATACCAAACCCTTGTGTCACAGAATCAGAAACTCAGAGCCTGGGCATCTAAAAAGCAGGTCCAGCAGGTATAGCTGTGTATAGCTGATACAACCACATGGAACAGCCCTGATGACATCTGCGGCTTTTGAAAACTCTACAAGCATTTTCACTACATGGCCAGTGTTCAACCTCTGCTTTAGACTCTTGCCCTTTGGTTTATGCCACAAAGTCAAACCTCAGATGGGAAGATGGAAGTACAACACAATGGTTAAGTGCGTGATTTCTGGGGTCAATCTGTCCTAGCTCCTCCCCTCACTAGCTGAGCAATCTTAAGGAAATTACTTGATGTCTCTATGCATTTTCTCATCCTAAAAATGGGATAATGGTAGTATGACCAGGTTATTCAGAGGATCAAATAAAGATGACATCTATACAGAAACTGAACTGGGGGCTGACATTCAATTGGTATTAGCTACTGATATAATTACCCTAGATCTGTCAGCAAAGAGTGAAGAACTTTCAATTGTTTTTTAAAGATATCTTTTATAAGGTTAAAGAAGTTTCTTTGTATTTCCTTGTATTAAAAATTGAGAGTTTTTAATCACAAACGAGTGTTGCATTTTTTCAAATGCTTTTCTGCATCTACTGAAATGGCTATTTGATTTTTGTCTTTTATTCTGTGAACATGATTGTTGCACTGACTTTTTTGAATGTTCGATCAAACCTGAATTCTCATAACTAAACCCTACTTGGTCATGAAATATTATCCTTTTTTTATATTGTTGGATTTGATTTCCTAATTGTCAAGAATTTTTGTGGCTCTATTCAGAGGGTTATTAATCTGCATTATTTTTTCTGTAACGTCTGTCTGTCTGGTTTGGGTATCAGAGTAATGCAGACCTCATAAAATGGGTTGGAAAATATTCTCTCCTCTTCTAACTTCTGAGAGAGTTTATACACAATTGACATTATTTTTCCCTTAAATATTTTCTAGAAATCACCATTTGGGCATACAGCTTTCTTTGTAGAAATATTTATAGTTATATATTTAATTTATTGAGACATATAGGACTAGTTATTTTATTCCATTCAAAATAAAACTCTCGGGGCACCTGGGTGGCTCAGTCAGTTAAGCGTCTGACTTTGGCTCAGGTCATGATCTCGTGGTTTGTGGGTTCAAGCCCCGTGTCGGGCTCTGTGCTGACAGCTAGCTCAGAGCTTGGAGCCTGTCTTCAGATTCTGTGACTCCCTCTCTCTGTCCTTCCCCTGCTCACGCTGTCTCTATCTCTCTCTCAAAAATAAATAAAACATAAACAAACAAACAAACAAACTCTCAGCATCTCTAAAGATACACCACAGTCCTGCTTTCAGTCTTCCTCATAGGGAACACTCACAGTTAGACACTTGGCTAAGTCTTGCCCCCTTGGAGGCACGCTGCCTGCTGCAACAATGCTCATCTAGGTCCTCTGCTTAGAGTCCAGACAAGTTAAGGAGAAACCCCAATCAGGGATGGGCTTTCCCACCTCTTGGCTCATATGGGGAAAAGATTAACATGGACACTGAAAGTAGGTCCACTTGGGCCCCAACTGGGGCCACAGGTGCAACTAAGCATGCTAGATATTGCACAACTCTAGGGACCCCACTTGCATTAGAGGTACCATAATTTGCATATTTGTAACAATGGTTTCCAAGCAGATGTCAGGGAAGCATCTCATCTGACCAGTGAGGCCCATGGCAGCCTTGAAGAGTCTTCTGTGGCTGAGACTACAAACAGGGTCAACCAACGCAATCATACGATCATTCAACAAATACATATTGTGTGCCTCCTATGTGTCAGACACTGTTCTACAAGGTGGAGTTTTCCTGATGCATGTGTTAGGAAAATAATTCCACCTCAGAGTAAACCCAGATATGTTACTGAGTCAAGAGCACAAGTCAAAAAACTTTGAAGATAAAACAGAAGTCTTCAAAAATGGTTATGCTCCCCTACCCCAAACTTGGACCTCCAGACCCTTGCAAGGCAACATAATCCTTCTTTATTTCCTGTAAAGGAAAATTTCCTTAAGGGGATAATCATCTGCAAAAACAATAGCAAAAGTTTATGGAAGTCAGCCATCAATGGTAGCATGAACATTTTTATTCAAGTACATAGGGAACATTTGCCAAAACTGAAAATATACTAGGGCATTATTTTATACTGAAAATAAGTCCCAATCAACTTCAAATGTTTGAAATCATATAGAATATATCCTCTAACCACAGGAAAATAAAATAAAAAGAATTAATAAAAGATAGTGAGAAGAATCACAAATTAAGCCATGTGTTTCTAAAACACAAAAGCATGAGGTCAAAAAAGAAATCAAAACAGAAATTAGAAATTATTCTAAATGAAATGATAATTGCAATATAACATATCAAAATATTTAGGATGCAGCTAAAATAGTACTTAATAGAAAATAAAGAGCTTTAAATATTTGCATTTTTAAAAGGCTGACAAAATGATGATCTAAGTATATATTTTAAAAGTTAAAAAATTAGCAAATTAAAATATATACAAAGCAGGATCTGTCTGGTACATTGCAAGTACTATATACATGTTAACTGTTATTATTATTGCCTAGCTTAGGAGGAAAAAAATGGGTGCTACATATGTTACATGGTTTACCAAAACTTACCAGATTCTCTATTTTGGAATTTGGATTTAAAGCCCTATATAGCAATAAAATAGCATGTATATTTTTTTTTAATTAATTGACGCAGGGAACAATGGTTAAGATATATAACAAAGCTCAACTGTCTGAGGTGGACTCCAGGATCTATGGCTGGAAAACTACATGACTGTTTCAATTATCTGTCACTGCATAACACTCAGCAGTTTAAAACAACACTATTTTATCTGTGTACGTTTTGCAGGCTGGGAATTCAGGCAGTACTCAACAAGCAAGACTCTTGTGGTATTCCCATGGCTCCTGCAAAATGACTTTCCCCACCGGACAGGGCTTAGGTAGGGCTGCGGGCTGGCACATTGTGGTTCTCCTCCTCATGGCCTCTCTCTCCACACAGTCCCTGTTACTATATGACCTCCCTCTCCAGGAGGATACCCTGGACTTCTTTCTTTACACAGGAGTCAAGGTACTAGGAGAATAAAAACAGATACTGCAGGGTGCCTGGGTGGCTCAGTTGGTTAAGCATCTGACTCTTGGATTCGGTTGGGGTCATGATCTCAACGGTTTGTGGGTTCAAGCTCTGCACTGGCAGTGCAGAGCCTTCTTGGGATTCTCTCTCCCTCCCTCTCTCCCCCTCCCCAGCTCATGCTCTCTCTCAGAATAAATAAATAAACTTAAAAAAAAAACATATACTTAAAGGCATCCGAAGGCCACCACCAGGAGGTACGCCATATGCTTCATTGAACTGCATTGGTCAAAGCAGGTCATAGACCAGTTCAATTCAAGAAGAGAAATAGACCCCACTTCTTGCTAGAAGTGACAAAGTCATATCGGAAAAGGAGGAGGGATTGTTGTCAACATCTTTGAAAATAGTACACCTCAGGGACCTTGAACAATTTACTCATTCTTTCTGTGCCTCAGTTCCCTATCTGTAGAGGAGCTGTAGAGGAGCTAATACTAGTTCCTATGTAAAGGGTTGTTATGAAAATTAAGTGAGAATAAAATACAACACACTTAGATGGTTCTAGTAAGGTGATTCTCAAATTTGCTGTGTATAAGAATCACTGAGGTGGGGAGGGGACGCTTATTAAAAAGAGATTCCCAGGGTGCCTGGGTGGCTCAGTTGGTTAAGTGTCCAACTTTGGCTCACATCATGATTTTACAGTTTGTGGGTTTGAGCTTTGCATCAGGCTCTGTGCTGAGAGCTCAGAGCCTGGAGCCTGAAGCCTACTTCAGATTCTGTGTCTCCCTCTCTCTGTCCCTCCCCCATTCAAGCTCTGTCTTTTTCTCTCTCAAAAATAAATAAACATAAAAAATTTTTAATTTAAATTTAAATTAGAAAAAATAAAAAGAGATTCCTGGACCCTATGTTCCAGAATCTCTGACTGAGCAGGTTCTGAGGAGGGCCCTCAAATTTTCATTTTTTACCAAATTTGCAGGTGATGCTGACGTTGCTGGCATTCAACCACACATTAAATAGCAGTGGGGTAGTATATAATAAGCACTCAATAACTGTCAGCTATTTTTATTTTAAAAGGAAAAAAAGGAGGGAAAAAGTTGTAGACAGTTTTGCTATTTAGGCCCTGAAGGCACTTTTTTTTCTCCCTGCTGAAGAGGATAGTTTACGTGTGAAAACAAACACTGGAACCCAGGACAAGAGGCATAAGGAGACTTGAAGGGCTGTGGTTCGCTGAAGGCGGTCCATAAGGAAGGCCACCCTGAGAGAGTGGGTTGGGAGCTCTGCAGTGAAGGAGGGTAGAAACAGACAAGCGGAGTGCCTTCTAGGTAAGGGGAACACGCGATTAGGGGTTCATCAATCACATTCACTGTATGAGCTGTTTAACTGACTGAATTATTTTTTAAAATCAGGCAGTGTGGCAGAACTATACAGGCATAAAAGAATATTCATTTTGACCCAATCTCCAGGCCTCCACAGCCCCATTTTTCTCATCTAGATTCAGGATGCCAAGCTTTGTCAGCTCCATGGTATCATCAGCCAGCCTGGGCCTCTTCAGGTTGCCATGGTAACAGAATACCCTCATCCCTCTGTTTTTTTCCTCACAAAGTATTAAAAAGAATGAAATGCCATGACACCAAGATTTCTCCCACTTCCCAGCTGAATTTCTTTAGAACCTGCATGTTCTCAAGAGCAGATTCACAATTCATCGGGGTTGGGCCCTCTTTTTTGGGTATCCCTTTTCAGAAACCCATCCCACTGTGTTCTGAAGTGATATATAACCTCATATTTCAGGGAGGCATTGACTTTTGTAGATGAGCCCCATATTCCCTGTGGCTTTGAGTGTACCTCAGTTTTCTCAATGAGAAAGAAGTGTCTGCAGTTTTAATACCAAATTTATTCCAGCCCTATGCCATATCACCCTGCTCAATAAAAAGTCCTAGGCAATGAAAAGGAAAACACAATTTGCCTTCATTTCTGATACCGTAAGGATTGACTGGGTTTTTAAAGAGGCGGTTCTCATGTTTCATTCCATTTTAAGAGAATCCTCAAAGTTGTGTTATTTAGATCACATATACCAGTGGTTCTCACATTTGAACCTGCATCAGAATCACCTTGAAAGATTGTTGAAACACTGATTGCTGGGATTTCTGATCCAGCAGGTATGGAACAGAGTCTGAGAATTTATACTTCAAGTGAGCTCCTAGGCGATGTTGATGCTGCTGGGGTAGGGACCTCACTTTGAGAACCATCGATGGTCCCTGAGGCTGGTAGGTAAGGCTATGAGTGACCAACTATTGGCAAACTCCTGGAATGTACCTCTGGAAAGGTACAGGGTGTGGGGCAGGACAGGGGTGGGCAGGGAAAGGGCTCTCAAATACTTGCAGATGGAAGATATCGGCTGCACGATATCTTTTCCTCCCTTACTAAATAATAGGTCACCTGAGGCAAGTCATAAAAGCTCTCTAAGCCTCAATTTGACCTTTAAAAAATAATAGTAATATACCCTTACTTAACCTTGCAAAGTTATTGTTCCAATTAAATATGATAAAGTGTGTGAGGCTGCTCAGTCAGCAGGAACTGCCATACAAATACAAATTGTTAAGAGTTTGGCTGCCAAGACTAATTATTTTTATAAACTCTTAAAGTGAAATTGTATTCATCCTTCAAAGCTATCTCAAAGGTTATCTCCTCAGGGGTATGGTCCCTAATCCCCACAGAGATACCTGATCATTTTCTTACCAAAATGGTCATGTTACCTAATTTATACCTCTCTCTTGACAATTTTTGTCGGGTTTAAATTCGATGTTACATGCCTGTCTCCCCCATAAATTCTGAGCTCCTTGAAGACAGGGTACTTGGTCTTTTTTTTGTTTTTATCTTTCTGTGCCCCACACCCCAGCTTCATTCTTAGTACAGTGTCACGCCCTCTTAAGCATTTAATAAATACTTGTTTGAACTAATAAGCAAAGGAATGAAAAGCTTAAGATTACATATCCCTGATTTCAGCTAAGATTATAACATATACAGTGTCTACCTATATTCACCCACACGAACTCACTATCCAAATATATATAAAATACATACGCTATATATAATTTATAATATTTAATATGTCATATTATAAAATATATATAAACACATAAGCACACCATATGTGCAAATAATAAAGAGTGAGCTCGAGAAAATTGTGGCCACCATGGCTGGCCTGAGCTAAACTTCCTGATCCAGCATGGCTCTCTCAATTGCCATGGTTCAGGCCCCTGCAAGGTAGACTCTTTGGAAGATGGAAGCAAGCTTGACAGTGACTAACTCCCATCCCCAAACCAGATGGTTGACCTCTACCAGGACCAGCTTCTAAGAAAAGAAGCAATAGGACAGAGCTATCAGACCTCAGATCTCCCTGATGACTCTCAGTGCTATGCTGTGGGCATTGGCCTTGACCATGTAAGCCTAAGTAGGCTCAGAGAAACTAGAATTCATGAGGATCTGTAGTTTTCAGCTGTCTTAGCCACTAGAATTCTGCAACTGCAGGATCCTACCTCACCTGCCCTTCTTTTTTGAGAAGACCTTTTTGAGGATCCTACCACACCGACCCTTCTTATAACTAAGAAGTTATAAGAGAAGACTGAGTGGAAAATAAAGAATAAAACATTGTAGTTATCGTGAAGCCCATCCAGGAATTATTAGATGCCTTCAACTAACCAGAAAGCTCCCACACCTTATTGGCATTTTGGCTGGTAGAGAGGGAAAGCCTGATGAAGCCCTCCCACGAGCAAGTGCAGATGATGAATAACCTTGCCAATAACCTTGGCCTCAAGCTCAGTAGGGAGCACCAGATCAATTACACAGACTTGAACATAACAGGGATTGATTCTTTGTCTCCATATCTGGAAACATCTTCTCCCAGGGAGCATGTCTGTCTGGTTTATCTGGTTTTCTGATGGAAAACCTAGGCAATGCTGGCTAGCTACAGAAGTTTAAGATGAAGTAGAAGAGACAAGTCCTTCAAATGCCCCAGCTAGGAAACTTAGCCAAATGAAGCCACTGGCTGGACCAAGGAAGGGTAGACCAAGGGCAGTAACAGTGGGCAAAAAAGCACCTCTCATCCTTGCCCACAGCCTTATGCAGGGGTGACCTTCAAGGTCTTTCTTCCTACAGAGGTAAGGAGTATACATATGCATAAGTCTTCTGTGGATTTGGTTTTTATGAAACTGTATCCGAATTTCCGACACACAAAGACCTAGCCATGGACAGGATGGCCCAATGCCTCTGGCAACCTGACCTAAGCATCTAGATGGACTTCTTCCCTCTCACCCCCACTGCCATTCTCTTTAATTCTCAGCTATTTCTGAATGTGACCCAGACAAAATAAGACAATAGGAGAGCACTTCGATGGTGACCATGAGAAAGAAGTTTATCCAGCCAAAAATGAACAGAAAATATTTAAACAAAACTTTCAAATCTGATTTACATTTTTAAAATATTTTAATTAACTCCATTTTTTATCACCTAAAGTTGAACACTACTTTGTTATCATGATATAAATATTCCCAGAAATACATTTCCTCATTTAAAGACCTCAGAAAATTGAATACCTAGGAGGGCTGCCATTTGTAACTGTCACTCAACCCTTCTAAGTTCAGCAAGATAAATGAGTTATGGAGAATTTTCTTTATGTTCTCTACCTTCAGTGTCTGCTCACCTAAAATAATTCTTGCTATGTGCTATAAAGTATGAAGAAAGAAAATATTCTGGTTATTTTTTAAAGTGCATTTCTGGTGATATTTAGTATAAAAATCTCTATAAGATTGTCTCCCAAAAATGTGTTGACTGGAGCTCTGAGTGATTTTTTAAATCATCCTCAGTGTCCTGGGTCCTGACACTTATCCAACTTTGGTGGATGTGTTCACTGAAGCTTTGACTGCCATCTTATGTCATTTAAGGAAATAGCCAGCCAGATGCACAAAGCCTTGTGGGTTGTCAGAACCTTGATATTTTGATTCTATGAAGCAATTTGAAAATTGTGTCTTCAAACCAACTAGAAAGCTATTTCTGAATGTGACCCAGACAAAATAAGACAACAGGAGAATACTTCCATGGTGACCATGAGAAGGAAGTTTATCCAGTCCAAGGGACTTTTTGATCAGCTACACCCTACTTGGCCCATAAGAAATAAGGAAGAGAAATAAAATGCATAAAGGATGGATAAAATGAGCAGTATTTACTGGTGGAGTGTCTGAGAGGAAAGCAAGGATTTGATAACTACTTAATACTTCTACTGTTAGAGCATTTGTAACTATTCAAAGTCATTTTACATGTTTTATTTCTTTGTGATTTTCTAGCAGGAGAGCAGGAATGCTTGTTATCATTCATGTTGTTATTGCTATCCTAATTGCTATTTGGGCTTAATAGAGACCAAGGTCAGGGCCAGAAGAATCTGATAAATCACCTAGTGTACCTCAGAGCAAGGGCTTCATCCTTAAAGTCTTTTCTGTTTGATGCTTCCATTTTACACATTATGAAACATGATTTTCCCAAGATCCCTCTTAGTGAGAACAACTAAAGACAGAACATGGTTGGAAAGTGAGGAAGATAAGGGACTGGGTAAGAAGTCGGGCATAAAGTAGGTAGAGCAAATGGCTCAGCATGTGGGCTGTGAACAGAGGTGACCTAAGCATGGTGGAGACCATCACATGAAGCCAAACAGCCCGCTGACCTCACAACCAGCTGGACAGTAGATGACTGGGTTGTCTAGATCTAACCAGAAGATTCTAAGAAACATGGGGTTTACTGGGAAATGAGTGATGCGACACCAGCAAGCACCCTTCTGTGGTACCCAACCCAGACTAGAGTATATTAGGGAAAACTCTTTTGGTGGCAGACAGAAATTTTTCATCACTGTAGAAAGTTATAATAGACAGTGCTAGTCTAGGCCATGTTTGAAATTATCTATGCAATAAACAATAAGAGGGCCTTGAAGACAGTGGTATGGTTGTGAGCGAAGTCCTCACTTTGTGGGGCTAACAGATCTGCTTGCAGGACTCCCCAGGTAGACTTCTAACTGGCCCACAGGGTCAGCACTTGCTCACACAAGGGTAAGCAGATAAAAAGGAGCCTACCTAGCAAACGCTGGCACTGGCAAAACATCTTTTCCTTTTGCAGACAATGCAATTCTAATTCAAAAGTCTTTTTAGAATCCCTGTATTGCTGCCCACCCCACATCCAACCTCACCCATTCCTAAAAGGTTTTAGAAGGTCAGTAGCAATACCAAGAGGGGTAGAGAAGAGATAAGAAGCTCCTCAAGGAAGATCCTGCTCTTGCACCTACCTTGGGACATGAACCTTTTCTCCCGGAGGCTTGTGTTTTCTTCTCTAAGAATGAGGAAAAATGGTATCAGAGTTCCATTACCCACCTATTGGGAGTCTGGGTTGGGGACCACAAATGGGTGCTTGCTAGCATAGCACCAGCCATTTTTTCATTAAGCCCTACATTTCTTAGAATCTTCTGGCTAGATCTTTACATCCTGTGGAATATACATCTCTCCTTATACACCAGTCAGCTGCCCCATGTGATTTTATCCAAGTTTTGCAAACTCTTAGGCTTACCAGATCCAAGCGGGTGCTAAGACATCAAAGCCAAAAATAGTTATGGTTTGTGATATTACTATGAAGGCTGGAGTCAGAATGAAGCAAGGTGATATTAGAAGGAAGGAAGGAAGGAAGGAAGGAAGGAAGGAAGGAAGGAAGGAAGGAAGGGGAGGGAGGGAGGAAGGAGGGAAGGAAGGAAGGAAGGAAGGAAGGGGGAGGGAGGGAGGAAGGAGGGAGTGGGGGAGAGGGAGAGGGAGGGAGGGAGGACAGAAGGAAGGAAGGAAGGAAGGAAGGAAGGAGGGATGGAGGGAGGGAGAGAAGGAGAAAGGAGGGAGGGAGGACGGAAGGAAGGAAGGAAGGAAGGAAGGAAGGAAGGAAGGAAGGAAGGAAGGAAGGAAGGAAGGAAGGATTCAGATGTGAATATTTCAGAAGATTCAGGTAACAAATCAAGGTCCAGGACAAAGGATAGAGCATGGAAAAAAACTCCAGAGATGAGTGGTCTAAATACCAAGGAGGGCACCAAAACAAAGAGCCCGGGACCCCCACAGAACTGTGTCCTGGATCCAGTCTATCAGGGTGGTCATCTGCACATAGCACCTCTTCTAAGTCTGATGGCCACATTGCCCTTTGGCCATAACAATAGATCACATCCTGGACCCAATATACACAGTTAAGGAGACCAGAAGCTACATCAGGAGCTTTTCTTTGCTCTCCATATCCCCTCTGCCCATTCCACCATAGTCATGTTCCTTCAAGAATATATAGCACAAACCCCCAACCTATAACTAGGTAATTTGGTCACCTCATTTACTTGGAATATAGCTGAAAGCTAAGTTGGAGAAAACATAACACTAAAGGCCTCCAAACAACCAAAATAATGGTGTTAACATTAATGTACTCTACCTACAGGATTAGTCTTCAAGCTCTCATTGAGAATTTATCAATCTTATTTGACACCACACAATAACAAGCTTCCTGTCTGGATCACCAGTCCACAGCAAACAGAATGCAAAAAGTAGGATAATTAGGAGAGATCCAACATTATAACAAGCAGTCAGCTCTCAAAGCACAAGCTGAGGCCACTGGTACAGCGTTAAACTGTTCCACTTTAGAACAGTACCTCCTGGTACTGGTAAGTAATGCACAAAATGACTAAGCTGTGTCCAGTTTTTTTCTGCTTAGATCACATATTTGTCATACACAGTAAATCAGAGATTACAGATACTGTTTTATATGCTAAGCTGTATCACTTTTTTTGTTTTGTTTTGGGTTCTTTCTGCTAATCTTGAAGAAAGGAAAATCAAGCTGTTTTCCTCTGTTCTGGAGGAAGCCTGCCCTAAGCTCTTCTCTGGGGAGCAAAAATGGGTCACTCTTGGACTGTGACATTACAGAGAGTGCAGTGGTCACCTGGGGGAACTGTAACAAGCAGCACTGACCAGCTGCTTTGTGCAAGGGCCAAAACACTGGCTGGGGCTGCAGGTAGGAGGGAAGGGCTGTGGAGGGCATGAGGGATTCCCTGGAGCCTCACAGGAACAGCAAGGAGATTCCTTCATAGACGGGACCCCCTCCGGCCCACAGGCTGTGAGCCAGGGACTGAAAGCTGCACCACTGGCCACTATCCTAACCTCTTCCCTGGCCTCACCGAGCCAGGGCTC
Organism: Crocuta crocuta; assembly: GCF_008692635.1. Taxonomy (NCBI): domain Eukaryota; kingdom Metazoa; phylum Chordata; class Mammalia; order Carnivora; family Hyaenidae; genus Crocuta; species Crocuta crocuta. Next base: position 859,777 of record NW_027530368.1, read on the forward strand.
CACTACCAGCCCCACTAGCAGTCTCTCAGGGGAAACCTTGAACTTGAATCCAACTTTGCCTAGTCCTCCTGCAGCTAAGACATTCTGGTCAGCTTCCCTCTTCTCCCAACCCACCCTCTCCCCCTCATTTCCCAGCTCTTTCTGAGTCCTCACCTCTCTTACTCTTGGGGTCCTCACCGAAGCCAGCTTTGCCAGAGCCCCAGGAAGGGTCACAGTGTCGCACTGTGGCTGTCCCCTCTTCCTCAGACACAGAACGCCTCCTGCTGGTCCAGAGTTCCATTCAGTACAACCTCCTCAGTCTGCTGGTCACCAGGGTCTAAAGCCCTCACTGCCTGGCTGCCATAGCCTTTCTCCACCTAGTCCTGGGTGCTCTATGGGACAGCATGGAGCTACCTGGCCTCTGGTACTACACTCTGTGGCCCCTCCTGGGCATGGCTGAAGGCTCTAACACCACCCATGGGTGCTGCTCAATCACTTCCCTTCTGATAGAGGACCCAATGGATGCAGCTAAACACAAGGTGCCTGCATCAGTTACAGTCCCTAAACAGAAATGACACGTGCAACTTTGGACAATTTGTGTACTAAAGTGACTATTTACAAAGGTGCAGGCAAGGAGCAGGAAACTCAACAAGGAATAGAGTGCTATCCCAAAATCAGAAATAGCCTCCATCTCACCCCTCAGCAGGAAGGGGTGAGGGAAGGTGTGACTAAAGGAACCCAAAGATGGGTGGCTAAGTAGTGAGGCAGTTGCAAAGAGCTGAGACCTTGGGTCAAGGTACAAAGCAGCCTGTGGCGATCCCGCAGGGAGAAGGGAAACGTACACTGGCCTCCCTCTCCTTCCAATCTCCTGTGGGGCTCCTTACTGACTGAACCCAACCAGCAGCTGGAGGGCAAGCTGCCCAGTGATGTAGGGCTTGCCAGCTGGCTTCCCAGGATACAGGGAAGTGTGGAGGAGGGTCCTGCACAGGGCCCTTCCCTCTGTTGGTAGCACAACATCACTCCCCTGTGTGGTTCTGACTAATGTGCACCCAGAGGGCTTGGTGCCAGGGTAGGAGGGGGAGACAGGACCAGGGTAATCTGTGCTTTGCAGAATTTCAAACCCAGATGTCTAGACACAAACATAACGACAGAAGAAAGGAGACAAAGCAGATTAAAGATTCTGGCCAGGGGAGCCTGGGTGGCTTAGTTGGTTAAGCATCCGACTTTCGCTTAGGTCATGATCTCGCGGTTCGTGGGTTCGAGCCCCGCGTCGGGCTCTGTGCTGACTGCCAGCTCAGAGCCTGGAGCCTGTTTCAGTCTGTGACTCCCTCTCTCTCTGACCCTCCCCTGCTCACGCTGTCTCTCTCTCTCTCTCTCCTAGAAATAAATAAAACATTAAAAAAAAAAAGATTCTGGCCATATTCCAATGCCCCCGCATGGGGTTCAGCTCGCTCTGTTGTTCCTTACCCACTCACTCACTGGCTGAGTCAAAAACATAGCTAACAACACAATTTTTAAAAATCAATCTATAAAGACATATATATGCAATTTATAGAAAAAGAAATACAAATGACTTACAAACATATGAAAAGATGCTCAATCTTATTTATTATTTATGAATTACCAAGGTACTATCTTTTTAACCTCTCATAGTGGCAAAGATTAAAACATTTGGTGATACACAATATCTGCATGGTTATGAAGAAACTGTTGGTAGCAATATAAATTGGTACAATTTCTTTGGAGGATCATAAATTTAAACTTTACATACTGGTTAATTTAGCAATCTTACTTCTAGAAAAGTATTCTATCTTCCCACGTACAAGTAAAAAACTGAACAAAAATATTCACTGCAACATTGTTTGAAAAGCAAGGATTGGAAAAATCTAAATTATTTACCAAAAGAAAAATGACTAAATAAAGTACATACAGTGGAATACTGCATAACAGACTTAAAAATAGGTGCCTGTGGGTGCACGTGGGTGGCTCAGTCAGTTGAGCTACTGGCTCTTGGTTTTAGCTCAGGTCATGTTTTCACTGTTTGTGGGATCAGGCCCCTTCTCAGGCTCTGCATGACACCACAGAGCCTAATTGGGATTCTCTCTCTCTCTCTCTCTCTCTCTCTGTCCCTCCCCGGCTCACATTCACTCTCTCTCACAAAATAAATAAAGATTTTTTAAAAATAGGTGCAGGCATGTGCTGGTAAGAAAACATCTCTAAGATATATTACCATGGAAAAAGCAAGGTACAAAAGTATGGGCACGATATGGCCCTATCTGTGGAGGCTTTCTGGATTTGGAGGTGGGGGTGTTTTGGGGATGGAGTCAGAATCAGCTGGAATAGATGCATGAAGAAAGTAAGTTCATTCTTTCCCACCACTTCTGCTTAAACTCCACTGTGGATTTGTTCTGGCTCTATTCTAGGATGACATTGCTTACAAATCCCATAGCTTTCTAGCCACACCTAGATAATTTTGAAAGCCCATAGTCACATTCACTTATAAGGACTTCCTCATTTTAGTAATTTAACCATTCAGTGTAACAACTAAAACTCCAGTCTTGTCCAGTGTACAATTTCTGCTTCCCTGTGAGTCTAGGCCTGTTGTCTGCAGGTGGGTGCTGCTGGGGAGGAAGGGGGGTAGTGGCATGTGTGGGGGTGGATTTGGTTGTTTTACTCTTCCCCACTCACCTCTCCAAACCACTTGCTGGCCATGGTTTCTTACCCTGCCCCCACCCTGCCTTGAGATGTAGAGGAAGAGGGCCTGGAGAGAGAGGGCGGTTTCTGTGGCTGGCGCAGAGATCACGAAGCTAGTTTCTTAGAGTGGGACAGAGGCAGAGCTTCTAGATGCTTGCCTTACAGAAAGCTGTTATCAGTTCTGACTTTTCTCTTTTTCCCTTCTTTTTGGATCTTCTCCCACCAGGGACCCATGGGTGCAGAGCCCTTACAACAGGAGCCGCCTCTTATCTGGCTATGGACAAACCCTCCCTCAGGCCCACAGGCTCATTGTGGTGGGATCACATGGCTCCACCAGGAAATCCTCTTGGGATTTCCCAAGAGGAAAGTTGAGATTGGCATCTCAACTCCAGGGAAGCTACCCCTCTTCACTGAACTCCCTGGCAAACAGTTTCAAAACAGCCATCTCCAGGTAGAAACAGATACTACCTTTATTTCTAACAAACGCCAGGAAACAGTCCAGCTCTCTGGGAGGTGGCCTTGAAGCCCCGCTCACTTGGCCAAGCACACCGACAACACTCCCCAAAAACATCTCTCAGCTCCTACTGAGTCTCTACTCTCAGTCTCTACTCTTATTGGCCAGAAGAACAGTTGTTAATGTAGCCAATGTTCTCTTACAATCTCAGATTAGTACAACCTACCAAGGCTGTAAAACCAGTGCAGGTAAAAGGCTTCTACAATGTTGTTGCAGGCCTTTGGGCCTCACTCAACAGGGAGAAAGAGTACCATTTCAACATCTTTTGCATATACATATACCCATGGGTATTTTTTTTTAAGTTCTGGAAGGATTATACAATAAATAATCCACAGTAATCAACTGAGGGTAAACTAGGGGACCAGGATGAGAGGGAAATTAACTTTTCATTGTACCTTTTAAATTCTATCCTTTTATATTTCAATCACTTTTATGCTGTTATGCATTACTTTTAAAGCTAAACAGAAGTCTAATTAATACCTTTTTAAAAAATTTTTTAACATTTATTCATTTTTGAGAGAGAGATGGACTGTGAGTGGACGAGGGGCAGAGAGAGAGGAAGACACAGAATTCAAAGCAGGCTCCAGGCTCTGAGCTGTCAGCACAGAGCCTGACACAGGGCTCCAACCCACAAGGGGTGAGATCATGACCTGAGCCGAAGTTAGACTCAACCGGCTGAACCACCCAGGCGCCCCTAATTAACACCTTTTTAAAATATGAAGGAGATTTGTATACATCAAGATCAAAAAGACCTCATTTGATACAAGGGCAAGTGAAACACCAGTTACAAAGTATATAGAAGAGGGGTGCCTGGGTGGGTCAGTTGGTTAAGCATCCGACTTCAGCTCAGGTCACGATCTCACAGTTTGTGGGTTCGAGAACTGCGTCAGGCTCTGTGCTGACAGCTCAGAGCCTGGAGCCTGCTGTGGATTCTGTGTCTCCCTCTCTCTCTGCCCCTCCTCTGTTCACACTGCCTCTCTCTCTCTCTCTCTCAAAAATAAATAAAACATTTAAAAAAATTTTTTTAAACAAAACAACAACAACAACAAAAAGCATATAGAAGAAATTATCTCATTTATAAATAGCAACCAAAGATGGGTACCTGGGTGGCTCAGGAAGTTAAGCATCCGACTTCAGCTCAGGTCATGATCTCGCGGTTCATGGGTTCTAGCCCCACATCAGGCTCTGTGCTGACAGCTCAGAGCCTTAAGACTGCTTCAGATTCTGTGTCTCACTCTCTCTGCATCTCCCCTGTTCATGCTCGCTCTCTCTCTCCATCTCTCTCTCTCTCTCTCTCAAAAATAAACATTAGAAAATTAATAGGAAAACAAATAGCAACCAAAGAGAGAAAATACAAGACATGAGTAAAATCTGTAAAAAGTAAACTTTTAAATTCTACTGAGGGATATAAAAGAATAACCGAATAAATGGAAAAGCACATTCTGTTCTCAAAAGAATAATTTAAAGATGTCAGTTCTTCCTAAATTAAACTATAAATTTATACGATCTCAGTTTTAAAAAATGGGCTTTGGGCCTACACAAGCTGACTATAAAGTTCATATAAAAAATAACAATGAAAGATGGGCCAGGAAAACTCTTTTAGATCCTGCAGATAGCAGAATATTTTGTAGTGTTCTTGTAATGAAATCATTTGGGAGACTCCTGAGCAAACACAGCTATTGAAACACCACCAAAAGACAGTGAAATACTAAACAAATATATAAACTGAAAATCCAAAGAAGATAGTCGTAACAAAGAAAACTATAAACTGAGTGCCTTTATCAAGTAGACAGAATTAAAAATGAGAAGGGATTGTCCCTACAATTCCTGACAAAGCCTCAAGACACAGAGGAACAATGTTCTGAGGAAAGTAGAAATCAGGCAAGAGGCTGAAAACATGTGATTGAAAGTCTGTTTACAGGGAAGTTAGTATCCCCTGGGTACCTTCTCCAAGGCTGCCAAGATAATGTCCCCTACTCTTCCACCGGATGCCATTGATTTATTCTCTGGGAAAACAGAAGTTGAAAATTAAACTGATTCTCAACCTAGCATCTACCCTATACCCAGCCAAACTATCAAGTCAACATGAGGCTATAAATAAATAAAGATACTTTAGGACATGCAAGGACTCAGGGAACATACTGTCCTTAAAAAAGTAAGTGCCTGTGATACTGTGATTTATAATAAGAAAATATGTACTTAGTTTTCATCTCTGTTCCTAGCACAGAGTTTCTAAATCCCTTATTTAGGGATTATTTAGGTGAGAGCAGGATCTAATTCTAATTCTAGTTCTAATAAGGTGATTCGTGGTGGGCTCCTGGATGGGGGCTAGTCACCAGAAAGACCAAGCCATGATTAGAAGCTTGAAATTTTCAGTCCCACCCCCATCCTCCAGAGAGGAGAGAGGGACTGAGAATGGAGTTCATAATTGATCAGGCCTACATGAGGAAGCCTCCATAAAATCTCAATAGTAGGAGTTCTGAGAACTTCCAGGTGGGTGAACATACAGACATACGGGAGGGTGACACACCCCAACTCCATGAAGAGAGAGCTCCTGCACTCAAGACCCTCCCAGACCTGGCCCTCTTCATCTGGCCTTTCATCTGTATACTCTACCATATCCTTTAATAAACTGGCAGACATAACCACTTCCCTGAGTTCTGTGAGCCACTCTAGCAAATTTATCCGTCCAGAGGAGGGGCCGTGGGAACCTCAGATTTGTAGCTGATTGGTCAGAAGCACAAGTGACCACCTGGGCTTGCAATTAGCATCTGAAGTGAGGGGTAGTCTTGTAGGACTGAACCGCTACCTGTGGGATTTGATGCTATTTCTTGGTAGAGTGTCAGAACTATAGGATGCCCAGCCAGTGTTGGAGAATTGCTTGGTGGGGAAACCCTCTCCACATCAGACATGAGAAGGGCTAGAAGTATGATAGTGTGTGAGAATGAAAGAATTACACCAGAGGAAGGACTGAGGATTTTCCTCAAATGGTGTTTCTCAAACTTTTCCTGAGCATAAGAAACACCTGAGGATCTTACTAAACAGTACATTCTGATTCAGATGGTTTGAGAGTCCACATTCCTAACGGACCCTGGTGATATTGCTGCAGCTGGTGCCTGGACCATACTTTGAGTAGCAAAATACCACAACATCAGTTTTCAAAGTGTAGCCAAGGGACTGACCCTGAGGTCCTTTTAGGGATCACTGAGGTCTTTGCTTTTCTAACTACATCTGTTTTGAGACCAGATTTTCTTCATACACTTCAACTAGAACAATGCATTGCAACAGGTATGAGCATCTGGCTGTCTTCTACTAAGCCAGACATTAAGTAAATTTGCAAAACAAAGTAAAACAATTCCTCTCTTCTCAGTAATGGTTTTGTTTTTTAAAAAAACTATACTTTTGATAAAGAATGTTCTTATGTTAGTATGCTATGTGTTTATTACTATTATTCTGAAATGAAGTATTGAATATTTTAAAGATCTTTCAGCTTTAGTTTCTAATATGGTAAATACTGATAGGTATAACCACATTAACAAATGTTCTTTGGGGTCCCCAGTAAAACGCATAAAAGTCTCCTGAGATCACTATGTTTGAGATCAGCTATGCTAGAGAATATATTCCAGGAGTAAGACAAAAGATCTAGAGAGTGGAGACTAACACAAGAAAGATGAGAGGAAGTCCATGATGACAGCTGTACTAGTTTCTTCTTGCTGATGAAACAAATCACCACATATTTAGTGACTTAGCATGACACAAGTTTATTATGACACAGTTTCTGCAGAAGTCCCAGCACAGCATGGCTTAGCTGGCTCTGTGCTTATCACAGACCAAAATCAAAATGTCACAGCCTGTATTTCTTTCTGGAGGCCCTGGAGAGGACTCTGCTTCCAAGCTTGCTGAGGCTGTTGGCAGAGTACAGTTCTCTTTGGCTGCAGGACTGAAGCCCCTGATCCCTTTGGTTCAATCTCAGTTTCTAGACCACCCTCCAGACCATTCCATACCTCATGGTTTCCTTCCCTCATCTGGAGGGCCTGGAAGGGCAGGTCAAATCCCTGCCACACTTCAAATCTTTCTGACTTCCTCATGCCCTGTCTTTACTGCCATATCTCTTCTTCTGCCTCCCTCTTCTTATTTGGGGGCTTATATGGCTACATTGGGCCCACCAGGATAATCTCCCTATGTTACAGTCAGCCAATTAGTGACCTGAATACACCTACAAAGTCCCCCACAGTAGTACCTTAAGTTATGTTTGCCTGAATAACCTGTGGATGGGAATCTTGGGGACCATCTTTACAATTCTGCCTACCACAACAGCAAAGGGAAAGTTCCAGATGACAGCAGATGGCTGGTCTAGGCCCCAACGGTTCTGCATTGAAACAGGCAGACTGAGGACATAAAATAAAATAAAGAAAACAGAGACATTTAAGCATATGAAAAATTTTAATGAAAGGCATGATACATAGATGTGAGAGTGTCTGGATAAACTCAGTAAGAAGCTTGTAGAAAGCCAGGCAAATGAAAAAGCAATGTGCTTATTACTACAGAACAAACTGAGGAATTTAAAAAGAAAAGAGGCTTGGGGCACCTGGGTGGCTCAGTTGTTTAAGCATCTGACTCCTGATTTTGGCTCAAGTAATGATCTCAAGGTTTGTGAGATCAAGCCCCGCGTCAGGCTCTGTACTGACAGGGTGGTGCCTGCTTGGGATTCTCCTTCTCCCTCTTTCCGCCCCTAACCCTGCTCATTTTGTCTCTCTCTCCCTCTCCCTTTCTCTCCCTCAAAATAAATAAATAAGTAAATAAACTTTAAAAAATAAAAGAAAAAGAAAAGAGACTTAAGAATCACAAATGTCTTGGCATAGCAGTGAACAATTTTTGCACACTCATAATATAAGCACTGACTATTGACTTAACAACAAAAATATATAACTATGATGGGAGAGAAATAAGGAGAAAACATAGAAAGGAAGTCAATTGATAATTTTAATTGTTTAAAGATAAAAACTAGAATGGCTGCAGGTGGTTGTCTCTGAAAAACAGGACTGGAAGGGTGTGGAAAGACATGGCTATTTCTCATTATAGGACTATCCCTACCCATCTACTCTTCACTTTTCTTAGCTCCACCCTGAGCCCCAGGAGGCTGGCCTTGGGGTTCCCTTGCCCCTCATTCTGCTTGAACTCAGTCAGTGGAAGGCACTGCAGAGATCAAAGGGTGGAAGGGGGGAGGAGGCTCCTGAAATCTCCCTGCTCCTGGAGGGGGTGGGGGGGGGACTGGGGTTCTGAGCAAAGGATACAATTTCTCCTTCACATTCTGGCTCTCACCAGCTCTCTCAAAATGTCCCCTCACTTTGTCCCTTTAGGCCCCGGGATGAGAATTGCTTCTCAATGCCCCTTGTGCCCCTTAATCTTGCCCACACCTCTGAAAACTGTCCCTTTACTAAAGTCTCTTCAACTTCCTGAGTGCCTTTGTTTCTGCCAGTGATTGATACAAACTCTATATTATGTGACTTTTTAAAACTTTATACATGACCAAATAATATTCTAAAAAAAATTAATGGTCATTTTCTTAAAAAATGTCAAAATCATGAATAACAAATTGAAGATCTGATGCAGATTAAAGAAAACAAAAAATATATGGATACTAGATAAAAGAAATGATCCTGGATTGCATCTGGACAAGAAAAAAAATACTATGAAAATTACTTTAAAGGACATTATTGAGACAATTGAGAAAATTTAAATAAATCCATAGATCAGATAATAGCATTGCAGTGATTTTAAATTTCATGATGTTTATCATTGTCTCATGGTTATGTAACTGATTGCCCTTGTTCTTTTTTTTTTTAAGTTTATTTATTTTGAGAGAGACAGAGACAGAGCAATTGGGGAAGGGGCAGAGACAGAGAGAGAGAGAGAGAGAGAATATCCCAAGCAGGCTCCACACGGACAGTGCAGAGCCCAACGTGAGGCTCGAACTCACAAAACCATGAAATCATAACCTGAGCCGAAACCAAGAGTTGGATGCTCAACCAACTGAGCCACCCAGGCTCCTCTGACCTTTTTATTTTTTTTAAGTTTATTTATTTTGATAGAGAGAACAAGCATGGGAGGGGAAGAGAGAGAGGATTCCAAGCAGGCTCCACACCGTCAGCACAGAGCCTGACTTGGGGCTCGAACTCACGAACTGTGAGATCATGACCTGAGCAGAAACCAAGAGTCCGACGCTCAACCGAGTCACCCAGGCGCCCCATGAATGTCCCTGTTCTTAGAAAATAGTTACTGAAGTATTTAGGAGTAAAGAGGTGTTATGTTTGTAATCTACTTTTTTTTGAGAGAGAGAGAGAGAAAGGCAGAGGGAGAGAAAGAGAGGAAGAGAGAATGTTAAGCAGGCTCCACGCTCAGCACAGAGCTTGACACGGAGCTTGATACCATGACCCTGGAATCATGACCTGAGCCAAAATCAAGAGTTGGACACTCAGCCAGCCAAGCCACCCAGGTGCCCCATGCAACCTACTCTTAAATGGTGCCAAATAAAAATTACAAAATAATAATGTATGTGATAAAGAGAGAGAGAAAGCAAATGTGAATCCAGGTGAAGAGAACATAGTTCTTTGTCCTAGTCTTGCAACTCAAGTTTGAAGTTACTTCAAAATGTAAAGTTTCAAAAAATATATATCGGTTATTTTGACAAAAGCTATAAATACACAACTTGGTACTGATACTATAAATCAGTGGAACAGAACAGAGAATCCATAAATACATATACCCAAACATGTATGAGACTTAATCCATTTACACTGTGGCATTTCAGAACACTGTGTGCTGTGGGCAGGAATGGGGATATATTATTTTTTAAATAGCACATGGAAAACTGAGTAGCCATCCAGACAAGAAGTAATGAAGTCTCCCCATGTCACTTCATGGTCCAAAATAAATGTCAGATGGATCAAAAACTTAAGCATAAAAGAAAATAAAAAATCCTAGAAAAAGAAAAATCATGAGAGGAGCAGACTTAGCGGGAGGCTAAGTGCCTTTGCAGGTGGCTTCCGGGGTTCCTAACAACAGGGCCAGTCCCCTGACAGGGCCTTTGCATGAAGAACAAATGAATCAGAGAGCAAGCAGGGGCGGGGGCAGCAGTGGCAGCTTCTGCTGGTCGGGGCAGCTCCAGCAGCAGTGAGGAGCACCCAACAGAGGCGGTGGGGCCTGGTTCAGGGGTCCTGGCTCAGGGGACAGCCACGGTGTCCTCACCAGACAGCCCTAAGGGGGACCCTGGCTGTGGTGTTGATCACCCAACCTCCCATCCCACTTTCCAGGCCTGCTTCCTCAGCCTGCTGCCAATTCTGGGAGCTAGTCGACATTAAATTCCTTTTCTGTTTAAAATCACCCAGGTTTGTTTCTGTTGCTTACAACTTAGAATATTAACCACACACATGCGTGCACACACATATAAATAGTGTGTGTGTGCTTATATACTTACAATACATATATTATACGATATGGCTTGGTTTTTCCTTTTGCCTTAAAATTATATATGCATGAATATAAGCATGTGTACAAAACTGCCAGGCTAACATGGCAAATGGGCAACAGTGGACACCTATGGGGATATTTCATGGTGGAGATGGACTAAAGGGAATTTCCACTTCTGAATCTATCTTCATTGTTGTTTAGGATTTTTTTATAGTAATCATAGATTTATATACTACTTTCTTAAACTATAAATATTTTAACACAATCTTTTCCAAACAAATCTTTTACTTGACTTGAACCACAGAGTGGGGACACCGAGGCCTTCACAGTGAAGCAGGCAGACACCGTCCCCCCTCACAGAGCAGACAACCTAAAGGGGACACAGACAGGGCAGCAGGCACTGATTCCACAGTGAGAGTACCCTTAAGATGAGGAGAGATGGGCCACCTGGGAGCACAGAGGAAGGGCACCCACCCTCACCTAGAGGGCAACCAGGAAAATTTTCCTAGCCTTAGACTTTGGGCCGGCAAACAGGAGAGGAGAGAACGAGCAGCAGGCAGAGGGAACAGCACTTCCCAAGCACAGAGACCATGGCTCTCTCAGGAAATATCGTGGCTGGAGCACCAGGAGGGCAGGGAAGAGAAACAAGCATGGAGAGGCAGGCAAGGTCCGTCACAAAGACCTTGTGAAGAAATATCTTGTAAAGTCTTCTTAAGCAAGTTAGACTTTACCCTGAGGGCCACTAGGTAGTCACAGAGGACTCTGAGCAGAAAAGGCTGGTCAGACCTGGCCTTTGTCATGATCAGTCATCGATGTCTTCCCTCCAGTTTATATCAGCCGTGAAGCAGGGCATTGTTCTGGTCAGCGGAGCACATCCGCAAAGTTTCCTCTTATCTTTCAGAACACTAGGCAGTGTTTTCCCAATGTCAATGGAGAAGCATCCAGCCATCTCTCCCAGCTGGTGACTCCAGGCTGTCAGCCTTAGTAGGTAGGCACCTTCCTCAGGGCTGTTTGTAGCATCATTCCTAAACCACTAGCTATATAAACTGATAAGAGTCAAACCCCAGGAAAATCTCAGCCCTTTCCAGAAGTTTAACAAAGAGGAATCCCCTGGTGAAATCCTCTGAGGGCAGGCCCATTCAGCCACCCAAGGCCCCGGAAGCCCCAGGCGACATTCATGAACCTTAAGGCACACCACCTTCAATTCCTCACTCATCCTTGTTAGCACACATACTGATTTGCTGGTACCTGCTGGCATATTTGCTCTCCTCTCCCATCTCCCAGTGCCACCCCAGTTTAGGTTTCCTCTTGTCTTGTTTCCAACTGTCTGGTATAGGCCACAGTCTATGTGTCATGCTCTGAGCTTGAGGGTTTCCCACGACAATGAGCTCTTGGGCATTTTCTTGCCAGTTCGGTTATGTCGACATTTTTATCTATTAGGACACACATTCTGACTTAAAGACCTTTTCATTTTTACAAAGTGCTTCGTGAAATCACTGTGATTCATGTCACTCATAATTAAGAATGACAATTAGGAGAAAACACAATTTGGCTTCTTGCTTTGAGCTGCACCATATATAGCAACAGGGCATGAGGAGGAAACCTGAAATTATCCCTAAGATTTTCAGCCAACATTCACCAGGTGAGTAGTTTCCTATTTCAAAGCCCCAAAGGCATAAAGTTTGTTTTTGCAGGCAAGGCAAATAAGCAATACAATTGCCCATTATTTTGAAATATAGTTTCACAGTTGTTTATTCTGAAAGGACGCATTTCTTTAAAATGCACTGAGAGTCTTTAGATTCATTATCTTTGGTATAATTTAAACAATCGAACTTCCATCTCTGCTTTGTGCTCTTCTGGTGTGGCATCCCTGAGGTGAGGACAGAGGATTTCTACAACTCTCCCTGCCCTGGGGAGCCCTGATCAGTCTCTATTTATCGTCTCTAATAAGGCAGAGATGTGCTAATTAGCAGCTCCTCTAGAAAACACCATAAAATGACGGGCATAGATACCTTTTTAAAAGCATATCTTTCCCTACTGGCTGGACTAGACTCAATTAGGGGTGGAAAGCAAAAGGGGTTTATTGTCTGTCTTGGGTAAAAGCTCTCTAGCATCTCCAAAGAGGTGCTTCACATTGACATTAATAAGCACAGTGAGTACGTCTCAGGCTAAGAAACCTGGGATTGTCAGCACATCAAGATGAACCTTTTTCTCAGAAGCAGACTCTCACTAATGAAGTTCAATGTCTGATGTGCAGACACATTCCATTTACGGTGTTCCCTTCGTGTGTCTTTGGAAGAGCCCTCATTTCTTATTTAGAGCTTTTGTTACCATAGGTGAGAGATGTTCAGAATAAAAAAGGGCTTCATTGTTCAGTAAGCATTGCTGAAGACTGATGCTGCAGTTGGCAAAAGTTGTATGTAGTAACAATGCCTTACGTAGGCTTGGTCCTCTGTGCCCCACACAGTGCTGAGAGCTTCATTAGTGGTATTCTATGACCCTCCATATGGTGTAGTGACTGTTACTGTCACTGAGGCTTAGAAATATTATTGTGCCTACAGTTTCACAGTTTAGAGTTCCAAAGAGATGCTGTGGCTATGACTTCTGGTTATTTAAATTTAGATTAAGTAAAATTAAAACTAATTAGAATTTAAATAAAAACTTGAGAGGGTGGAGTTAAGATGACAGAGAAGTAGGGAGACCAGGATTTCCCTCGACCCTCAAACACAACAGTATTGAGATCAGAACACTCGGAACACCCATGAAATCAGTCTGCAGAGTAACAGAAAAATCTCCACAGGTGACAGAGACAGCTTGGTGGGACAGAAGTGCATGTATGCAAATTGGGGAAGATAAAACAGGTGATGTAGGTACAGGGGAGGGGACCCCTTCTGTAGAGAGACAAAAGGGAAAGAAAGGCTGTGGAAGTGTGGTATTCTGGACAAGAGAAAAAACTCTAGACCACAGACTGGGGAAAAAGAAACACAGAGAGTCCCAGTTTCTACTTTGCAAACAACCATAGGTGCTAAAGATCAGAATTTTCAGAAGTGCAGGACATTCTCCAGACTGGAGCCACAGCCATGGTATATGCACCTTAAGGGGGAGGGAAGCCAGTTCCAGGTTTTGGTAGTGATCCTGGGGCGCAATGGGAGACAACAATGCTCCCTCCTCCGGTACTGTAGGAAGAACATTTATTGCACCCCCAAGGACAAAAAGTCCCTGCAGGGGCCAGCCAGAGACCTTTTATCAGCAGGGCAGAGTGGAACTACCCCAGAATCTGGTCCTACCAGTGTGGGATCCCTTATGGCATCAGGGTTTGAATCTCAGCCAAGCACCTAGGAGGCACGGGAGACTGTGAAGCAGGACAAGCCACTTGCACAGGCTACTCTGTGAAGGCTGCCTGAATAGCATGGTTTGAGACACCAGTCGGGGGAGGAGAGATTGGGGTGTGGCCATTTTTCTTCCCAAAACCAGCATGGTGGGGCTTCAGGTAACAGAACAGTGGCCAGGAGTGGGCAGGACCTGCTTATACCAAACCCAACCCCTCCGTGTCTGGCAACTGCTTATATACCAGAGTGAGACTGACACTGACCGAACCAGACCGCCTCTCCTCCAGACCAGCACAGCCACTAGTCCCAGGCACCAACAGACAACTGACGTGCGGTTTTGTAAAGTAGTCTGGTGGCTTTTGCTGTTTGTTTTTTCTTTCCTTCTCTTTTCCCTTCTTTTTCTTTCTACCCTCTTCTTTCCCCCCCTCCCCTTTGGAATCAGGCTCATAGATGGACTTGATTTTTGGTAAATTCTTATCATATATATCATATATATATATATCATATAGAAAAAGAGAGAGAGATCTTTTTTTCTTTCTTTCTCTGTTCTGGTTGTTTGTTTAATTAAGCATTTTTACTCTATTCTTTTTATACCTTTTTCAGTATCTCCTTCCTCTTTATTTTCTTCTTTCTGTCTGGAATGAGCCTTATGGTGTCTTTCATTCTCTGCCTGGTCTTTTTTTTCACCCCTTTCATTTTTCTCTTTGTATGGGATGAAGTTCCTCCTCCCTTTTCCTTTTTTCCAGGGTTACTTCAATGAACAAATTAAAGCACACCTGATGGAAGTTCCAATCAATCTACCACCATGAGCAGTGGGATAGAACAGCCAAAGATATAACACAGTGCACACAAAACATTCTGAAAACATTTCTGGGAGTGCCAGGCCCTGGACAGCATATGACCCTTTATTAGTATAGTAGTACTTGCAGGTACAGGACACATAACAAACTATTAACACAAGTAAAATACAGAAACCTAGCCAAAGTGACAAAATGGAACAATTCCCCCCAAAAGAAATTCCATTAAAAAATGACAGCCAGAAAACTGCTCAAAACAGATATAAACAATATATCTGAACAAGACTAAAGAATAACAGTCATAAGACTAATAGCTGGGCTTGAAAAAAGCATAGAAGACAGCAGAGAATCTGTTACTGCAGAGATCAAAGACCTAAGAAATAGTCATGATGAATTAAGAAATGCTATAAATGAGATGCAAAATAAACTAACTGCAGTGACATCAAGGATGGAAGAAGTACAGAATAGTTGAAATAAAAGATAAAATTATGAAAAATGATGAAGCTAAAAAAAAAGAGGGAAAGGAAATTAATAGACCACGAAGGGAGAATTAGAGACCTAAGTGAGTCAATGAAACAAAATAATATCCATATCAATGGAGTTCTAGAAAAAGAAGAGAGAAAGAGGCAGAAGGTTTATTTGAACAAATTATAGCTGAGCACTTCCCTAATCTGGAGAAGGAACCCAAGGCATCCAAGTCCAAGAGGCACAAAGAACTCCCTTCAAAATCAACAAAAACAGGCCTACACCAGGACATACCATAGTGAAATTGGCAAAATACAAAGATAAAGAGAGAAATGTGAAAGCAGCTAGGGACAAATGGGCATTAACCTATAAGGGCAGACACATAAGGGTAGTAGCAGACCTGTCCACTAAAATTTGGCAGGCTAGAAGAGAGTGGCAAGAAATATTCAATGTGCTGAATAGGAAAAATATGGCCAAGAATCCTTTATCCAGCAATGCTGTTATTCAGAAAAGAAGGAAAGACAAAGGCTTTCCCAGACAAACAAAAACTAAAGGAGTTCATGGCCACTAAACCAGCCCTGCAAGAGATCCTAAGGGAGACTCTGTGAGTGAAAAGCAGCAAAGACTACAAAGGACCAAAGACATCACCACAAGCATGAAACCTACAGATTACACAATGACACAAAATCCATATCTTTCAGTAATAACTCTAAATGTAAATGGACTAAATGTCCCAATCAAAAGACATAGGGTATCAGAATGGATTAAAAAAAAAAAATCCATCTTTATGCTGCCTATAAGAAACTCATTTTAGATCTGAGGACACTTGCAGATCATGAGGGAATAGAGAACCATATACCATGCTACTGGACAGCAAAAGAAAGCTGGAGTAGCTATACTTATATCAGACAAACTAGATTTTGAACCAAAGACTATAACAAGAGATGAAGAAGGGCATTATATCATAATTAAGGGGTCTATCCACCAAGAGCTAACGATTGCAAATGTTTATGCCCCCAACATATTAGCACCTTCAAATATATAAACCAATTAATCACAAACATAAAGAAATATATATATAACAATGCCATGTTTATAGGGAAATTTAATACTCCACTTACAGCAATAGACAGATCATCCAAGTGGAAAATCAATAAGGAAAAAATGGATCTGAATGACATATTGGACCAGATGGACTTAACAGATATATGCAGAACTTTTCATCCAAAAGCAGCAGAATACACATTGTTCTCAAATGCACATGGAACATTCTCCAAAGTAGATCACATACTGGGTCACAAAACAGCCCTCAACAAATATAAAAGAATTGAGATCATACCATGTATATTTTCAGATCACAATGCTACAAAACTTGAAGGCAACCATAAGAAAACATTTGGAGAGCCCCAAATACATGGAGATTAAAGAACATCATACTAAAGAATGAATGGGTCAACCAGGAAGTTAAAAAATATATGGAAGCAAATGAAAATGAAAACATGACAGTCCAAATCCTTTGGGATGCAGCAAAGGAAGCCCTGAGAGGAAAATACATTGTAATTCAGGCCTATCTCAAGAAGAAAAGTCCCAAGTACATAATCTCACCTCATATCTAAAAGAACTAGAAAGGCAGCAACAAAGAAAGCCCAAAGCTAGCAGAAGATAAATAATAAAGATTAGAGCCAGAAATAAACAATATATAATCCAAACAAAACAGTAGAATAGATCAATGAATCTAAGAGCTGGTTTTTGAAACAATAAAAAAAATCGATAAAACCCTAGCCAGACTACTCAAAAAGAAAATAAAGAGAACCCAAATAGATAAAATCACAGATTAAAGAAGAGAGATCACAACCAGCACCACAGAAATACAAACAATTATTATAAAATATTATTAAAAATCGTATGCCAACAAACTGGACAATCTGGAAGAAATGGACAAATTCCTAGACACTCACATGCTATCAAAACTCAAAAGGTAAGAAATAGAAAATTTGAACAGACAAAAAAACCAGTCAAGAAATTAAACTGGTTATCAAACTTCCCCAACAAATAAGAGTCCTGGGCCTGAGGGGTTCCCAGGGGACTTCTACCAAACATTTAAAGCCGAATAAATACCTATGCTGTTCAAACTGTTCCAAAAAATAAAAATGGAAGGAAAGCTTCCAGACTCATTCTGTGAAGGCAGCATTACCTTGATTCCCCAAACTAAATACCTCACTAAAAAGGAGAATTATAGGCCAATATCCCTGATAAATATGGATACAAAAATTTTCAACAAGATACAAGCTAAATGAATTCAACAGTACATTAAAAGAATTATTCACCACAATCAAGTGGGAGTCATTCTTTGGCTGTAGGACTGGTTCAATATTCACATATCAATCAATGTGATATATCAGATTAATAGAAGAAAGAAAAAGAAAAAGAACCATATCATCCAGTCAATAGATGCAGAAAAAGCATCTGACAAAATATAGCTTCCCTTCTTGATAAAAACTCTCAAGAAAGTCAAGATAGAAGAAATATACATCATAAAAGCCATATATGAACGACCCACGGCTGATATCATCCTCAATGGGAAAAGCTGAGAGCTTTCTCCCTAAGATCAGGAACATGACAGGGATATCCACTCTCACCGCTGTTGTTCAACATAGTGTTGGAAGTCCTATCTTCAGCAATAAGACAACAAAACAAAATAAAAGGTATCCAGGGGCACCTGGGTGCCTCAGTCAGTTAAGTGTGCGCCTTCAGCTCAGGTCATGATCTCATAGTTCATGAGTTCAAGCCCCACATCAGGCTCTGTGCTGACAGCTGAGAGTCTGGAGCCTACTTCACATTCTGTGTCTCCTCTGTGTTCCTCCCCTGCTCATGCTCTATCTTTCTCTCAAAAATAAATAAACATTTAAAAAATGTTTTTAAAAAAGGTATCCAAACTGAAGAAGTCATACTTTCATTCTTTGCAGATGACATGATACTCTACATAGAAAACCCAAAAGACTAAAAATTGCTAGAACTGATACATGAATTCAGCAAAGTCACAGGATATAAAATCAATGTACAGAAATCAGTTGCATTTCTATATACCAATAACAAAGCAACAGAAAGAGGTATCAGGGAATCGATCCCATTTACAATTGCACCAAGAACCATAAAATACCTAGGAATAAGCCTAACCAAAGAGGTAAAAGATCTATATGGTGAATATTATAGAAAGCTTATGAAAGAAGAAAAGAAGACACAAAGAAATGGAAAAAACATTCCATACTCATGTATTTTATGAGTTATTTTATAAACTCAAATATTTTAAAAATGTAAATACTATCCAAAGCAATCTACACTCTCAATACATCCCAATCAAAATAGCACCAGCTTTCTTCACAGAGCAGAACAATCAATCCTAAAATTTGTACGGAACTGCAAAAGACTCCAAACAGTCAATGTTGGAGGGTGAGGTGGGGGAAGCAAAGCTGGAGGCATCATAATCCTGTACTTTAGCCTGTATTATAAAGCTGTAATCATTAAGACAGCATGGTATTGGCACAAAAACAGACACAAGACCAATGGAATAGAATAGAGAACCCAGAAATGGACCCAAATATGTATAGCAAACTAATCTTTTCAAAGCAGGAAAGGCTATCCAATGGAAAAAAGAGTTTCTTTAGCAAATGGTACTAGCAGACCTGGACAGTAACATGTAGAAGAATGAAACTGGACCAGTTTCTTATACCAAAAACAAAAATAAATTCAAAATGGATGAAAGACCTAAATGTGACAGGATACCATCAAAATTCTACAGGAGAAAACAGGCAGCAACCTCTTTGACCTCAGCCACATCAACTTCTTACTTGACATGTGTCCAGAGGCAAGAGAAACAAAAGCAAACATGAACTATTGGGACCTCATCAAGGTAAAACGCTTCTGCAGAGCAAAGGACACAATCAAGAAAAGGGAACCGACATAATGAGAGAAGATATTTGCAAATGACATATTGGATAAAGGGTTAGTATCCAAAATTTATAAAGAACTTAACCAAACTCAACACCCAAAAAACAAATAATCCAGTGAAGAAATGGGCAGAAGACATGAACACTTTTCCAAAGAAGACATCCAGATGGCAAACAGACACACAAAAAGATGCTCAACAGTGTTCATAATTACGGAAATACAAATCAAAACCACAATGAGATAAAACCTCACACTTGTCAGAGTGGCTAAAATGAACAACTCAGGGAGCAAAAGATGTTGGCAAGGATGTGGAGAAAGGGGAACCCTCTTGCACTGTTGGTAGGAATGCAAACTGGTGCAGACACTCTGGAAAACAGTGTGGAGGTTCCTCAACAAATTAAAAATAGAACTATCCTACAACCCAGCAATTACACTACTAGGTATTTATCCAAAGGATACAGGAGTGCTGATTCCAAGGGGCACATGTACCTCAATAGTTTATAGCAGCACTATCCACAATAGTCAAAGTATGGAAAGAGCCCAAACATCCAGCAACTGATGAATGGATAGTATACACAATGAAATACTACTCAGCAATGAAAAAGAATGAAAGCCTATCATTTGCGACACGATGGATGGAACTGGAGGGTATTTTATGCTAAGCAAAATAAGTTGGTCAGAAAAAGATAGATACCATATGATTTCACTCATGTGGAATTTGAGAAACTTAGGTAACCATAGGGGAAGGCAAGGAAAAATAAAATACAGACAGGGAGGCAAACCATAAAAGACTCTTAAATACAGAGAACAAACTGAGGGTTGATGGGGGTGGGAGGATTGTGGAAATGGGTAATAGGCATTGAGAAAGGCACTTGTTGGGATGAGCATTGGGTATTGTATGTAAGTTATGTATCACGGGAATCTACTCCTGAAGTCAAGACTACACCACATGTTAGCTAACTTGACAATACATACATACATACATACGTAAATAAACAAAACAAAAACTTGAAACTAATTAATTAAAATTTTAGTTCCTCAGTCATACTAACCACATGCGTGGTAGCCGCATGTTGCTGGTAGATGGCTACAGCATGGATATAGAACATTTCCATCATCACAGAAAGTTCTCTTGGACAGTACAGCACAGAAGGGACTGACAAAGCAATAGGATGAAAGAAGCCTAGATCCCACAATGACCTCAATGGACACTGGATATGACTAGTGTTTGAAGGCATCTGAATGGGACAGGATGAACAGTGGGTCAACAGGACCATAGTACTAAGAGCACTGGTTAAGGTTCATGCTACCCTACCTAGTGGAGAAATGAGCCCTATCAGTTTGTGTCTGGGACTGCTTTCTCTCTTTTCACAACTAACCAGTGCCCTCTACTGACTGGCACATTCTTCTTGATATATTTGATCAGGTCTAATTGAGTCTGGGAACAATTCAGCCTCTGAGATTCCTGACTCAGATGTTCCACTTTCAGAAGGCAATCTTCCTAGCTTATTTCCAAGTTCCTGGGAAGATCTACCATCGCTCACATACTAGAGCATATTATTTTGAGCAAATGGTTTTGATCATACACTTCTGAGCAGAGCCTCATACTTGTTTCCTTTGTATTTCACCAGATCTTACGAACAGGGACAACACATTCCTGAGGTTCAGGTAGTCTGCAGTGAAAGAGCAGCAAGAATTATATACTGCAATTGATACACTGCTTGGAAAGAGTCTGGAAGCTTCTGGGCCAGAATCTAGAGGAAGAGTGTAACTGTCATGTCTCAGGAAACTCCGGGGAAATTCCTAAAACAGTTACAACCTTAACCTGATCTGGCAGAAGAGAACACATATACCAAATGGTGGTCTAACGGTGGCTGCCTTCACCAAGGGCTCATGGAGTCCGCCTCCCCCTGCCGGTTATGGCCCAGGATCGTAGGAGCCTCTGAATTCCTAGGTCACGTGCAGGCTTTATGCCAGCACTCCAAGACCACTTCTTACCATAACAGTGGCTACTTTATAAATGATGAATCAGTTCAAAAGACACGCATGCAGGATCCCTGAGTCAAGTGTTGTGCATTGTAAAGTTCTGATATACCGGAGATCACCAACATACTGAATAGATTCAACAAACAGCTGTGCAGACTGTCTCACTGGGGCCTTCCTTTGGTTTGAATCTCTCTCTACACCTTTCTGTGCCCAGTCCTTTCCATGATGCAGGACCTTCACCAGATGACCTACAAAATCTGGTTTCCCCTCTCTTTTTTTTTTTTGTTTTTTTTGTTTTGTTTGGTTTGTTTTGGGAAATGAGAGGTAGCATGAGCTGGGGAGGAGAAGAGAGAGAAAATCTCAAGCAGGATCCACATCCTGCAAAGAATCCAACACTGCAGGGCTTGATCTCACAACCATTGAGATCATGACCTCAACTGAAATCAAGAGTTAGAAGCACAACAGACTAAGCCATCCAGGCCCCCCACCCCCACCCCTTACTTCTTAAAGAGTGGTGGCTGTTTTCCTTCACTTCCTCTATTCCAGACATTCTACATACTGTATCTCCCCCTGCTCTTAGGAGGGAGATTTACAATTTCCTGGAGACTAGTCTGTGGACCAGTGATGGGAAGAAAATTACTTGGGGAATTTGAAAAAATAATAGAGATTCTTGGAGCCCCTTATATTCGAATTTATTAGGCCTGAGGGGTCTTAGAAATAGGCATTTTAAACAAATGCCACAGATAAATCTGAAAAACGATCGAGTGTTTAAATCAGCTCCCTGCTGCTCTCCTTAACTACTACTTTACAGATCACCCAAGCCTTCCTTAAAAACCAAAATTTAGAAGGGGAGAATGGGCAGATAGTATTTTTTTTTTTAATTTTTATTTATTTCTAGGATAGAGAGAGACAGCGTGAACAGGGGAGGGTCAGAGAGAGAGGGAGATACAGACTCTGAAACAGGCTCCAGGCTCTGAGCTGGCAGTCAGCACAGAGCCCGATGCGGGGCTCGAACCCACAAACCGCGAGATCATGACCTAAGCAAAAGTCGGACGCTTAACCGACTAAGCCACCCAGGCACCCCGGGCAGATAGTATTTAATGGCTACAGCTGCAGTTTCAGAATATGAAAAATATTTTGACAATGGCTGGTGGTGATAGTTGCACAACAGTGTGAATATACTTAATGCCACAGAACTGTATACTTAAAAATAGTTAAAACAGTAAATGTCAGGTGATGTGTATTTTGCCATAATTTAAGAAGTAAAAAAAGGGATGGGTACAGATATATGCTAGAATATAAGCACACCCTGAAAACATTATCTAAGTGAAAGACGCCAGACACAAAATATCATATATCATATGATTCCATTAATATGAAAATATTTTTCATAAAATTGAGTGTGGAGATAGCTGCACATATCTGTAAATATACAAAACACTACTGAAATGTACACTTTAAATGGGAGAATTGTATAGTATGTGCATTATATCTCATTAAAGCTGTTAAAAAAATTTTAACTGATTTTAAAACTACGATCACATTTGTAAACTTCTGAAGAACTTAAGTGGCACCCCATAAATCCTGGAATCACATTCTGGTGACACACTGGAAAAATTTTTTAAAAAAGCAAATAAATCAAAGGACTGAGGTTTAGAACAGCTGGCAAGGAAAATCAGAAAGATCTGTGACGGGGCATGGTGGTCCTGTAGTCACAGCAGCAAGGACAAGGTCAAGATTATAAAACACACTATGTTGAAATTCCTCAGAAACCTTTATTATGGTCCTCATCATTCATTAAGCAACCAATACAAACCATTTTCTTTTTCTCAGCCTCAAACAGCAGAGGCTGCATCCAAGCCTAAATGGAAGACACCAGTAGTGGAAGACCTTGTAGAGAAAAGCTAACAGGTGAGATCTCTGCTTATCCCGGCTTAGGTGAAGGTAGAACAGGAAAAGCATATAGGTACAATATTCCAAATGCTCCGTTCTTCAAAGCTGAGGCCTGCAGGAGAGGGGCTGGCTGAAGGACACAGGTGAAGACTCACAAAACTGCCCAGCTCAGCAATCAATCCAAAGTTCCTTTAAAAAACAAAAAAACAGAAAAACAAAAAAAACAAGAGCAATATGTAAAGCAAGGTGCCTCAAGAACTGGATGAGTGTCACAAACTGGGCAAAGTCAGAGTGGAAGCTGTTCTGGTACTGGCAATTCTCTAAGACCAAATTACTCATTTTGGGAATGTCCATCCAAAAGATCTCAAAGAAAGAACATGTCACTACAGAAAGCAGGCATCTGAGAGTTAAGCATACTGGTCTAGAGAGTTAGAATGAAACATGGGGAAAGAGCAAAGAAGTTGTTGTGTTTATTAATGAGCGTTTGGGGATTCCACACAAAGTGTGAGTGAATCAGAATAAAGGAGAAGTTTTCTAAGCAAAAAGTTCATAATCTTTTGAGAAACTTCCAGTTCAAGATGGGAGACTGAGCCCACAAATTTGTATGCCCTCGCATCCAAGATTCCATTCAGAAGGAAATAAGGTTTTAAAAAGGTATAAATCCACAATAAAGAATGGGGACTGTCAGCAGTTAAGAGATTTCAACAAAAACCTGAATAATAGAAATTTCACTGAAGTATATTTATAAATAGACAGAAAAACAAATCAGCCTAGAATGAATAGAGAGGGCAGCAGAGGTGGGAGCCTATCTGCCTAAGAGACCCTTGGGGAGGCTCCAGCCAGACTCAAGAAAGAGACATAGACCAGAAAGGGTTAATGACCTGAGGGTCTACATAAGAAACAGCTGGCCTCATCTCCCTACAATCCTCCTAGCATGTAGCATTACCAGAAGACAAAATGGGAAAAAATCAGGGGGCTCTCTTCCAATAAACTAAATGAACTACCTGGAGAACTAGAGAAGCCTCTGAAAATGCCAGCTCCCCACAGTAAGGCTTTCGGGGCCCCAGCTTCACATCTGGTCCCATGCCAGCACACCCTAAAGTAAAAGTGTTAGGCAAAACCCACCTTCCCATACACACACAGCCTCCAAAGAGCCTTCTTACTACCTCATTCCTAAACAGAATGAAAATTACTGGGCAGACTAAAGAGTGAAAGGAAAAACTAAAATTTATTAAAAAAAAAAAAAAGCCCTAGAATAAAACATATAATTCAGAAAAGAACACAAGAAAACAAAGCAAAAATACCTCTAAGTTAAAAAAAAAAAAAAAGAAAGAAAGAAACACCTTCTATGATAAAGGCAAATTCCTGCTGAGATCAACTGATAAACCCGACTGAAATATTTTTTAAAAGAAAATCCTTCAAGCACTGAAGAGGCATCAATAAAAGTGAAATCTAAAATCTAGAGAAGGCAAGAACACAAAGTAAACCTGGCCTCCAAATCTGCTTTTGCCCTAAGGTCATTTGCAGTCCAAAAGATAGAGCTGAGAAATTCTGGCTGAGCCAATCAAGAGTCAAATCTATGAGTCTGCCCAAGTGGGAAGGTCTGAATTTTTTAAAAGCTCTAATCCCAAGAGGCGACGCCCTCAGAGTAATGCTGGACTAGAATTAAATCAGCCCCTTCACAGACTTGCCATCACGGTTCGCATAGATTACCACAGAGAACCAAGAATCCTCAAGTCTTGGATCTGGATTAAGGAGATCCTGAACTTACACCCTCCCCTACGTGCCTTGCAGCAGTAAATGAAAATCTTTGGAGAAAGTTTTCATCATACAGGCCTCAAACTATCCAAAGAATAATTTCTTCAAGTACAATGACCAATACATGAAGAAAACTAGGCATAAAGAGGGAAAAAGACCATGAAACAGTATCAACAGAAGCAAGTCACAAAAAAAAAATAAATCAGCCTCAGAAAGACTCTGGACATTAGACTGGACAGAGACTATAAAACAAATGCACTTACTTTGTTTAAACAAATAAAAGACGAGCTTCAAACCACCTGGAGCACATACAAATAACAAATGGAATTCACAGAACTAAAAATATAAAAACTAAAACAGAAAAGTTTAAAGGAGACATGATCACTAGAGAGAATAAACTGGGAGGTCAGAAAAAAACTACACAGAATGTAGCTTGGAGAGGAAAATTATGACTGAGGTTTAACACATATTTAATGGAAATCTGAATAAGAAAGGAGAGAGAAATGGGGCGCCTGGGTGGCTTAGTCGGTTAAGCGTCCGACTTTCGCTTAGGTCATGATCTCGCGGTTCGTGGGTTCGAGCCCCGCGTCGGGCTCTGTGCTGACTGCCAGCTCAGAGCCTGGAGCCTGTTTCAGTCTGTGACTCCCTCTCTCTCTGACCCTCCCCTGCTCACGCTGTCTCTCTCTCTCTCTCTCTCCTAGAAATAAATAAAACATTAAAAAAAAAAAAAGAAGAGAGAAAGAACAAAGCAGAGCCATTATCTGAAAATATACAAGCTGAGACTTCTCCAGCACTGACAAAAGACATCAATCCTTAGATTTAAGAAGCCTAAGCAGCAGATACATAGAGGGAAATCGGCACCTAGATACATCCAAGTGAAACTACAGAAATATCAAAGACAAATACAAAATCTTAAAAGTAACCAAAACAAGGACAAATTAGCTTCAAAAGGTTAACAGTGATTTCTTAACAGAAACAATGGAAACCAAAACACAGTAGAATGGGAGCTTCAACATTATAAAAGGAACTTTCCACCTAAAATTCTATATTCAGCAAGATACCTTTAAGAACCAAAGTAAAATACAGGAATGCAACCACTCTGGAAAACAGTACGGAGGTTCCTCAAAAAATTAAAAACAAAACTACCCTATGACCCAGCAATTGCATTACCAGGTATTTATCCAAAGGATACAGGAGTGCTGATTCAAAGGGGCACACACATCCCAGTGTTTATAGCAGCGCTATCCACAATTGTCAAAGCATGGAAAGAGCCCAAATGTCCATCGACTGATGAATGGATAAACAAGATGTGGTGTACATACACAATGGAGTATTACTCAGCAATGAAAAAGAATGAAATCTTGCCATTTGCAACAACGAAATGGAACTAGAGGAGTTCAAGCCCTGATTCTGGCTTGGCTCTGGCTCTTTATTAACAGGGAAGAGCCTGCTTGGAATTCTTTCTCTCTCTCTCTGACTCTGCCATGCTTACCCACTCTCCTTCTTTCTCAAAAAAATAAATAAATAAGTAACTTAAAAAAAAAAAATTGGGTATTTGGTTCCTGATAGAAAAAATGAAACAAGCCTTAAAATAAGGGCAAAATAATTTTTTAAAAAACACATAAAATAGGACAAATAGGAAGCACAAAATTATATGGTAGATTTAAACCCATATATATCACTAATTATATTAAACATAAGTGAACTAAGTGCTCCAGCCAAAGACTGTCAGTCTAAAGTTTTAAAAATAAAAAATAATACAATTATATCATTTATAAATATTTAAAAGCAAAAATTAAAAAATGAAAAAATACATATTATTCAAATACTAACAAAAGAAATTATAGGTTTTAATTAAACAAAATAGTCTTTAAGGCAAAAAGCACTATCAAAAGTAACTATGGTCAATTTATAAATATAAAATGCTTGCACACTTAACTGCTAAGAGCCTACTGTAGACTAATAACACAGTTGATTAGCACATATTTTGTATGTTATATGCATTATATACTGTTTTATCACGATACAGTCACCTAGGAAAAATGTTATTAATAAATAAGAAAGGAAAAATATATTTACAGTGCTGAACTGTAAAAAAATCCACATATACTAGAACAGCTCAAAATTGTACCGTTTAGGATACCTACTTGGCTCTGTAAGTACAGCATGTGACTCTTAATCTCAGGGTCATGAATTCAAGCCCCACACGGGGCATGGAGCCTACTTTTTTTAAAACGCCCATTTGGGGTACCTGGCTGGCTCAGTCAGAAGAGCAAATGACTCTTGATCTTGGGGTTGTGAGTTCAAGCCCCATGTTGGGTACAGAGAGTACTAAAAAGGAAATAAAAATAAACTTTATAAACAAACAGGGGTGGCTTGGGTGGCTCACTAGGTTAAGCATCTAACTCTTGGTTTCAGCTCAGGTCATGATTTCACAGGTTTGTGGGTTCAAGCCCCACATCAGGCTCTGTGCAGACACCACTCAGAGCCTGCTAGGATTCTCTCTCCGGTTTCCTCTGAACTTCTTGCACATACATGCTCTCTCTCTCAAAATAAACATACTTAAAACAAACAAACTTATAAAGATACCAGTAACAAGAGCATCAGAACTATTAAGTACTTAGAGGAAAATATCTAACAAAATACGTCAAGATTTCTTCCCAGAAAATAAAAAACTTAATTTAAAAAACATTAAAGGGGCACCTGGGTGGCTCAGTCAGTTAAACATCTAACTCTTGGTTTTGGCTCAGGTCATGATCTCATGGTTTCATGAGTTCAAGTCTCGCATCAGGCTCTGCCCCGACAGTGTGGAGCCTGCTTGGGATTCTCTCTCTCCCCTCTCTGTGCCTCTCCCCTACTCATACTATGTCAGTCTCTCTCAAAAATGGATTTTACAAAAAGTTTTTTAAACATTAAAGATCTAAATAAATCGAAAAATACACCATGTTCATGGACTGGAATATTCACTATTATAAAGATATAGTTTCTCTCCCTAAGTAATCTACAGATTCAATACAACCCCTATGAATACCCTCT
The DNA here is from genome assembly GCF_008692635.1 of Crocuta crocuta. Lineage (NCBI taxonomy): Eukaryota > Metazoa > Chordata > Mammalia > Carnivora > Hyaenidae > Crocuta > Crocuta crocuta. The sequence goes on from NW_027530368.1 coordinate 887,646, forward strand.
TTATGTGGAATTTGTCAAGCAGATCCTAAAATACACATGAAAGTGCACAGAACTCAAAATAGTCAAGACACTTAAAGGTGGGAAGATTTGTTCTTTCAAATAAAGCTCCATAATTGAGACAGTGTGGTACAGGCATAGGAATAGGCACAACAGAAAGTCCATAAACAGCCCTGACTTCTAACAAAAGTAGCACTACAAAGAAAATGATATAAAAGTGTCTATCTAAATAATAAGAAAAAAATAAATTTGACCCTACTTGATACACAAAAAGTCAACTACAGTTTTATGAAAGACAAGAAAACTACAAAAATTTTTGCATATAGGAGAATGTATTCATGACCTTGGGGTAGGGGAAAAAGTCTTAAACAGGAAACAAACAACATTACATAGAAAGAAAGAAAATTAATACATTTGACTATGGATTTTTTAATGTTTTATTTATTTTTGAGAAAGCACAAGCAAGGGAGGGCCAGAAAGACAGGGACAAAAGATCTGAAGCAGGCTCTGTGCTGACAGCAGCGAGCCTGATCTGGGACCTGAACTCACTAACCACAAAATCATGACCTAAGCCTGAGTCAGGCACTCAACTGACAGAGTCACCCAGGCCCCCCACATTGGACTATCTTTAAATAAGAGCTCATTTAGGGTGCCTGAGTGGCTTAGTCAGTTAAGCATCTGACTCTTGATTTCAGTTCAGGCCATGATCTCGTGGTTAGTGTGTTCGAGCTCTGCATTGGGCTCTTTGCTGACAGCTCAGATCCTGGAAGCCTGCTTTGGACTCTGTGACTCCCTCTCTCTGTCCCTCCCCCATGTGCACTGTCTCTCTTTCTCAAAAATAAACAAAATTTTAAAAAAAATTTTTTAATGGTTCAATTGTAATACTGTCACACAATTGTGTGCCATATAGCACAGAAAACAAACAAGCAATATGTACAACCACAGAGATGATCTGGTTACATTTTTAGAAAGTTCAAAAAACTATAAAACTAAATCCTACCATTTAAGGATACATGCTTATGTGCTAAAACTATAAAGAAAATCAAGTAAGTAAGTACCAAAAAGATAGGATACTGTCAAGTCAGGAAAGAGGATAGAAAGATCTATCACAAAGAAGGAATATATATACGGAGCTTCTGGGGGCTGACACTATCTCTTCACCTAGCTGGTGGTTACAATGGTGTTATTTTATTATTTATTATTATTATTTATTGCCTTTGCATTTGTTATCTGTGTTCAGAAGGAAAGGCTTAGAATATACATATATCAATGCCTTTGCATACAACATCCAGAAAATTACCCAAGAAACTAATAACACTTGCCTCCAGGGAAGGCATGTCTAAGAGGGATTAAAGGACAAGAAGGGTAGCGAAACACTGTCCACATTACTGTTTTTCAACTATTTGAAGGGCAGGTAAAGCATGGGAGATTTAACTCTGACAAGAAAATATGTTATCAGTCTTGACAATGTCAAAGTATAAATATAAATGACACCAATTAAGAGCTAGAAGTGGTTTAAAAAATGGGAAAGGAAGAGATAGCTCCACTAATAGTCATACCTTCCAAAGTGGAGAATTGACCAAAAAAATAGATACTTTAGTATTATGTAAACTGTAAAGGTAACAAAGGAACTGAAAATAATGATATAATTACCAAAAATCAGAAAGGGGGGAGAGGGATTTATGGAGCAGTACAGGTTACCCAAATCTTCATTTATCACAGCAGAAAGTTAATAGATAATATCTACAGTTGAAAAATCAAGGATGAAGCATAATATTTAGAAACATAAGTGACCACTTAAAAAGCTAAAAAAAAAAAAAAGAAAGAAAGAAGCAAAAGGGCGTGGAGCAGCAGATGCATTTCAATTATAAGCCATTAGATAACTATTTGATTTTTAAGTATGGATATATATTGCCTTGATTAAAAAAGAAAAAATAATAATTTTCTACTTAGAAAACATACATCTAAGGACATAAGAACATTTATTTTATCAAGTACAAAATAATACAATACTGACTGAATCTACAAGAGCTAAAATGGCCAAAATCCAGATCTATTAATGTAGAGAGAACAGAGGAATGCAATTACTATTATTGGATCAGAAGACGAAAATGAATACATCCACCACTCAATAAATGACCATTTATGAAAAAATCCAAGCTAAGGGGCACGTGGGTGGCTCATTCAGTTAAGCGTCCTAACTCAGTTTAAGCTCAGTTCATGATCTCACAGTTCCCCAAGGCGGGCTCTGCACTGACAGCATAGAGCCTGCTTGGGATTCTCTCTCTGCCCCTCCCCTGCTTGTGTGTGTACTCTCTCAAGTGCACCCACTCGCTGTCTCCCAAAATAAATAAATAAGCTTAAATGAACAAATAAATAAGAAATAAGAATAAAAATCCAAGCTAAGTACTATGCCATGGTAGAGGATAGAGGGGAAAACTACATAAGATCTCTCCACTTCTATTCTGTAGCACTCTCCAATTCATTATCCACAGGTCTGTAGTGTTATCTCTTTAAGATACAAATCTGATTATATACCCTGAAAAACTGGTCACTAAAAGTGAGCTGGTAAAGTAGGTTCTAAACATTTCTGGAGATGTTGGGCAGTCAGTCACAAGAAGCTGCCTTCCTTAGGTAGGCAGTTAACAAGTTACTAAGAAAAATGAGTAAGCAAAAAAAGGGTTAAGATGTATAAATTGAAAGAATACTCAATAATCTAGACTTGAAGCTAGCTATGGGAATGTATCTTGAAACACACTTAAAAGAATGTATCAAAAGGATGAGAGACCCAAATTGATATGACATAGAACAAAAGAGAAAAATAGTGAAATAAATAAATCCAGAAAGGAACTGTGAAGGTAATGAGGCTTGAAGGAGATAATGAGAACACCATGGTACTGTAAGGGCAAGAATGAACTAAAAGTGCATGGCTTTCACATAATCAATCAGAATATGTGCAGGGAAGAATTAAACTGATCAGATTTAGGAATTAAGTAAAAGTAATAGCTCTGAAAGAAGATAGCTAAAATAAAATATCTCTACTTAAAATAAAAATATTTTTATTTTAAAACATTTTAAATATTTAAACATCTCTGCTTAAAATATTTTTATTTTAAAATATTTAAAATATTTAAATATCTCTATTTAAAATAAAACATTTTCTATTTCAATGACAAGACTTAGTACACAAGTGATCCAGAATTCTTAACAATAAACAGTCAAGTACACAGTCTCCCAGTGGCAAAACAATAACTTTAGGGCACCTGGGTGGCTCAGTTGGTTAAGAGTCCGACTCTTGATTTTGGCTCAGCCCATGATGAGCCCCATGTCAAGCTGACAGTACAGAGCCTGCTTGGGATTTACTCTCTTTCCCCCTATCACTCACACACACATGCTCTCTATCTCAAAATAAATATTTAAAAAACATTTTTTAATAACGTTATACAAACTGTTGAAGAAGAAAAAAGAACAAGAAACAATCCTTTAAATGTTGGCAATTGTTTCTTATCTCTAGCACTATGATAATGGGAAGATTATATCTAGGAATAGAGATTAAAGTACGAATCAAACTTCTCAATGCACCTAACTCCACTGGAATCCTTAATTACCTCTCATTTTTTATAATTAGCAATTTTCAGGAAAAAGTTCTAATGACCCAAGAGAATTAAAATTGCTGGATCTCATCAGATGTAACGTATTAGTTTTTCCCATCTTAATGGTAAGTAGAAAGAATTATCCTATACAGACAAGGAAGAACCAAGTAGCAGTTTTATAAAGTTCTGAACTCAGCTCATTAGCATGGGAGACAGGTGGATATGATTATCCATCCATAGAGAACTCACCTTCCAGAAAAGCAAATTCATCCACGGCTTCTATTGCATTATCTGAAACACAATGTAAAGGGACACTTGACTAACTCTGGTCATTTGGACATCAACCTCTTAAAAAAACCACAACCCACATAGTGAAGAGCATGAGGCTTTATGCAAATGAGGGTATTTATAAAATTTGTTCCTTACTTTCCTGAATCCATTTCTACTCCACCACTAAATCTTACATATCAGCTGTCTCTCTACAAAAGTAGAAAAGACTACATAAACTCTGTTCAGTAAGGGGAAACCCTTTGCACTGAAAGTCATCAAAGAAGAGTATGGCAAAATAGAAAGTGGCATTAAGATATACAAAAGCTTACACATGTACAGAGGTTACGAACTAAAAAGAGGCAGAAATCAAACCCCCAGTTTCTAGGGGAGAAAGAAGTGTCAAGTCTGATACAACACAGCAGACAGTATAAAGGGGTATAGTCAGCTTTAACAACACGTAGACTGCTTTCATTCCCTACCCGACCACCTATACAGCCACCCAAAGCAGTGGCACTCTAAAAGTAGGACTTTCTGTCACTGTGGCAGTCCAAAGGGATGTGGCACCTTTCATCTTACAGTGATGGCTTCCCCCAGCCCCACTTATTTGCCCCCAGATACCAAATACCACAGTGACACTGTACCCAAATCTCTCCTCTGCAGGGTTTTCCTCTTTCCTTGTTGAGCACAGCAGTAGGCATCTTTTGCAATGGTCTCCACAAATAGTTCCTGTGAGGCACAAGGGGAGAGTTGTATCAATGGGTTCTAGCACAATTACTGTGAGCTCTTCCATTTGACTGGTGGGAAGAAGGTAAGGTGCTCAGGAGCATGGAAAGGCTCTCATTCCCCCTACCGTGGAAGGGCATGACACGTTCCTCCTCCCTCACTTGTAAATTCTCCCGACTCATTCACTTGGGACTCCCACAAGCTGTGTTATACACTGGAAATGCAATTTAAAGTCGTTGCACGTGTCCTTATGAAGAGGCAGGTGTGTCAACAAAACAATACAACTACTGAAGGTAAGTGCCTCTTTCCCCTTGTGTTCCTTTCTACACTCTTATCTCAGAATCTGGCCCCGGCCGCTCACCTCCTCATCCTTCCAACACTCAGTCCAGACCCTCTTCTTCCCCCGCTTCGCCTCCACCCCAAGCCTCCCAAGCCGCCGCTAAGCCCCGCCTCCCGGAAGGTTCCCCCTTCCAGACCCCGCCCCTCGCCACCTCCCCGCCCAGCAACCCCGTGTGGCCTTCGCGCTCCCGCCGCACCGCTGCTCGTGCCAGAATGAAGATGGCTTCCTGTCCCGCGAGGGTCACGTCGGGGTCCGCCTTCACCAAGGCCTTCACTCTCGCTAACGGCAACCTCGAGAGACGAGCTCCGGGCGCACTCGTCGGGGCTTGCGGCGGCGGGGCCGCTGCCTCCCCACTGGGCCCCTCCTCCTCCCGGGGTGTCCCATTTCCAGCCGCCGCCGCCATCCGGGCCTCAAGCGTGCTGCGCGCGGCCGCCGACTGTGCGCGCGCATGCGACGCCGGCCCCTTTCCCGCGCGCGCCGAAGGCCACGCCCCTTTTGGGCGCGTGGCTCCGCCCCTTACGCGGCTGGACGCTCCCGGGGCTCCCGGCGCTGGGCGTGGCAGCTGTATATATGAAGCCGCCGCCGCCACCTTTCTCGCACTCTTCTCTCCGTTCTGGTGAACACGTCGGGTCTAGTTGAGCCCAGGCACAGTCCCTTACTGGCCGAATGTGGTTGGGCCCGGGTGTTGCGTGGAGGAGCATCCTTTGTCTGAAGAAACCCAGACCTGGCTCTCAAGAATGTCTCAGTCAAGTGATAAGAGAGTGCTAGCCCAGGCTGAGAAGGGCAGGAGCCCGTGCGAGGCCTGAACGTTCCAGAGGGCACAGCGTAAGGGGAAAAGAGTACCGAGAAAGGCGCGAAATCTGGACTAGTAACGAGGAGAACAGGATTCTCTAAAAGGAGGTAGGACCTTGGCAGGCAGAAATGGAAGAGTTTCAGTCCTGACAGGAAATCACAGGAAAAAAAGCCCTGAGGCTGGAAACTATGAAGTTGTGGTGATCACAAGCCGTACACGCTTCTTCAGTCGCGAGTTGCACCAGAACGTTGGCTCTCAGAAACTTTTTGTTCACAAGCTTCCTTTACACTCAGAAATTGCTGAGTACCAAAAAGAGCTTTTGTTTTTGTGGGGTTTTTTTTTAATGTTTTATTTATTTTTGAGAGAGAGAGAGAGACAGCATGAGCAGGGGCGGGTCAGAGAGAGAGGGAGACACAGAATCTGAAACAGGCTCCAGGCTCTGAGCCAGCTGTCAGCACAGAGCCCGACGCGGGGGCTCGAACCCACGAACCGTGAGATCATAACCTGAGCCGAAATTGGGCGCTCAACCGACTGAGCCACCCAGGTGCCCCAAGAGCTTTTGTTTTTGTAGGTTATATTGATATTTATTGTATTCGAAATTAAAACAGTTTAGAATAGTTAGTACATTACACATTAACATAACTTTTTTTATGACAAGTAAACATTTTTTATGACAAGCAAAAAGTCATAAAAGAAGCTTCCAAAAAAGTTTAATGAGGAAAATCTCTTCCATGTATGGCTTTAATAGAAGACAGTTGGATTCTCCAGCTGCTTCTGTATGTTACCATTTTTCACATAGATCTGGAAACTCCTCTGCATCTTGAGAAAATGAGAATGAAAAGGGCAAATAACATCTTAGTATTATTAAGAAAATAGTTTTAACTTCACAGACACCTGCGAAGAGTCTCTCAGAACACACACCACACCCATTAGTCCCCACACCAAAGTTTGAAATCTCCTGACATAAAAGATTAGTTCATATTTGCAATAACAGTTTTAATCTAAGTCAGTTGTTATAATGGCTCACATTTATTAGCATTTACTATGTGCATGGTTCAAAGTGCTTTACATTTATGTATTTATGTATTGAGGAATGATTTTTTAATACCCTTTTTGAAGTAGGTAATATTTTAACTTTTATTTTACAGTTGAGGAAGTTAGAGCACAAAGTGGCTACTTTATCCACAGCAGAATGTACTCAAGCCAAGATGCAGTTGAATTAGATAACATCTACTGTCTTCAGTCATCAATGATGTAGTAAACTCTATGTGACTGGATGAGCAGAGGCTCCCATAGAGCAGAAGAGGCTTGGTCAAGAGAAAAACCTTCAGGGGCGCCTGGGTGACCCAGTCGGTTAAGTGTCCAACTTAATCTCGGATCACAGTCTCACAGTTTGTGGGATTGAGCCCTGCATCAGGCTCTGTGCTGACAGCTCAGAGCCTGGAGCCTGCTTCTGATTCTGTGTCTCCCTCTCTCTCTGCCCCTCTCCCACTCACACTCTATGTCTCTCTCTCTCTCTCTCAAAAATAAACATTAAAAAAAGAGAGAGAAACCTTCAGAAAGGATTCTCTGTCACTGCAAATTTCACTATAACGTCCTTTAGGATCTCAGTACAGAGTCCACCTTCAGATTACATTTGTAGACACTCTTCCACGGGGAAAACTCCACACAAAATTCGTAAAAGCACAGCCAGATTCTTGTGTCTGAGTTAACATAATAAATGAATTGACTGCTGTGGGGACAGAAATTAGTTCAGAGTTCCTGAAGGGTAGAGTCAAATTGGCTTTTGGAGGATTCTTTTTACCCCTCTTTCTTCCCAGTTTTCTCTGTTATCCATATTTTCCCTACCTTTCTTCCACTACCTCCTCTTCCTTTCCCTTTCCTTTCCTCATTTCCTCTTTTTTTCCCACCTCATCAGTTGTGTATTTTACCAGTTGGCCCAGCTCTATTCTCCTTTCCTTGCTTTTACCATCATGCAAGTTATCATCTACCCTTCTCAGGCAAGAAATCTATCCATTTGTATGGAAAATACATACATAGGTATGTATTTGGTGGAAATACATTTCATTTCTGAATTATTTTTTTTTTAATAATTACATGTTGGGGCACCTGGGTGGCTCAGTCAGTTAAACATCCAACTTCAGCTCAGGTCATGATCTCACAGTACATGACTTCAAACCCCACATCGGGCTCTGCACTAACAATGCAGAACATGCTTGGGAGTCACCCTTTCTCTCTCAAAATAAATAAACTACAAAAATAAAATAATTGCATATGTGTTGTATGTTGTTAAAACTCAACTGAATAAATTTTAAAGATCTTACTGCCTTTATTCAATACTTCATGAATTGAGCAGCATCCAATCTAACAGGTAGAAAAGAGCTCAGGGGCACCTAGGTGGCTCAGTCAGTTAAGTATTGGACTTCAGCTCAGGTCATGATCTCAGTTCATGAGTTCAAGCCCCGCATTGGGCTTTGTGCTGACAGCTCAGAGCCTGGAGCCTGCTTCCCTCTGCGCCTTCCCCACTAACACTCTGTCTCTATCTCAAAAATGATAAATAAACATTAAAATTTTAAATTAAAAAAAGTTCAGAGGAGGTGTACAAAATGAAAGACTTATGGGGGAAGGAAGCAGGAACAGGGAAGTTGTGCTACGCACAAAAGCAGATTGGTTATTGCACAGCCACCTTCCTTTAGGAGATGGCAGGAATCTGTCAGACATATTACCTAACTAGCGTTGATCAGACAGTTCCAGATTAATTTAAGATTCCATTTCTGGGAGAACCTGAAGTGTCGAAGTTTGATGGCATAGGGCTTAGCACTAGTGACTCCATTTTGGGTCTTTTATTTTTAATACTGTGTTAAAGAGCAAGATTCAACTGAGTAAATTTAAAGATCTTACTGGCTTTATTCAGCAACTCATGAGTTGGGTAGCACCCAACCTAGCAAATAGAAAGCAGCTATGAAGAGCTGTACAAGTCGAGAGATTTTTATAGATCAAAATGAACAGGAGTAATGAAGTTATACTGGACATTTAATGATTGATTAAAGCAGGGTTAGTTTCCTTATATTGAGCAAAGCGTAGTCTTAGAGCCAAGTTAGAAAATTTGTGCTCAGCAGGCAAGCAGCAATGGGCTTCTAGAAAAGTCCTCCTTTTCTAAAAGAACCAAGCATAAAAATGTTAAGTTTTGGCTTGCTGACATGGGGCTTACCATGAGCAGCTCCATCTTGAGCCTAATCTGGTTGCTTTAACATGTACATATATGTAAAATACACACATTTGCAAGGTCAAATGTTAAATAAACCATAGGGAAGACAGGGTAAAAAAAAAATTAAGGTAAAAAATCCATAGGAATGTTGAAAAGGGAAAAATAAAGAGAAAGAAAACATTATCATGAACTTGGCCATAGAAACCTTGGGATGCAGGAATTGCTTAAGCACTTGAAAGTCAACTCACCAGAAAGAGAAAGCATATATAGAAAAAGAAAAGAGATAAATCAAAGGAAAAGTTTTAAATCTTTAAAAGATACAAAGGAATAGTTTACTCTTAATTCAGTATTTAAATAAATTGTTTAGTCAGGGTTCTCAATCCTTCCTTTCCAACTCTGATTGAAATGATAATAATTCAGAGGAGAGTTAAGATGGTGGAGCAGCAGGGAGACCCTGAGCTTGTCTCATCCCTGAAACGCAGCTAGATCAGAACCAAGCCATTTTGAACATGTAGGAAACTGATCTGAGGATTAACACAACAATCTGCATAACTTGAGCCACAGAACTTGGCAGGTGCATGGTGTTAAGAGATGAACTGGGGGGGGGGGGGAAGCCGTGGAGGGTAGGAAGCTGTTTTTGTGGAGAGAGGACAGAGAAAGAGAAAGGGGGAGAGTGCAGCACATCAGAAGTGCAAGAAAAGCACTCCCTTCAAAAGTAGCTGGAGAGAAAGAGTGAAAACGCTCTTAGGGGACTGAACAAGAAATCTGTTCTCCAAAACCACTGATGGGAAGAAAGGAGAGGGTTTCAATGCTACCAGGATTTTATTAACAGTGGAGTCCAGAGACTGAGGTTTTGGAGCTCTGCTGGCAGTGCTCTGGCGAGGAAGCAGGGCGAATCCCCAGGAGCAGGCAGGGGTCTGAGGGGTCCATGTGCCACGCAGGGAGAAGCTGTTCCCCTGCTTGGAGTGCTCTTCCCCTACTTGGAGTGACTTATAGAGGCCATACAGACTCCCCATAGGCAAAGGTCCCAGCGGACTCCGGAGAGCAGTCACGTTTGCTAGTATTGGGACAAAGAATCCAGAATGTGATGAAACCTGACACTGGCTGTGTGTTGTGGTTTGCCATAATCTATGATCCTCTGCTGCTGTGCAATCACACAAGTGTTTCCTAGGACAATCTGGCACCCAGCCATTGCTCAGCAAGACCCTACCCTAGAGAGCTGGCCCGGGTCCAAGTCACAGGGGTCTCTGAAATGTGGGGTTTTGAAACACAACCCCTATCTGAGATAAAACTCTGGAGGGAGGTACCACCCGGCAGGCTGACAGCTTGGACAGAGACAGGGTAGAGGCAGGGAGTACTAAGACAAAAGAGGAGTGCTTGATCGCAAGTGGGGGAGAGCAGGAAGTTCCTCTGCAAGAGACCAGGGAACTGGGTGAAGCCATTTCAACCTGTCCCGCCAATGCACATGCCTGCCACACTGATCTACCCCAGTAAGCTAAGCAGTGCCACCTAGTGGAGAACAGAGCCATTACACCAAGCCCTACCCAAATACGCCTTCCAAGCACATCCCCTACAAGATAAGGACAAGTCACACCACCTACTTAGTGTATGGACTATAAAAGGCTTCATAGTTTTAGTACTAAGGGAAACAATGTAATTTTATTCTGGTGTCATTCTGTTTGCTAGTTCATTTATTCATTTTCTTTGCTTCTGTTTTTGCTCAAATTGGTTTTTTTTCTTTCACTTTTTTGTCATTCTTGGATATGGATACAGAAAGAAAATTTTATTTTTATTTTTAGATATTTTTTACTTTATTTTTTATTTTTTAACTTTTTATTCTATTTTATTTTCTTTATTTCATTTTATTCCATTTTCATTTTATATTTAAATTTTTTTTTCTTACCTTTTTTTTTCTTTCACTTTTTTCTCTATTCTACCAAGGTTCCTTCAACAAGCAAATCAAAACACACCTAGGATCTAGCTACCTTTATTTGATGTTTTGTTTGTTTTTAATTTTTTAATTTTAATTTTTTCTTCCTCAAAAATGAAAAAAATGGAAGAATTTGCCCCAAAAGAAAGAACAGAGAAAAATGATAGCCGGGAGCTTAATCAATACAGATATAACCAAGATGTTTGAACTAGAATTTAGAGCCATGATAATAAGAATGCTAGCTGGGATTGAAAAACCATAGAATCCCTTCCAATGGAGATAAAACAAATAAAATCTAGTCAAGATGAAATTAAAATTCTATAACCTAGATGCAATCGTGAATGGTGCCACAACAGCAAGGATAGACAAAGCAGTGAATTAGCAATTTAGAAGATTTAGAAGATAAAATTATGGAGAATAATGAAGCAGGGGGACAAAAGGGAAACAAAGGCAAAAGATCATGATACAAGACTTAGAGAAATCAGTGACTTTTTAAAAAGGAATAACACCTGAATCATAGGAGTCCCAGAAGATGAAGAGTGAGAAAAAGGGGTGAAGGTTTATATGAGAAAATTATAGCAGAAAACTGTCCTAATCTGGGCAAGAATGCAGACATCAAAATCCAAGGAGCACAGAGAACTCCCACCAGATTGAACAAAAACTGACCATCACAAGGCATATCATTGTCAAATTCACAAAATACACAGACAAGGAGATAATTATGAAAGCAGCAAAGAAAAAAAGTCCATAACCTATAAGGGATGATAAGATAAGGTTCACAGCAGACCTATCCACAGAAACTTGGCAGGCCAGAAGAGTGGCAAGATATATTCAATATCCAGAATCAGAAAATATGCAGCCAAGAATTGTTTATCCAGCAAGGCTGTCATTCAAAACAGAAGGAGAGATAAAGAGTTTCCCAGACAAACAAAAACTAAAGGATTTCATGACCACTAAACCAGCCCTACAAAAAATTTTAAGGGAGACTCTTTGAGTGGAGAAAAAATGAAACAAACCAAAAAAAAACCAAAATCAACAAAAACTAGAAAGGACCAAAGAACACCACCACTCTATAAGCAACACAATGGTACTAAAGTCATATCTTTCAGTACTCACTCTAAATGTCAATGAACTAAACATTCCAATCAAAAGACATAAGGATTCAGAATGAATAACAAAACAAGACCTATCTTTAGACCTAAAGATGCCTACAGATTGAAAGTAACGGGGTGGAGAACTATCTATCATGATAATGGTCATCAAAAGAAAGCTGGAGTAACCATACTTATATCAGACAAACTGGATTTAAAAAAAACTGTAACAAGACATGAACAATGGCATTATATCATAATTAAGGGGTCTATCCACCAAGAATATATAACAATTATAAATATGCCCCCAATGTGATAACACCCAAATATACAAATCAATTCATCACAAACATAAAGAAACTCACTGATAATGCCATAATAGTAGAGGACTTCAACACCCCACTTACAGCAATGGACAGATCATCTAAGCAGAAAATGAATAAGGAAAAAGTGTTTTTGAGTGACACACTCGACCAGTTGGACTTAACAGATATATTCAAACATTACATCCGAAAGCAGCAGAATACACATTCTTCTCAAGTGCACATGAACATTCTCCAGAATAGATCACATACTGGGACACAAATCATCCCTCAACACATTCAAAAAGACTGAGGATATACTGTGCATATTTCCAGACCACAATGCTATGAAACTCAAAATCAACCACAAGAAAAAATTTGGAAAGACTATGAATACTTGGAGATTAAAGAAAACTCTACTAAAGAATGACTGGGTTAGCCAAGAATTTAAAGAGGAAATTAAAGAGTACATGGAAGCCAATGAAAATGAAAACACGACAGCCCAAAACCGCTGGGATGCAGCAAAGGTGATCATAAGAGGGAAGTATATGCAATCCAGGCCTTCCTAAAGAAGGAATAAAGGTCTCAAATACACACTTTACCTTACACTTAAAATATATGGGAAAAGAACAGCAAATAAAGCCCAAAACCAGCAGAAGAAGGGAAATAATAAAGATTAGAGCAGAAATCAATGACATCAAAAATTTTTTAAAAAACAGTAAAACAGATCAGTGAAGCCAGGAGCTGGTTCTTTGAAAGAATTAACAAAATTGATAAACCACTAGGCAGTTTGTTCAAAAAGAAAAAGGAAAAACCTAAACAAATAAAATCATAAATGAAAGAGGAGAGATCACAATCAACACCACAGAAATAAAAATAATAATGAGAGTATATTGTAAGCAATTATATGCCAAAAAGTTGGGCAATCTGGAAGAAATGGACAGATTTCTAGAAACATAAACTACCAAAACTGAAACAGGAAGAAATAGAAAATTTGAACAGACCAATAACGAGGAAAGAAGTTGAATCAGTAATCAAAAATTTCCCAAGAAACAAGAGTCCAGGGCTGGATGGCTTTCCAGGGTATTTCTACCAAACATTTAAAGAAGAGTAAACACCTATTTTTCTGAAGCTGTTTCAAAAAATAGAAATGAAAGGAAAACTTCCAAACTCATTCTATGAGGCTAGCATCAACTTGCTTCCAAACCCAAAGACCCCACTAAAAAGGAGAACCACAGACCAATTTCCCTAATGAACATGGATGCAAAAATTCTCAACAAGATACAGGAAGAGAACTATTCACCACAATCAAGTGAGATTTATTCGTGGGATGCAGGACTGGTTCAGTATCCACAAAGCCTAGTTCAATATCCACAAATAAATCAACATGATACATTATATTAATAAAAGAAAGGATATGAACCACGTGATCCTCTCAATAAATTCAGAGAAAACTTTTGAGAAAATATAGAATCCTTTCTTGATAAAAGCCCTCAAGAAAGTAGGGATAGAAGGATCATACCCCAAGATAATAAAAGCCACTTACAAAATACCCACTGTTAATATCATCCTCAATAGGGAGAAACTGAGAGCTTCCTCCTAAGATCAGGAACATGACAAGGATATCCACTCTCACCACTGTTACTTAACAGAGTGTTGGAAGTCCCAGCTTCAGCAATCGACAACACAAAGAAATAAAAGGTATCCAAATCATCAAGGATGAATTCAAACTTTCACCCTTCACAGACAACATGATACTCTAGGTGAAAAATCTAAAAAACCCCACCAAAAAACTGCTAGAACTGAACAACGAATTCAACAAAGTCACAGGATATAAAATCCACATACAGAAATTGGTTGCATTTCTATACACCAATAATTTGCTGCAATAATAAGCAGCAAAAAAAGATATCAAGGAATCAATCCCATTTACAATTGCACCAAAAACCATAACATTCCTACGAACAAATCCTGGAATAAACCAAAGAGACGAAAAATCTATACACTGAAAACTATAGAAAGCTTATGAAAGAAATGGAAGAAGACACACACAAAAAAGGAAATACATTCCATATTCATGAATTGGAAGAACAAATAGTGTTAAAATGTCAACACTACCCAAAGCAATCTACATATTCAATGCAATCCCCATCAAAATAATACCAGCATTCTTCACAGAGCTAGAACAAACAATCCTAAAATTTGTATGGATCAGAAAAGATCCCAAATAGCTGAGCAATCCTAAAAAAGAAAACCAAAGCCAGAAGCATCACAATTCCGGACTTCAAGCTGTATTACAAAGCTGTAATCATCAAGACAGTATAGTATTGGCACAAAAACAGAGATGTAGGCCAATGGAATAGAATAGAAAACCCAGAAATGGACCTCAAAATGGATGGCCAACCAATCTTTGACAAAGCTGGAAAGACTATCCAATGGAAAAAAAGTCTCTTTAGCAACTGGTGCTGGGAGTACACTGAACAGTGACATGCAAAAGAATGAAACTGGACCACCTTCTTATACCATACACAAAAATAAACTCAAAATTTATTAAAGACCTAAATGTGAGACAGGAAACCATCGAAATCCTAGAGGAGAAAATAAGCAACAACCTCTCTGACCTCAGCTGCAGCAACTTCTTATTTGACATGTGTCCAGAGGCAAGGGTAACAAAAGCAAAAATGAACTATTGAGACCTCATCAAGATAAAAAGCTTCTGCACAGTGAAGGAAAAAACAAAAAATGGCAAATGACTGAATAGGAGAAGATATTTGCAAATGACATATTAAAGGGTTAGTATCCAAAATCTATAAAGAACTTATCAACCTCAATACCCAGTAAACAAATAACCCAGTGAAAAATGGGCAAAAGACATGAACAGACACTTTTCCAAAGAAGACATCCAGATGGTTAACAGACATGAAAAAATACTCAACATCACTCATCATCAGGGAAATACAAATCAAAGCCACAATGACATACCACCTCACATCTGCCAGAATAGCTAAAAACTTAACAATTCAGGCAACAACAGATGTTGGCAAGGATGTGGAGAAAGAACCCTTTTTGCATTGTTAGGGGGAATGCAAACTGGTGTAGCCACTCTGGAAAACAGTATGGGGGTTCCTCAAAAAATTAAGACTCTGCCTTACAACCCAGCAATTGCACTACTAGGTATTTATCCGAAGGATATAGGAGTGCTGATTTGAAGGGGCACATGCACCCCATAGTGTATAGCAGCACTGTCAACAAAAGCCAAAGTATGGAAAGAGCCCAAATATCCATCGACTGATGAATGGGCAAAAAAAAAAAAAAAGACAGAATATTACTTGGTAATGAAAAGGAATGAAATCTTGCCATTTACAACAATGTGGGTGGAACTAGAGTGTATTATGCTAAGCCAGATAAGTCAGTCAGAGAAAGACAAATATATGATTTCATTCATATGTGGAATTTGAGAAACAAAACAGATGAACATGAAAATAAGATAAAAAGAGAAAAGGAGACAAACCATAAGACACTCTTAAATACAGAGAACAAACTGAGGGTTGCTGGTGGGATGTTGGGTGGGGGGAAGGGTCAAAGTTGTGAGGGCCAATAAGGAGAACACTTGTTTGGGTGAGCACTGGGTACTATATGTAAGTGATGAATCATTAAATTCTATTCCTGAAATTATTATTACACTATGTGTTAACTAACAGATTCAAGTAAAAAAAATGAAAACAAAAATAAAACGACAAAAAAATAGAAATGTTAAAAACTCATATTTGGACTCCTTTCTAACCTCTCTAGTCCCATTTCATCTGTGTGCTCAAGCCACACAGATTTTGTTTCCAGCTCTATAGCAATTCTGCCATGAAAGCTTTTCTCATCTTCCTTCAAATTGCAAAAGCCTTCCCCCACCAACTCATCTTCCCACAGAAGAGGTTAAGTTATTCATACCACTGAGCACCTGTCCCTCACAGTGTTGATCACAGGTTGCAATCCTGCATTTACCTATGTGATTATTTGATCAACAGTTGACTCCTCTCTTACCCCCACCCTCCCCATACTATAAGCTCCTTTAGGGGAGTGTCTCTGTCTACTTTTGTTCATTGAGTCTGTGGTACAGTGCCTAGCACTTAGTAGGAGCTTACTAGATAGTGAATGAATAATCATTACCTGTGGCTCATCTGGAATTGCCATCCCCTAAGAAAGTATGTCAGAACCTGGAGAGAGAATTGTTATTTGAAAATGTCTACCAAGGGTTCTAGTACAGTTGGCCCTTGAGCAATGTGGGGGTTAGAGGCACCGATCTCCCTGCACAGTTGGAAATCCATACAAGCAGCACCTGTACACAAGGTTTCTACAAGGTTTGCCTCAGCCATACTAAAGACTGTGAACCCATGTGCCTTCCTGGGGCAAGATGATAATACACATCAAAGCCCAGCAATCTATGGTTTGTGGGTCAACTCCAGCCTGCCACCTCTTTATTGTGAATAAGACCATGTGTTTATGTATTTTCTATATAATCTAAAGGTGACTTTAGCAAAGGTTTGTCATTATGGGAAGAAAAGCATGATGTTACAGGATTGCCCTTATTAAAATTTATAATATTCTTATGTAATCTTGTGACCAGGAAGAATTAATCAGTGAACCAATTAATAAATCAATAAGTGATAATTAAGATGGAAATTATCTACAAATGGAGAAAATAAGTAATTGGGTCTAGTACAAAGATGGCACAAAAGGTGTCTAGTAAGAAGTTCCCCCAGGGGTGCCTGGGTGGCTTAGTCAGTTAAGCGTCCGACTTTCGCTTAGGTCATGATCTCGCGGTTCGTGGGTTCGAGCCCCACGTCGGGCTCTGTGCTGACTGCCAGCTCAGAGCCTGGAGCCTGTTTCAGAGTCTGTATCTCCCTCTCTCTCTCTGACGCTCCCCTGCTCACGCTGTCTCTCTCTCTCTCTCTCTCCCTCTCCTAAAATAAAATTAAAATATTTAAAAAAAAAAAAGAAGTTCCCCCAAACATATATTTTGAATGAAGTAAGGCAAGGTAAAAATTCAAGAACAGAAGATACCTATTTGGCTATTGAGAAATTTGGTGAGAGGTCCCTCAAGTATGTGTAAATTAAAGAAGCAAAGTCATGCTTTATTTGTAGATATTT
This sequence comes from Crocuta crocuta, assembly GCF_008692635.1. Classification (NCBI taxonomy): domain Eukaryota; kingdom Metazoa; phylum Chordata; class Mammalia; order Carnivora; family Hyaenidae; genus Crocuta; species Crocuta crocuta. The sequence continues at coordinate 905,035 of NW_027530368.1, forward strand.
GAACTCTACAACTACACAAAACAAATAAGAACAGATATAAAGTCATCTTAAGGAAATAGAATAAGTCTGAAAGTTTAAGCAAAGAAAAAGATTTAAAGGGCCATCAAGGCAGGGCTAGTTGACAATGAAAGCATAGAAAAAGTGGCATCATGATGGTCAACATCAGCAGAGTCCTTTTAAGAAATGTGCACTAGAGATGGCCTCTCAGCTAATGGCTGTGAATATTCTGGTGCCATAGGTATGGCCTTACTTATAGTAAAAAAAAAAAAAAAAAAAAAAAAAAAAAAAAAAATGACAGTGTCAGGCTTTCTCAGCTTAATGTCATTATAAATCTGAATCCTCTAACTTGTTCCCCTCATTTGAATTCCATGCTCATGAAGCAACCCTCTGATAAGTTGCCTTCCTCAGAGGTCTGTCTTCAGTGAAAGAATGTGCCAGCCATGTGAAGACAAATATTCCAGACACAGAAGTGGTTCTAATCCTCTTGTGACTTGATAAGTAGACATTCTGGTTTCATGCATCAGCTCTGAGCTTAATTAATAAGAGAGCAATGAGGTGGATCCACATTCAATATGCTGACAGATCTAGCTTCTAAACCTGTGGGGTGGGGACCAGACCCTTGGCAGAGGGAATGCCACCCTGTGAGGTATCTGGGGAGACAACCAATTACTCATCCTCTCATGTCCCTGCATTGCCTTTGCAATGAAATTCTTCTAAGCTTTGTATCAGCCTGCTGACTCTGAGAGCATTGGTTTATAGGGAAGCAACCAGATGTGGATTGGCAGATATCTGATCCTGATTAGAGAAAGGATACTAGAATGAATTCAGAGCAGATATGACTCTTTTCACTAACCAGCTAAAGCAGCTCCTAATGTAATTGGTGCCTGGACATGTTATTTGACCTTAGTCCACTTTTAGTTAATTTTTATTAATAAACTGCCATTTGTATCTCTGGGTTGTGATTATTAAGTATCTTTTCATATCTGTCAATTCTCTCCTCTATAAAATGAGGATAATACTTCTCATTGATTTACTAATCATTCATTCAACAAATATTTATTGAGTGCCCACCTTGTGAGAGGCACCATGCCAGGCACTGGTGATACTGGGGAAATAGAGATGATATTGGGGAAATTGGCTTCTAATGCGGAAGATATAATTTAAATCAGTTGTGTTAGTCTGACTAGGATGCTGGGACAAAATACCATAGACTGGGAGGCTTAAACAACAGAAATTTATTTCTTACAGTTTTGGAGGCTGTGAAGTCCAAAATCAAGTTGTTGGTTGATTTGTTTCCTAGTGAGAGCTCTCTTCCTGTCTTATAGACAGCAACCTTTTCACTGTGTGCACATGACCTCTTCTTTGTGCATGCACAGAGAGGGAGACCTCTTTGGTTTTTTGTCTTATAAGGACACTAATCCTATTGGATCAGGGCCCCACTCTTGTGACTTCCTTTAATTACTTCTGTTAAAAACCCTATCTCCAAATATAGTCACCTCAATAAAGACTATATCCAAATAAGGTCACATTTTGAGGTACTAGAGGTTAGGACTTCAACATATAAATTTGGAAAGATATACATCAATACCAACTGAATCCACCATGCCTACACCTTGACTTCAGGTGTCTAGCCTCCAGACCCAGCCTATGGTACTTTGTTATGGCAGTCCTAGGAACCTAATACACTAGTGTTCTAGGGTCCAACCTCAGTATCAATATCCTCTCTACCAATTTACTCAAATAAACAGCACTTCTTAAGGCCTGCCCTTTTATACCAGGACTCTTGAAGTCCTCACGTGGATCAGCCTTTCTCTCCACTATAGCTGTCCCTTCATTGTTAATGTACTCCCCTTACTGTCCATATGCCCACCATCTCCTTGGGAACTAGGGATGAAATTAGTAAAACTCAACGTTTTGAAAATATGAAACCTTGGGGTTTTTTTTTTTTTTGCTTTTCTTTCTTTTTTTTTTTTTCTTCTTTCTTGTTTTGTTGTTGTCAAATGATCCTTCATTGAAATATTTTCTCTTTGTAGTTCTTAACCAGCTGGGCATTCCACTGCACCACTATTGATGTCATGAAGGTGGCAGCCATCAACATTACAGCACAGACTGGGTGGTCCCCAGAATTTCTTTAATGTTTCCAGAGAGTTCTCCAGCTAAAGATCGGTGCCACATCTGTCAGACAATGTTGACAATCTCATCAAAAGTGGTATTTCCACTGTGCTTAATGTTTTTCTGCTTCTTTCTGTCTCTTGGGGTTCCTTGAGGGCTTTGATAATCAGGGCAAAGGCAGAAGATACCACTTTAGTCTGGGCCTATCTGTTCTGAATGATTAGTTTCACTGTAAAAAAAAAAAAAAAAAAACTCAGACCCTTCCAATCACCTGTTGCTTTGGTGATATCAATACCAATCTTTTTTGAAAACAGACCCAATGGGACGATCTTTGGAGCCAGGACAGATGTGGCAACAACTTCGCCATTGGTGCACCTCAGGTATATGACTTTGATTTCGTTGGAGTCGAACTTAGGCAGCATGGTGGAGGCCACTGGTGTTGGATGAACCTAGATTCAGGACAACCAAAGACTACTGCACCCTCACCTCCTCTGAGCCAAAAGCCAAAAGTGCTTTTCTTTATTTCTGAAACTAAGATGGTACCAGGAAATAGTAGAAAGGAAATCTTAATATAAAAATTACTAACTATAATGGGGATTGACTATTAAGGAGTGAAGAGAAGTCTAGGGGTCCCTTGGTGGCTTTGTTGCTTAAGACAACTCTTTTTTTTTTTTTTTTTTTTAGTATTTNCTTAAGACAACTCTTGATTTCAGCTCAGGTCTTGATCTCAGGGTTGCAAGTTCAAGCCCTGCCTTGGGCTCTGCACTGGGCATAAGCCGACCTTAAAAAAAAAAAAATCTAAAGAATAGAGGAATAGCATGTATAGGGAGGAGCCACTACCCTAAGGGCTGGATAAAAATAACCCAACGGTGGAAGGAACGCGGAAGATTACCCTTACCACCAAAGCTGATCTCAAAACCTTGTTGGAGAAAGTGCAGATCCATGACTTTACTGAGCAGTGAAGTCATTGAAGTGCCTGCTGGAAAGACTTGCTGGCAATTCACCTTTTGGGTGCTTTGGGAAGATGCCTTTGATGAAGTGTTGCACACTGTCTGCCACTGTGTGCTACAAAAGTCTGCTCCAAAACAAAGCTCACAGGAACCAGGAGTGCCCCCTTTTTCCTCCATTTCCCTCTACTGATAAAGCATAACATCATATCATCTCAGAAGGAATGTTCCAACATCACTAACAAGCAGTGAAGTTGGATTTGAAGCTGAGAGGCAACTGACTGATAACAGCACATTAATCCTAGTTAAATCAAATCCTATGCCTAGTCTACACTGACACTCAATGTGTGAATAGAGAAAACAATATCCATAACAAAAACCAAACTGACTGGTCTCACTAGTCTGGTCAGTCTCAAGTGGGTATCAGGGCAGCCAGCAATCCTACCACATTTCCCTGGCCTGCTCCTTCACCTCCTCTTCCAGATGGTGATTCCTCACTCTCATCTCCTCAAACTTGTATCACCTTCTCACCATTCATTCACTATGCCACTGACCTCACATCCTTTCTCATGGAGAAAACAGAAGCACTGAGGAGAAAGCTTCTGCCCACTCACCACACCTACACGCCTGGTAGCACCTGTACCCACATATTCTGCCTTCCTACCTGCTACCAGGCTGAGATGCCCAGGCCTATCTCCATGGCCAGCCCCACAACCTCTCTCTATTAGATTTCCATCCCTTCATTCCTACTCAAGAAAACTGTTCTCGCTCCTACAACATCAACTTTTTCTCCCTTTGCTGAACCATTCCTATCAGCATACACTTTTTAAAAAATTTGAACTTTTCATCCCATACATCTCTCCAACTTCAGCCTCATTTCTTTGCTCTTATTCACAGCAAAACTATAACTTAGTCTATATAAAAGTCTATAACTTTTAAACTTAGTCTATATTCTTTCCCCCCACCCTCTTCTCAGTCCCTCTTGCACTTACTCCAATGAGGTCTTTATTACCACCAGTCCACTACGAGCATTTTCAAGACCACCAGTGACCAGGGGCACCCCTGGTGTGCAGAGCCCTGGAAAGGTATTTTTTCAGGGTCCTTGTCTATCTAAACAATTTGACTTTAAAATGTATTTCAAACCAAAATGGGAGGCATCACAATCCCAGACTTTAGCCTCTACTACAAAGCTGTAATCATCAAGACAGTATGGTATTGGCACAAAAACAGACACATAGGCCAATGGAATACAATAGAGAACCCAGAATTGGACCCACAAATGCATGGCCAATTAATCTTTGACAAAGCAGGAAAGAGTATCCAATGGAAAAAAGACAGCCTCTTTAACAGATGGTGTTGGGAGAACTGGACAGCAACATGCAGAAGAATGAAACTAGATCACTTTCTCACACCATACACAAAAATAAACTCAGAATGGGTAAAGGACCTGAATGCCAGACAGGAAACCATCAAAACCCTAGAGGAGAAAGCAGGAAACAATCTCCTTGACCTCAACCGCAGCAATTTCTTACTTGACACATCCCCAAAGGCAAGGGAATCAAGAGAAAAAATGAACTATTGGGACCTCATCAAGATAAAAAGCTTCTGTACGGCAAAGGAAACAATCAATAAAACTAATAGGCAATTGATGGAATAGGAAAATATAGTTGCAAAGGACATATCAGATAAAGGGCTAGTATCCAAAATCTATAAGGGACTCACCAAATTCCATACCCAAAAAACAAATAATCCAGTGAAGAAATGGGCAGAAGACATGAATAGACACTTCTCCAAAGAGGACATCCAGATGGCCAACAGACACATGAAACGATGCTCAGCATCCCTCATCATCAGGGAAATACAAATCAAAACCACACTGAGATACCACCTCANTACACTGTTGGTGGGAATGTAAACTGGTACAGCCCCTCTGGAAAACAGTGTGGAGGTTCCTCAAAAAAATTAGCACTAGAACTCCCCTATGACCCAGCAAAAGCACTGCTAGGAATTTACCCAAGGGATACAGGAGCTGATGCATAGGGGCACATGTACCCCAATATTCATAGCAGCACTTTCAACAATAGCCAAATCATGGAAAGAGCCTCAGTGTCCATCAATGGACGAATGGATCAAGAAGCTGTGGTTTATCTATACAATGGAATACTACATGACAATGAGAAAGAATGAAATCTGGCCATGTGTAGCAACATGGATGGAACTCGAGGGTGTTATGCTAAGTGAAATAAGTCAGGCAGAGAAGGACAGATACCATATGTATTCACTCATATGTGGAACAGGAGAAACTTAATAGAGGGCCATGGGGGAGGGGAAGGGAAATAAATAGTTAAGGAGAGGGAGTGAGGCAAACCATAAGAGACTCTTAAATACTGAAAACTAACTGAAGGTTGATGGGGGTGAGCAATAGGGAAAATGGGGTGATGGGCATGGAGGAGGGCACTTGTTGGGATGAGCACTGAGTGTTATATGGAAACCAGCTTGACAATAAACTATAAAAAATAAATTAAAATACATTTAAAAAATAAAATGTATTTCAAAATGTATTGGCCCATGGGAGACGTTGACACTAATTAATGAAGATTTAGAATCATCAGTAGCAAAGAGGCACTTAGATATTTGTTTATTGTTTTACCACTACCTATGAAGATTCTTGATAGACTCCAGGCACCAAGTGCTTCTGTTCAGATGCAGGAAACATCTTTGTGCTCTTTTGGCTAATGTTCTATCCCTCTCAGCAAGAAAAAGACAGCAACACTATTACTGCTCAGTGACACGCTTTGAAACCTGTTTGTGTTGAAATAAGATAATTTGGGGGTTGGGTTTTTTGTTTGTTTTTCTTTTGTGCCTCTGCAGTTCTCTAATACCATTTATTTAATGCTGATTGCCTCATTACTTATGACATTGCATCATCCATCATGACAGCTGTGCATGCTGGCTTCCAACCACTCTATCAAAGGCTATCTCTGTGATTCATTGATGATGACCAAAAAATTCAAGGCTTATCCAGAAAATGCAGGAAAATGTGAATGATAATCCATTTTATGATTATGTTAAATTTTGATTGGAATTTTACAGTGTTAACATCAAACAACATGTCTTCAAACCACGTATTCTCTTTAATTCCTTAGACCATAATCACTGCATGTTTAGAATCCAGGGTTGCCTGTACTCCTGCTCCCACATACCACTACCAACAGAGAGGAAAGGCAGGGAGACATGGAGAGAGCAAGAAAAACAGTCTCATTCACATAAGGAATGTCCATTCCTTGTTGGGTATAATTTCAGACAGACTTGGAAAAGCACAGCATGACCATACCATGTGGAGGCAAGAGAAGACATCAGTTGGAAGAACCTGTTGGCATTGCAGAGCAACAGTCTCAAAAGCCCTCAGAGGAGATTTGCATAGTCAACCCCGAAGGCCTTCCTGATAGGTGATGCAGAGCGTGACGAGGTCAGGGAGTGACAACTGCAAGTGGCAAGTTTTAGACAGAGTAAAGGATACCTGCCATTATCCCACATCTTTGAGTGCTAAAAATCAGAGATGGCACTATGGCTGGAACACAGATGGATAAGAGCTGAGGCATGGGCCTACACATATAGCCCATTGCCAACAAGTCCAATTGTTGGCAATGGATCCTCAGTAGCCCAGTGTCATGAATTGGCTTTGTGTCTGATATGAGAGTCACCCTAAATCAATGTGTCAGTGCCAACCAGGTGACCCAACCACACAATCCCACACCAGCCAGCAGAAGTGATCCAATTGCCAGGTTGCCTTCTCAGATGAGGGACAAGCCAAGAACTCTCAGATGACTCTTGACGTAAATCTTGGAGTACCTTGAGGCAACAAGTCCACCTTGCACATAGAGTCCAGATTCAGAGAGTGCTCCAAAGAGGCGAGAACAAGGAATGAGGTTCACATAGGTCCCTATCTAAAGACAGAGACTGTTCTTTATTCCCCATCACCTGGGAGGTCTGCTATGTCTAATCCAGCTCTACTGGATTCGGAAATCAGCTAACCCTCTTATATTTTGCCACTTCCATTTTTTCCCTCGCTTCCCTCCCAGAGATACTCATTTTTGCTCTGGGCTTGGCTTTACCCATGATTACTTTAAGGCCCAGACACAAAATCCCTCAGTGTCAAGAATTATTTTATATAGGGGCGTCTGGGTGGCTCAGTCAGTTGAACACCCAACTCTTGATTTTGGCTCAGGCCATGATCCCAGGGTCATGGGATCAAGCCCCATATCAGGCTCTGTGCTAAGTGTGGAGCCTGCTTAGGATTCTCCCTCTCTCCCTCTGCCCCTCTCTCCTTCTCATGCACATTCTCTTTCTCTCTCTCAAATAAAAATTTCTTTAAAAAACCTTACTTTTTATAATCTTTGGAGAGACAACAATTCATCAGAAAGTTTGTTCTTCCAAAGATGCAAAGATACAGAATATCCTAGCTTTAAGGGATTTAAGACATTCATAAAATCATACATTCAGACCTAGAGGTCTGAATTAGTTTTAGACCAATTCTTTCTTTCTGAATTCTCTCTTTCCAAGCCTCCTCTCGTGGTTTCTGTAACATCCAGTGCCCAAATTTCCCTCTTATCTTTTTCGACACTCCTAATTCCCCTTTGAAGGCTAGTCTTTCCAGGACTAAATCTTCATTCTTTTGCTCACACTAGATCCCCAAGTGATCTCATCCAGACTCATAGCTTTAAAAACCATCTATATGATGCTGGTTATTCCCAAATTTATATTTCCAGCCCCATACTCTCCACTGAGTTTCAAGTTCATTTACCCAGCTGTCTATTCTTTGTCACTAGTATATCTCACAAACATCTCAAACTTTAAGTGTTTAAAAATGGACTAGAAATTTTACCTATCACCCATATCAACAAGTTTCTCCTCTAGCTTTCCAACCAAAGGAAATGACTCCACTATCCACACATATGCCTGAGCCTGAAACCTGAGAGTCCTTCTTACCTACCTTTCCTTCTCTCACTCACATCTAGTTTGTTATTAAATTATTTCCATTTCCCCCACCTTTCCTCAAGTGCATCTACTTCTCTTCATTTCCAGTGCCAACATTCTTAATCCAAGCCACAAACATCTCTCCTCTGGACCCCTCCAGTAATGTGCTAACTGGTTTTCCCTATTTCTCATTCATTTCAATCCATTCTCCATGTAGCAACTGGAAGATCCTTCCCTTCAAGATGTGAACTTAAATATTAAATCTTCCAACGGCTCACACTGTAGTCCAAGCTCCTACAACTGCTTACGATAGTTCTGTCCTTCTAACCTCATCACATACATCCCCCCTTGCTCACTGTGTTCCAGCCTTGCTGGCCTTTCATTGCCTTGAATTCATCAAGCTTTTTCCACCCTCATGGTCTTTACTTACTGGGACTTCTTCCTGGAATGCTCTACCACTAATTTCTTTAAGTGATGGCTTGCTGTGGTTTTAAACAGGTCCACAAATTCTTAGACTTTAACCTATCAAAAGGCCTAATTCCCCTGAGCCTTAGCAACTTTCTTCTCATGAATAACATGCTGTAGAATTGACTCTTTGTAAGTTCTAACACTAGTTAAAAAAAGATGATACAGCTTCCAAGCTAATTCTCTCTTGGGAGGCTCACCCTTGGAACCTGGCCACCTTAGAACCCATAACCAAGACCAATGACCACATGGAGAGGCCACATGCAGGTTGTCTCAGTTGACAGCCCCAGCTAAGATCCCTGGCAACAGCCAGCATCAACCACTAGACATATAAATGAGAGAGCCTTCAGATGAGTCCTGTTCCTAGCTTCTAAGCTGCCCCAGCTGATGCTAGGTAGAGCAGAGACACACTGTCCCCATGAAACTCTGCCTAAATTGCAGATTCATGAGCAAAAAAATTACTGTCATTGTTTAAGCCACTAAGCTTTCTGGTGGTTCATTACATAGCATTGCATATCTGGAACACAGCTGATACTGTCCTCTTTTCAGAACTGCCCTCTCCGACCATTCTAAGTGTCCTTTGGCTCCATCCATAAAAATGATCATTATTATTAACCTCAATGCCTAGCCTAGGGCCAGGCACACAAGAGGTGCTCAGTAAATATTTATTGTATGATTGGATAAGTGAGTAAATCCTCTTGCACATTTGAAGTTATCAGTCACTGATAAGATAGAGGTTTATGTAATCATTTGCAAGGTGGTAACATCAAACAGCAATTCAAATGGAGGAAGGGATCATTATGGAGCATGTTTTCTGAGAACTACTGTGCATGAGGGTGGACAGACTTCATGACCACCTGTCAGGGCCCTAGATGACCAGAAGTCATGTGGGTCTGGGAAGGTAGGTGGGGTCATCCCAACCACACTAGTCCTCATGTCAATTCAGAAGACAGCCTTCCTTATCTGTTGTTGAGAAAGGAAGGGATTGTGATGTCTGTCATGCCTGCCAGCATTTATCTTTCTCAGAGGTAGACATATTTTTGACTTGGGAAAGAGAAGACAGAAAGATTGAGGTGGAGAAGTTTCAGAGAATCATTCTTGCAGAAGATGCTGCACTTCGGCAGAGTTGATAATGACATGTCAGACGAGTGACTTTCAGGCTGGTTCCTGGGGGTCCCATTCATTGCTTTCTGCTCTGATGTGTGGTTTCCTTGGTGACAGGATGACTGCTGGGTGGACAGCAGCTTTGGGGCCACCTGACTAGCTCTGATGCTAACAGGCCTTGACAACTCTGATTGGGATGAAAAGATTTAGGGTTCCTACTGGGTTTCTTAAATTAAACCTTCCCTCCTGGAGTCAGTTTGTTTATAAATGTTGCATTAGATTAGGAAAATTTTCCTGTGAGGATGGAGTTCCTTTACCAGAGAGGTTGTTGGGGCTGCTGACAGAATTTCTGAGGTCAGGATTCTCAAAGCAGTCCAGCCAGGCAAGGATATACCCTGGTCTGCTTCCCAAGCAATGCCTCTGAGGGTGTGTACCAGTCAGTCTCCACTGTAAAACAAGAACCACTCCAGTTATTTTAACAGAGGGAATTTAATCCAGGCAAGAGGCAAGGCAGGTATTGAAGGAAGCTGAAAAGGAATAAAGGGAATATCAAGATAAACAAGGGCTATCACTGTAGGAAGTGGTTCCACTTCTGGGGCTGGAGAGCAAAGGAAATTAGATTGGGATTCTAATCACTTAAAGGTTTGGAACAAGGGCCTGCAGAACTGAGACCCAGACCTCTAGCAACGGGTGACTGTCCAGTATCTCCGAGACCAGTGCTGGAAGTATAGAAAAAAACAAAACAAAACTGGAAACTGGAACACATTGTCATTGGAAGGAAGTGTCATAGTAAGGCAAAGAGTCATTGCTGGAGTGATGCTTAGAGGGACAAGAAGCAGCAAGGAAGGAGCAAGCCCACTCTTAGACACTTATGGACAGATCCTAACCTGGAGCTAGCCGGCTACAGAGAATTGTTTGCAGAGTCCCAGCCCTAGCATCACAGAGTATAGAGGGGTGGTTCCGAGCTGAGTCATGGCAGCTTCATAACCAGCACTGGGAGGCTGAAGAAGACAGTCACAGTGGGTGACCAGATGGAACACCCTGCCAGGAACATCCACACCTACCCTTTCACTGTGGAAATCATCTAGCATTTACTTAGCTCTTGGCACATTACAGATGGCTTTGTACATGGTCTTATTTAAAGGAAGATAATGGTAACTGCCTGCGTGTTCTGGCACTGTGGAGAATGGAAACTGTCCCTAGTGTCCAGCATTGGTCTCTTCCACTCCAGCCTTGAACCTGAGCTCTTGCTTGTTGGGGCTGGAATAGTTTGATGTACCATGACCTGTGTTTCCCTCATCCAGTGCACTTTCCAGATCCGGAAATTTTTAACTTGTTCCTCTGGAGCAGCTTGACAGGTCACAAAGCAGGACAGTCACCTTGCTCACCAGCCCTGTTTTGGCTGGGACAGCCCCACACCATTTGCTTCTCACATTGGGTTTCCAGGTCAGCTTGCATTTGAAGAGGAGGCTCTATGGGGAACAACAGTTTGGAAAACCTGACCCTGGAGGAGAATCCTTTAACCTGCTGGCCTCCAAGTGAGCCAGCGAGGCTCACGTCTGATGCTCTCCTCCTCTGAGATGCCCTCTGCCCCTACAAGCCTCAGGCAGGTGTCAGTCCCTGTTTGTCCTTTATAGAGGCTAACTTTCCCCCCAAATCCTGTACGAGTATTCTTTCAAAGGCATACTGGCGGGAGGTCTGCTGAGTGCTCCATTTCTGGGTACACGGGTTGTGCCTGTTTGTATATAGGTGAAGTTTGAAGTACTGTTTTTTGTTCATTTGTTGGTGTGTTTTTTCACAAGAAACGTTTTAATCCAACCTAGAGGAAGGAAAGGGAAGGGAGTGACTCAGTAAAAAGGAAGGAGTGCTATTTTTCCTTTCCCAGATGGGCTCCAGATCCACACCTGACCTTAACACTTGAAAACGTATAAACACAGGCAGCTTGCCTACATTCCCACCCTTTCCTCCCACCCTCAACTCTACCCAGTGGGCAGTGAACAAGCACCTCAACCTACATGTCTAAATTCTATCCAAAGGCTTGCTAAAAACAGCTGCCCTTGGTTGTCCCTGAGGCCTAGGTGAGCTTGCCATAGATATGACACATGGGAAAGAGGCTCTTGTAGCCCTGGAAGAGGCTGGGGCATTTGGGCAGGGAATTTTGGATTCCGGGTACTCAAGGGATAAGACAGTCAGAAAGGACTGACCCTGGCTGACACAGACTTGGTCCTCGGACTTCTCATTCTGTGGGGAGGGATTGACCCCCACTGGGGTCAAAACAGGGCTCCTAAAATCACAGTCCAAGACTGCAGCCTGAGAGAACAAAAGAGGCTGCCCAGGCAGGTGGAGCCCGGGGGGGGGGGGGGGGGGGGGGGGCNGGGGGGGCTGGGGCAGTCACCATACAGCCAGCCTTCTGGAGTCCCCACCCAAGAAAGCACTCCGTAGCCAGTTTGAGAAGCAACAGAAGTCAAGGTACGGGGCCAGTGCTCTATAACAGCATCCTGTGGCAGAGAGGGCAAGAATGGCTGCAGCTTGCAGGCTGGCCAGGACACCATTTGCTTAGACAGAAGCCTGGGGGAGCTCCACTCAGGCTCACATAGCCCCCAGCATTCCAGCAACACATGTGAAGGAGGCAGGCTTCCAGAGGTGAACACTGGGCCCTCTGCCCTGTCTTGGTGGATGAAAGGGGCAAGAGGGAGCCAGGGAAAGAGATAGCCGGTTATGGCAACATGGATGGACCTTGAGGGTGTTATGCTGAGTGAAATAAGTCAGGCAGAGAAGGACAAATACCATATGTTTGCACGTATAGGAGGATTAGGAGGAACTTAACAGAGGACCATGGGGGAGAAGAAGGGAAAAAATAGTGGGGGAGAGGGAGGGAGGCAAACCATGAGAGACTCTTGAATGCTGAGAACAAACTGAGGGCCGATGGGGGTGGGAGGTAGGGAAGGGGAGTGATGGGCATGGAGGAGGGCATTTGTGGGTATGAGCGCTAGGTGTTATATGGAAACCAACTTGACGATAAACTGTTTTTTAAAATTCTAGAAAATCTCAAATGTGATGTTTCTTCATTTTGTTGCACTTGCCAATTTTAGGCTTCTTTCCAGCTCTGCCCACCACCATCCCCCCTCCTATACTCAGACTTCTTGAGTTTACTACCCTTCATTTTAACACGTAATACATTGCTTTCTTTAAACCTTTTCCTATGGAGAAATTCAGACAAATGTAGAAGCAGATGGAAGAGTATGGTAAACCCCACCCCTCCATACGCCCTTCATCAAGGCTCAGCACCATCAGCTCAGAGTCAATCTTATTCTGGCCAAACTCCCACCTATATCTCCCTTCCTGTATTATATATCCCCTCCCTGCCCAAGTATCATTGATTTCATCAATTAATATTTCAGTATATGTCTCTTAAAAATGATTCTTTTAAAAAATATAACCTCGATGCTCTTACCACATCTAGATTTTAAAAACGCCTTATCATCAAATATGCAGCCAGCGTTTTCATTTACATATCTACTAAATACCACTTATGGTGTTTTGGGAAGGGCACTGGCAGAAGCACAATCCATGCCAGGACAGCAGTGGACCTGACCATGGCCCAGACCAGGTGGGTGTCAAAGGTTTGAATGGGGGAGGAAATGGTGAGAGATGTTGCATGGGGACTCCAGGCGAGTATCAAGCAGAGGGAGATGGAATCCTCCCCCACTCCTTCTCAGCCCAATGGAAAGGCAGGGGGTGGGGGGACTTGAGGAAAAAAGAGGTTGTAAGAGAGAATAGCCAAGTGAATTTTTCTCCTTGAATGCTGGGTAGTTTTTATTATCAGTGAAGAGAAGTGTACAAGTGTGACCTTGGCAGGTTTGGAGGATAAGATTGAATTTCCTCAGGAGGTAATCAATGTGCTGGGGAGGAGACAGGGCAGGAAGAAGTGTCGTATTTGGTTAGTGAATAAGTGTCAAGATCTAACGCTGCCCCTTTGGAGAGGGAGATATAAAGGGAAAAAGCATGTAGACTTTGCCCTCACACCAAACTCGGCCTAAAGCCTGCAGCTGCCAGTTCCTAGCTGTGTGACCTGGGGTAAGCTCCTAACTCTTTCTGAGTCTATTCTCTCATCTTAAAACATAAAAGGCCCTTAAAAGAATATATCCAGGAACACATGTGAAATGCCTCATCAACACTTAGCCAGAAAGAGCACAGCTGCCTGCTGGTTCTTCCCCATCCTTTTTTCCCTTGATGTCTAGATGCAGTCACTCAGGTAGCTGAGGAGGCCAGGCTCTGAGAGGGCTCACTATGACAGAGATTCTCAGTCTCTGTCTACCAGGCTGTGTGGTCCAGAGGGCTTTCACACTGGTAGAAACTCCAGCCTTTCTCTTCCACTCAAGATAACATTCCAGAATGCAAGTGAGGCTGGAGAGATGTCATCCGGGACTGAGATGTTATGGGATAGCTGAGGACAGCAGTGGTGGCTGGCCAGTGGAGAGGGCATGAGAGACAGCAGGTCTGAGGCACCAGGGCGATCAGATAACTCTGGAAGCTCTGTGAAGGGGAAGCCATGTTTAAGATCTAGCATCGGAGCCTCAAGAGGGTGTGACCTGCACAGTCTTACCCAGTCCCGTGCCTAGAAGGGCCTGCACTTGGCTTAATGTTTTACTGTCACCACCCTGAAATTGTTAAAATCTTAACAAGGACCCCACATGTTCATTTCGCATTGGGTCCCACAAATCATGTGGCCAGTCCTACTTGGCACCAACCTGCTCACTGTGTGAATTCCTGCAGCATCACCAGGGAAGAAGAGAAAGCAGACCCCAGCTGATACAGCCTGGCGGACTGGGAGAGCAGCTGTTGATGTGGAAATAGTAAAGTTGAGGGACCATCACAGGGTTCCAGTGATCACCCATGCCGTCTAGGATGGGTGGGGAAGGAAGCAAAGCCAGCAAGGGACTGATGCATTAGAAGAAAAAGAAAGAGTCTAGAGTCTGCAGGTCTTACAGACACCACTAGTTGGAGAAGAAGTAGTGACTGAGCCAGGATGAGTGATTTTATTATGTACTTATAATAAAACCTACCCAGCACTCAAGCTGGGGCCTGAAGATTTCAGAGATGGAGCAGATGGTATGGCTGGGCTGCAGCCTCGGAAAGCAGAGCTTAGTGGAGGACCAGGCAAGCTGCAGCTGTAGATGTTGGGGTCAGGATGGTGATGTGAAAGTGTGAAGAGAATGGGGGTAATGTGTCAGTTGGTTGTATGATAATCAGGTGGAGCACAGTCCTTGACATTCAGAAATCTAGGCAGCAGGCAGCACTGGGGAAGTTAGTAAGCAAACGGAGCCCAGCACTATGCAGAGGTTCTGGGAAAAAACTGGAGAGGGGGATGCCTGAGCCCCAATAGGTTTCTAGTACCAAGATTGATGGGAAAAAAAAGAGGAAGACCAATAATAGGAATGGGACACCAGGTAAAAGCCAGGCAGCCTGCCCAGGAAGACAGTGAAAAGGCTGGCATCTCCATTTCCGCTACTCCTCCCCTGGGCACCTGCTTGGCACATCCCCTTCCCAACACTTTGGTCTCCCTTAACAGCAGGAGGCTCCTGAAAGGCAGATGCTTTCTCTCTTACACCCACTTAGCCCTAATGCAAAGGACGTAGTTGGCACATGGTAGATGCTGAATAAATGCAGTCTGATTGGCTGGGCATTAAGTAGTTGGACCGCTAGATGGCACTCAGCTCAATAGTGAGAGAGAAGCTGGGTTGCAGAGTGGAAAGCCTGCAGATTCTGGTGCCAGTCTGCCTGGGTTCTAACCCTACCTGGGCTACGTATTAAATGAGCAATCTTGGCCAAGTTATTTAACCTCTGTACCTGAGTTTCCTCACTATAAAATATAAATTTTAACTTTTAAAATCTTACAATGTACCTTTGAATATATGTATATAAAGCACTTAGAACAGTGCTTAACACCTAATAAGTGTGCTGGACAAGTCATGCACTTGTTATTATTATGACCCATAAATAACATTTTGCGTGTGTGTATGTTGCAGCTGTAAGCGGCCTGCAGAGATATGCCTCCTTCACCTGCTGACACCAGAGGCTTAGATAACACCAGAAGGCAGCAGCCCCTTCCTCCTTCCCTAGTTAACATTCCTAAAATATCTGCAAGGAGGACCCAAGTACGCAGGGAGGCCACGGACTTCTGACACAGGTGGCACGTCCGCGAAGAAAAGGCAGTGTGTCCACCCAGAGGCCGGGAACTGGCCTCTTCCCAAATGCCAGCACCTCTGGGCGACGGGTGCCACCTGGAGGCCGTCTCAAGATCTGTGGGGATGCCTCAGGCAACTTAGGAAGGTGGCAGAGTCCATTCATTCTATTTTATCCTTTTTTTTTTTAATTGAGCTACTGCTGTGTGTTAGACTATGATAACATGGGTAGAAATAAAGCTAATGTCTCATCTCCCATGACATTTGTGGCTTACTGGAGAAGACAGAGTCCCCCAAAAGAATTCAATGTGCATCGCTAAGGGTTGGGAAAGAGATGGATGCAAAGAAGGGAATAACCAAAGTGGTCATCACCAAGATGTTGACCGTTAGTGCCAGGAGCCGTTCAAGGCACTAAAAATAAAGGAACAAAACAAGCTCCTGCTCCTGAGGAGCTCATCATGGGAAGGACAGACAGGCAAACTTAGAGGTAGAGAACAGACCTAAGAATGAGCCTGCTGGGGTCAGAGATGTGCGGAGCAAGGTCAGAGACATCCTCCAGGAAAATGTATTACTTAAGTTGAATTTTGAAGAATGGGCAGGATTTCTCCAAGTTGGGAGGTAAGGTCAGGGTATCTTTTGTGAAACTGGGGAAGCAAAAAGAAAAGACATGGGTTGGAGGGTGGCAAGTTTCTGTGCCTAAACTACAAGGAATGTGGAGAGAGGTGCTAGAAAAGGAGTTTGGAGCCAGATCATGAAGGGCTCCATTTGATGAGTGAAGAAGTTTGGATCAGAGCCAGAGGGCAACAGGGACCACCCAAGGTTCTACAGCAGAGACCTGTGGTGTGGAAAGCTCACCCTAAAACGCAGAAGTGAGGGCAGGCGAGGATACTAGCAGCTCAAACTCTCAGGTGCCAGGGACAAGACAAGCTTAGCACTTGGCACCCTCCAAATACACCTATGGGGTAAGTATTATTATTATTCTAATTTTACCAATGGAAAAAAAACAACAACAGGTATCCATCAAGTGCTGGCTGCATGGAAGCCAGGTTCAAGCTCATGGGCCAGCTGTGGAGCCTGAACTCTTCTACCGACTAGGAGCAGAGACAGCTATGCCAGGGGGCAGTGGGCTAGCGCCAAGACCCTGCTCAGTGGGTGGAATCAAGACTATGTAATGACTGTCCAGTCTGCAGGATGAAGAACAGCCAAGAGCTGATGGCCAGATTATTGGGAAAAGTTCACTTCTGAGATAATAAATTGTTAGACCTGCAAAAAAACCTTATTGCTCATCCAGAACAACTCCCTGTTTTGCCCTCTATTCAGGCATGGAATCAATCCACCAAAGTCTGAGCCACCTCCTCCTTCCACATCCCCCTCCCCCCCCACACCCCCTAGAAATCAGGAGCCCTGTAAGTTCCTAAGTACAGGCGTCCTTGGGATCTCAGCCTTGTGCTTACTTACCAACACCACTTTATCTGTTGGCTCCTCTCACACTACGTGAACTATTTTTTCTCTCTCTTTTTCTACTGAAGAAAACATGCACGTGTTCCCAAAACATGTGTATGTACTATAATTTCTTCCATCTAAACATTTTTTTAATTTAAGAATCCCTTTGACCCCAAACCTCTCCCACTGCCACCATTCTATTACATCAATTCTCTTCAAAAGCGTTTATACTCAGACTGCACTTTCCCTCCTCCGAATATTTCTTGAGCCCACTTCAATCAGTTTCATTTCCCTAAGGCCACCAGAATTGCTCTTGTTGAGGTTACTAATCACTCCACATTGCAATCTCAAGTCAGTTGAGAGTGCTCATCTTGGTGACCCATCAGCAGCATCTGACACAGTTTTGAGTCTTCCCTCAATGCCTTAAAGCTGTCTACACTTTTCTCTAGCTGCATTCACTTGCTAGTGATCTTACCTGGCCTCCCGCTCACAACTCCCAAGTGTATTAAATGTCCAGCCTGACTTTTCCCCAGAAATCAGATCTGTGCATCCAACTGCTGATTCAACGTCTGCACTTGGATGCCTGATGCCGGGTATGAATTCAAACTCAGTGTGTCCAAAAACAAGCTCTGAACTTTCCCCTCAAAACCTATTCCTCCTACACTCCCTCTCATCTCAATAAATGAAAAACTCCATCTTGCAGTTGCTCAGAGTAAATCTTTTCATCCTGTTATCTGAATTTGTGAGGATAAATTTGGTTATGCTGCAATAACATAGACCCCCCAAATCTCAGTGGTACAACACAACAAACGTTTATTTTGTTGCTCGTGTCCAGCCTAAGTTTGTCGGAGCTCTATGCATCATGGTCACTTAGGGACCCGACCAAATATTTCCACAGTCTTTGAGGCAGGAGAAGGCATGTTACAAGGTCTTGCTCTCACTTCAATGCCGTACACATCTCTTCTGCTCATATCTTGTTGTCCTAAGCAAGCACCTAGCTTGGCCACACCGAGCTTAAAGGGGGGTGAAAATACAAACCTAGGTGCCAAAAAAGAAAACAGCCTAAATGCCATGCACATCCCCCACCCTCCTCCAGCCCTCTCTTCTTCAGTACTGCACATGCAGTCCACCAGCAGCCCTGGCCTTATTTTCAAACATAATCTAGTCTGACCTCTTCCAACACCTCCACCAACGCACCACCATCCTTCACCTGGGTCATTGCAATAGCTCCCTTACTGAACTTTCTGCCTCTACCCTTGCTCCCCTTAGTCTATTCTCAGCACAGAGAATCACCTGAGTGATTCTTTTAAACATGTCACCCCTCTTCTCAGACGCTTCCAGGGTTTCCCAACTGAGGGAGGGTAATAGAGTCCTTACAATAATTCATGAGCCTCTGTAACCTGCTCGCCCCATTCCACTTCCCAAACTTAATCTTCTATAGCCTCCTCCTTCTGTCTCTCCTGTCCAGCCCTACTGGGCCCCAGGACATTCTGGGATACCGAGCACGCTCAGTCTCAACATCTTTACACCTATTGGCTCTTTGCACCCCCAAATACTTTCACCAGATAACCATATGTCTTTCTCCTTCAGATCTCTGCTCAAATGTCTCCTATTCATAGAGGCCTTCCCTGATCACCTTTAAAATCACACACACACACACACACACACACACACACAAAGACACACGCCAGCAGCATTCCCCGTGCCTACCCCAACACTGCTTTACTTTTCATAGAACTTGTCACTGCGGGCATATTACATATTTGGTATAATCTGTTTATTATATGTACCACCAACTAGAATATATGTTTTATGCAAGCTGGAATTTTGTTTTATTATTGCTGCATTTCCAGTACCTGCAACATAAATGTGTTCAACTTGAGGAAGTGAGGCCCAAAGCTGTTCAAGGCAGAGCTTGAAATAAACTGTTGATCTCTGGACCTTCCATCTATGGCCCTTCCCTATATACCATGAAGCATCTCGAAAAGCCATATTTGGGTCTAAATTGCCTGGGAAATGAAGAGCTGCTCACTTACCCAAATCAAAACTAACACCAGGGCTTGGGAAGTCAGACTTGATTTCTCTTTGCACTTTGCATTGAAAGTCCCTCTCTGCAGGAAGTAGGTGTATGCTGTGGATGGACAAAGCCACTCCAAACTCCATTGCATGTGCTGAGGCTTTTGTTTAGAGGAGCCATGTGGACACCCAGGAAGGCAGACTCAATCAGCAGTGATATAATATCCGTGATTGGTACCTAAGGGTTTACCAGATGATGATGACTCCTCCTCCTCTTCCTCCTCCTTCTTCTCATAATGGATATGAAATAAGACTTAATACAGGAAGTGTTTATGGGGGGAAAGTTGTGTTGCCCAAAAAACTACAAGGGCTAGAGCTCCTCCAGTGACTGCATCCCCAGTACCTGCTCTGGTCTCAGCTCCAACCCCAGACTTACCTCTGGCCTCCTCCTCAGACCCAGAAGCAGGACCTCGACTTCCTGTGCCAGCACAGCCTGGCCTCAGTGTGCGCTGTAGTGCTGACCAGCTGCCTCTCCCCAGGTCCTTCTTCAGCACACAGTCTTGCCATGCCTCATCACAGTGTCCTCCATCACAGACAGCTCCAAGGAGCAGCACAGCAAGCGACAGCCTCATTGTCCAGATGCTGCTGGGAACCATGCGCACAGGCTTATGTTGGAACCAGAAGCCATCAACTCCTTCACAGCACCACCCAGTTTGTAGAAGGAAAGGACTTTGCTAGGAATGTGTATAGGTTGCCCAAGAAAGTATCACCAAATGTGCTCAACTTGGGCTGATGTAGAACGTCACAAGGCACCCCCTACACTCAGGGGGCCCCCAACCTCATGCCCCCACCATGGACTCGGCTCCAAAATGGCCCTATGAGCATCAAAACTACATTGGCACTTTCACAGAGCCTCTGGAAAAGCCATGGTGTGATATTCAGGCTTCAGACAGTGAAGTGTGTGTGCATAACACCAAATGCACCGTAGTTAAACTGATCATGAACCTGTTCCAGGCCCAAAGGGTTATTCGAAACACACTGCTTGTAACTGCCCCCTCCCTTCATCATTATTTACTCTTTCTGTCTATTCATGATTCCCATCAGAATAAAAACATACTGTAACTCCTCCCACCTTGAGAACTAACCTGTTGATCCTGTACCCCCGCTTACACATCTGTGTCATTTTTCTGCTGCTCTCTTGCAAAATTTCTCTAAAGATTCAACCATGCTCACTGCCTCTGGTCTCCTTCTCTCCCTTCCAGAAGTCAATGCACCTTCCCCCAAACTGCTCTGTTCCAGGTCAGTGATGGCCTCTCTCAGCCAAATGCAATGTTCAGCAGTGCATCCCCTTTTCTGCCTCCTCTTCCAGACCCCTTCAGAAATCCTCAAGGTGTAGTCTGTAACATCTCTTTTCTCTTATTTAAATTCATTTTTAAGGCGATCTCATCCAGTTCCATGATTTTCATACATATATAAACTTAGGACTCCTTGATTTTTGTCTCAAACTTTAACATTCTCCTGAACTTTAGGCCCACATACCCAACTACCAATTTGACAGGACATCAAATTAGCAGCTCCAACTTCACATGCCCAAAACAAAACTGTCTCCTGCCTCTCCTTTCTCCCTCCCTCCTTCCCTTCTCCCCTACTTTCCTCTATTCCTTTATTTCTTTTTAAATGTGCTCTCTTTCTTTTACTTATAATGGGGAATTTCAAACACCTACAAAATCGATAGATTGGTCTAATGAATCCCCATGTACCCATCACACAGATACATGACTAACTCATGGCCAATCTTGCTTCTCTTCCCCTTGAAACTTGCATTATGTTGAAGCCAGTCCCAGATATACATGTTGCATCATTTTATCTGCGCATATTTCAGTGTGTGTCTCTAAAAGATATCATTTTTATTTTTTAAATGTTTTTTATTCATTTTGAGAGACAACAGAGAGAGAGAGGGAGAAAGACAGAAAGTGCCCACAGGAGCAGGGAGGGGCAGAGAGAGAGGAAGAGAGAATCCCAAGCAGGCTCCATGTTGTCAGCACAGAGCCCGACATGGGGTTCAGTCCACAAACCCATGATATCATGACTTGAGCTGAAATCAAGAGTCGAACACTTAACTGACTGAGCCACCCAGGCTCCCTGATAAGACCTCATTTTTAAACATGACCATCATACCATTATTGCAGTCACAGAAAAGAGCAATTCTTAATATCATCTAATACCCAGCCAGTGTTCCAATTTTCAAAAGTCTCAATTTTTTGGTAAGTTTGGCTGTCTGAATCAAGATCCCAAAAATATCTACAGTGTGATTGTTTGATATACCTTTTAAGTCTCTTTTAATCTACAGGTTCTCCCTCCCTCTCTCTTTTTTTTCAATGTATTTGTTGAAACAAGACCATTTGTCCTACAGAGTTTCCTTAATTTAGGAGTTTGCTGAATGTCCCACCTGTGTATTACCTACAAATTGGTACTGCGATTCTAGATGTGATAGTATAGCCTTCCATCAGAAGGCACATAATGTCTGTTTCTCTCTCTTTTTGTCATATTCAAAGTTTATGCTCACTGCCTGGGCCCATTACTTCATTACAATTGCCAAATGGTGACTTTTAAGTTCTATAATTCTTCTTTGTTCATTAGCTGGAATACTTCTGTAGAGAGAAATGTCCCTTCGTCTACTATTTGGTTACCGCAAGGTATTGTTTGTATAGGAAAGGCACTATAAATGCTTGACTTTTGTCCTATATTAACCAGTTTTCAAAATAATGGGTTGGTTCTTTACCATTCTCCAAAAGAGACCAATTAAGTGACCAAATTTACTATCACCATAAACTTGTGGATTTAAACATCTTTGAGGATGTTTCAGTCCATTGCAGTTTTATGTTTTTTGGTGCTCACATTATCCCATCTTTAGCACATGGCTTAGTCCTTTTGACAGGACCTGAATTGTCTTTGCTATTCCTGGCTATCTGGTATTTTAAGATGCTCCGGGGTCATGTGGTGCATTTCCTGCCCTGGACCTGGGGCCAGCAAACCCGGAAAATGGTATATCAAGACCACAATCTGAGTGCTGGGGTGATGTTACTCCTGAGTTGGTTCAAAATAGACCTCTTGATTTTGCTCTTCAAAACCTGACCCTGTCCCAGTTTTCCCCATGTCAGTGGATG
This sequence comes from Crocuta crocuta, assembly GCF_008692635.1. Lineage (NCBI taxonomy): Eukaryota > Metazoa > Chordata > Mammalia > Carnivora > Hyaenidae > Crocuta > Crocuta crocuta. The sequence continues at coordinate 927,451 of NW_027530368.1, forward strand.
GCAACTCCACTCTTTGAGTTTCTCAAGTCAAAAACCTTGGAGTCAGCTTTGACCTTCTGTTTCCTTCACACCCCCTGTCCATTCTGTTAATGAGTTGATTGACTTTCGCTTCAAAACATATCCGGCTTGACAGCCATCACTACTGGCACCTCTACCTGCCTGGTCCATCATCTCTCACCTGGTTTACGGCAATAGACTCATAGCTGGTTTTTCCATGTCTGCCTAGTCTCCACGTGGCAGCTAATGTGTTCTTTTGGAAAACATAACTCTGGGGGCATCTGCATGGCTCAGTCAGTTAAACGTCTGACTTTGGCTCAGGTCATGATCTTGCAGTTCAAACCCTGCAATGGGCTTTGTGTTGACAGCTCAGAGCCTAGAGTCTGCCTTGGATTTTGTGTCTCCCTCTCTCTCTGTTCCTTCCTAGCTTGCACTCTGTCTATCTCTCTCTTTTTCAAAACTAAAGATTTAAAACAAATTTTTTTAACGAAAGGAAACATAATTCATATCTTGGCATTACTTTGCTCAAAACCATTCCAATGACTTCTTGTTTCACTTGGAGCAAACTCCAAAAGGCTTGCAGTGGTTTCAAGGCCTTACATGACCTGGCTTCCAACTACCATCTTACTGTGTCCCCTCCCACTCACCCCTCCATGCACTCTGCCAGCCATTTTGGGCCCTCCCATGTTCCTCAACAGCTCTTGCCATTGCCTCTGTGTGGGGAGCTCTTTCCCCACATATGCACATGGCTCCCCTTTATTTAAAAGGCTTTCTCTTCTCTCCTCTGTATAGAATAGCCACACTGCTCCGCACCATCATCTCCTATCTGCTAACTCTGCTGTATTTTTCTTCATAACACCAACCACATGTGACATAATATATGTTAGGTGCTCATTCTCTTGCTGCAAGGATATATGGCAGGTGTTTGTGTATTTTGTCCACTGCTATATCCTCAGCATCAAAAACAATGATGTTTAGTCAGTCTAATAATTGTTTACTCAATATTTGTTGAATGAATGAATTAAGGCAGGAGAGAGGAGGGAACATCCGGGGGTGAGGTTGGGCATCTGGGGTAATTTGCTGGTTGAGAGGTGGAAGGAATGAAGGGTTAGACCAGAGAAAGAAACTGCAGATCTGAGGATATTGGGGCTGTAGGAGAGGGAAGGCCTCAAGGGAGGCAATATTGGTGGCACCAATGGCAGATGAAATCAGGTCCCATGTGAGGTCCACTTTCCCATTGCCCTTAAGCAGGGAAGATGCTGGAGCTAATGATTTGGCTCGTACCTGTTTCACGTGTCTCTGCCCAATGACAGTGAACTTGTGCAGGGAGAGGTCTGGAGACCTCTGCTTTAGCCTTTGGTGGCCGTGATGTCATCCCTGATCTCACTCTACTTGGTGAGGTATTGCGAATGAGAAATGATACGGAGCTCTCCACTGTCCGAGACTCTGATTAAAATGTCCCTTCATGGTCTTCTACAAAAGTATCCCTCATCCAAACTATAGACAAGTCAGGATTAAGCCCTGAACCATAAGAAAAAAAAAAATTTATTCCAGAGAGCTGGAAGAAACAATGCCACAAAGACAAAAGAAACAGTGTGAGCCAAAGAAAAAATAAGCACTCCTGCGTTTCCATAAACACCAGAGAGCAAGAGAGCCCAGAAGTGTCTGTGTTGGCTAGATGTCAAACAAAGCTGGCAAAGCCCTTGGAAGCATCCCAGTGAGAGGCCCAGGGCTGTGCAGATGTGAGTTTCTCAGAGTGCACTTCTCCACAGCCAGCCTGCTCCCTGCTCCCACCACAGCATTTGGGTGGGAAATTTAAAGTATTGATTTACAATACACCAAACCGAATACGGATTTATTACACTGTTGATTTACAGTCAATAACTGACTTTTCTTTTAGACTGTCCACGGTAGACCACTTGCCTTGGGAAGTCTGACTGTCCCTTTAAGACAATTGGCTCTCTCTAGTCATAGACTCAGGCTTTAGAGGCCACCTGTGCAGGATGAGAATCTGCAAGATGGGGACCCAGAGGTACGAGGTAATGGTGGAGCAAGGTGGGGAAGGACAGTGCTCTGAATGCCTGTTCTCCTCAGAACTCACCACCCTCATCCCTGCCTCCCTGTCCATCTTCTGGAGTGTTCAAGCCTTCTTACCAATTTCTCCATCCTCTTCCCTTTTCTTTCCCCTCCTCCTTTGAAATATTTTCTTTTAGGAAACGAAATACGTGTGATTTTAACATAATCTGCTTGGGAGTGCCCGGGTGACTCAGTCCACTGAGTGTCTGACTCCTGATTTTGGCTCAGATCATGATCTCATGGTTTGTGAGTTTGAGGCCCACATCGGGCCCTGAGCTGACCTGCAGAGCTTGCTTGGAATTCTCTGTCTGCCCCACCTCCCTCTGTCCTTTCCCCCAGGCTTGCTGCTTGCTCTCTCTCTCAAAATAAATAAACTTAAAAACAAAATAAAATAATCTGCATGTTTGGGGGATCTAAATACTCATCCAGTGTCTAAGGCTGGAGCAACTTCCAGTCTTTAAGGTGAATCACAGACCCAGAGAGGAGTCTGGGGACCAAGATAACCAGGAAACAGGGTGGGT